>NC_136267.1:185206088-185731088 GCF_964187855.1 Myxine glutinosa | reverse complement strand
TGTTCTCAATTATTGCTGACACCGAGTCTGAAACCATCGATAAAAATGAAATCATATGGTGAGTTAGATTGGAGATAAAGGCGTGAGAGAGACTCAATGGCCTTGAAGTTACAGGCGTTTGAGAATTCATTTCGTTCTATAAACGGCAACTTTCATCGGATTTTCTTCCCGTTTTTTTCAACCGAGTCTAAAACTATGTTAGCGACTGTGAAAAATGAAATGATATATCGAATTTGATTTGAAATAAAACTGGGAGAGAGAGCAAGACACCACGGGCCTACAAAACAGGCCTCAAAGCTATGCGAGTTAATAAAATAATAATAATAATAATAATTCATTTATTTTGTATAGCGCTTTTCCAGAAGCCCAAAGGCGCTTTGACAGAGTGGAAAACATAATGCATAACAATACATGAAAACAACAATTGCAAAAAGACAAGAATCAAGAAAACAAACAGCAGCGATATACGGCATATATATAAGACAAGAATCAAAAAGACAAGACAAGAATCAATAGGGAAATATTTAAAGCAAAAGGAGGGAGAAGGAGAAGAGATAGTCAGGGGTTAAATGCTGTGGGTTGAATGTTGAATGCAGCGTTGAACAGGTGGGTCTTTAGTGATGTTTTGAATGTGGTGAGTGAGGAGGAGTCTCTGATGGTGTGAGGTAGTGAGTTCCAGAGGGTGGGAGCAGCGATGGAGAAGGCCCTGTCCCCCCAGGATCTGAATTTGGTCCGGATGGAGGGGGTCAGGAGGTTGGTACCAGCAGAGCGGAGGTTGCGGGTGGGAGTGTGTCTGGAGAGGAGGTCAGCCAGGTAGGATGGGGCCAGGTTATGGAGGGCTTTGTATGTCAAGAGGAGGATTTTGTACTGGATTCTCTGGGGGATGGGGAGCCAGTGAAGCTTGTAAAGGACGGGGGTGATGTGGTCACGGGTCCGGGAATGAGTGAGTAGACGGGCAGCGGAGTTCTGAATGTATTGGAGTTTATTGGTGATTTTTGAGGGTGAACCATAGAGGAGGCTATTGCAGTAGTCCAGACGGGAGGTGATGAAGGCGTGGATGAGGGTTTCTGCAGCCGTGGAGGAGAGGGATGAGCGGAGACGGGCAATGTTTTTCAGGTGAAAGAAGGCTGACTTTGTGATCTGTTTAGTGTATTTGTCGAAGGAAAGGGTTTGGTCAAAGATGACGCCAAGATTCCGGATGTGAGGGGAGGTGGATACTGGGATACCGTCGATGTTGAGGGCAAAGTTATGGGTGGATTTTGTGAGCGTTTTTGGGCCAATGATGATTATTTCAGATTTATCACAGTTAAGCTTGAGGAAGTTGATTTGAAGCCAGGATTTTATTTCAGTGATGCAGTTTGTCAGGATAGAGTGGGTGTCGGTGGAGACGGACTTGGTGGAGATGAAAAGCTGGATGTCATCGGCGAAGCAGTGGAATTGGAGACCATGACGGCGGATTAAGTGACCGAGCGGGGACAGGTAAAGGATGAAGAGGAGGGGGCCAAGAACTGAACCTTGGGGGACACCTTGGGGGAGGGGAGCAGTGGGGGATTTGCAGTTATTGATGGAGATGAACTGGCATCTGTCAGAGAGGTATGATTTAATCCAAGAGAGGGCAGTGTCGGTGACGTTAAAGGTGGATTCAAGTCGGGTGAGGAGGATAGTGTGATCGATGGTGTCAAAGGCAGCGCTGAGGTCGAGGAGGACGAGAATGTTGAGGTTGCCAGCGTCAGAGGAGAGGAGAAGGTCGTTGGTGATTTTGAGGAGAGCAGTTTCAGTACTGTGGTTGGAGCGGAATCCGGATTGGAATGTTTCAAACAAGTTATTGGCAGAGAGATGATGTTTGAGTTGAGTGGCTACAGCGCGTTCCAAAACTTTTGACAGAAAGGGTAGGTTGGAGATGGGTCTGAAGTTGTTTAGGGTGTCAGGGTTTAGACCAGGTTTTTTTAGAATGGGGGTAACAGCAGCAATTTTGAGGGAAGGTGGGACGATGCCTGTAGACAGGGAGGAGTTTATTGTTGCAATGATAAGTGGAGAGAGAGCAGGGAGGGAGGCTTTGACAAAGCTGGAGGGGATGGGGTCAAGAGTGCAGGTGGCAGTTTTCATTCCTATGAGGAGTTCAGAGAGGTCAGTAGGAGAGATTGGGGAGAACCGAGACAGGGGATGGCAGGACAAGGGGGGGCAGGTGGTTGGAGGGGGAGCGGGTGCGGCGGTGGTCAAGCTGTTGTAGATGTTGTCAATTTTGCGTTGGAAGAAAGAGAGGAAGGAGATGCAGTTGTCTACTGTGAATGACTGGGTGGTGGTGTTCAGGGGGCGGAGGAGTTTGTTTATTGTCGAGAAGAGTGCTTTTGGGTTTCCGGAGCCAGAGTGGATAATTTGAGAGTAGTAGGCAGAGCGGGCGCGGGAGAGGGCATCTTTGTAGTGTTGTATGTGGTCCTTGTAGGCTTGGGAGTGAACTGTGAGACCCGTTTTATTGCGGAGTCTTTCAAGTTGGCGAGCACGAGTTTTCATCAGGTGGAGTTCAGGGGTAAACCAGGGAGCAGAATGGGTGAAAGAAACTGTTTTGGTTTTTACAGGCGCAAGCTGGTCAAGGCAGGAGGAGAGAGTGTGGTTGTAGTAGTCAGTGAGGTCGGAAGGGGTGTGGAGGTCAATGAAGGGAGAAGTGGACATTTTTTCAGAGAGGGTGGATGAGAATGAGGTAGGTGAAAGAGCGTTTAGCTTACGGAAGTTGATTGTGCGATAATGCCTTGGTGTTGGGGCGGGGATGTTGATGGTCAGAGTGATGGCTAAGTGGTCAGAGAGGGTGAGGTCGGAGCCATAGAGATGGTGCAAATTTAATCCAGTGGAGCAGACAAGGTCCAAAATGTGACCACGGATATGGGTAGGAAAGTCGACATGTTGAGTGAGGTTAAAGCAGGTGAGTAAATCAGTGAAGTCAGTGGTTATTGTGGAGTCAGTGGAGTCCATGTGGATATTGAAATCACCAAGGAGGAGGATTGAGGGGGAGAGGGAACATAGCTGGGTTAGAAAGTAGGAGAAGTCAGACAGGAATGATGGGTGTGGTTTGGGAGGGCGGTAGACGACAGCCATGACTGACTGCGTGTGACCAGAGAGTTTTAAAGCCAGGTGTTCAAATGATGGAGCAGATGAGATGGAGATGAGGTTGGTCTTGATGTCTTGACGGTGGATAACGGCAATTCCACCACCTCGGCCCTCCGAGCGTGGTTTATTGACGTAGGAATATCCATTGGGTGTGGTGAGGTTGAGTGTGTAGTAGTCCAGAGGTTGTTGCCAGGTTTCGGTGAGACAGAGAAAGTCCAGTTTGTTATCCAGGATGTATTCGTTCAGGATGAGGCATTTATTGTTGAGGGACCGGGTGTTGAACAGGGTGAGCTTGATGTTGTTTTGAACAGCAGGGATGAATTCAGGTGATTTAGCCAGGGTTCGTAGGCAAGAGGTGCGATCGTGTGGGTTGCTGTGACCAGGTGCGCTGGGACGAAGAGTGAGAGTGCGCTGAGCCGACCAGAGGACGGGGATGGAGTGACCTGATTGCAAATAAACAAACTTGCGACCGGAGCCACGGTGAATGTACCTGGGTCGTCGGAGGAGTCCATTTGATTTGATGGCAGAGATGCATGATGGGGTGGAGCGGGTATTGAGCAGAAGAAGCCTTGCGGCGGAGTACTTCAGAGCCATGCCAGGCAGGAGCGAAGGGACGAGTACGAGGCCACTCCCATGGTGGATATTTGTTTATAATTATATGAAGCCACTCCCAGAATGGGTGGAGCTATGGGTGGAGCTACTCTGCAAACCGAGTAAGCCACAACCCGGACAGACACCCAACAGACAGACAGACAGAATCATCTACGGCTATTATAATATAGATAACCATAAGGGAGACTATCAATTCCATTTTCTAAAATCAACCTCTTATCATCAAAAGCCCCCAATGCTTTCTTATTCACCTCTTCTGAATATAATTGATGTTTATAACTTCTTATTCCATTAATCTTTCTAAACTCTTCTTTCTTTGTTGTTAAACAGTTATAATAATCCTTAAAGTTTATTGTTTCTTTAATAACATTTTTCTTTACACCTTTTAACTTCTTATCAGTCTTTTCAATGTTATTCACAATGTATTTATAAGCATAAGCCTTTGACCTCAATCCCACAAATTCACTCATAACATTTCCTCCTAATTCATCCTTAAACTTTCCAATCACCTTTTTATTTTTAGAAGAGAACAACTCACTCTCTGGACTGTAATTACTTGTATCATAGATATTAATGTCCTTTTTCATGTCTGAATAAACATCATCAGTATTAATTTTTAAAATAAAACTATCTGTATCCATATAAAGTAGATTAACATCATTTTGATATTTCTTCCTCAAGGTATTGTAAACGTAATCAAACATCAAGGACTTTGATAAATCAAGTATTGAGGTACCAATATAAATAGGTTTGTCCATCTCATCGCTTTCTCTCATCAAATGTATCACACAAAAGTTTTCCGTAAATCTTCTACTCTCGAGAAGCTTGGTCTGTTGATTAATTTTGATGCATGTTTCCATGATGTTGATAGACGAATGTTTTGCCTCTTTCTAACATTCTCCATCGTTTTTCCAAATGCAGCGTTATTCATTAACTTATAAAAGTCTTTCTCAAAATCATTCTTTGATTCAATCCTGCGTTGTGTGTTAAAATCAATGTACTCTTTCAACCAATGACTCTGATTAAACTTGAGAATCCTATGTATCTTTTCAACACGGACACCCTTTGAAAGACATCGTCTCAAATTTATTTGATGGAGCACATAATTTTTCTTGTTGTATAGTGTTGTTAGAAGCTTCTCTGACGCTTTACCCTTTACATTAAATGATTGTTGATAATCACTTAACCACTCCTTCTTTGGACTTTCCTTTTCACAAGCAAATGGGAGATCTTTGTGTAGGTTATGGAGTTCCTCTGGATATTTCAAATCAACCTCAAAATAATATCCCTTCTTTGTTTCATCCAATTCTTTTTGTGTTGATATACAGAGATTTTGTAGAACTTTCTTATGATATTTCTCTTTCACCCATTTCAAACCACCATAAGGAAGTGCTTGAGACATTGCCCACCCATACAAGTTATTCGCATCATAATACATCAAGTAGGAGCTCTCTACCGATGGATAATAATTTGGAATGTACTTGTTATTTGCTTTGGCATATCTCTTTGAACAGACTTGTGAAATTCCTCCTCTCTTTGCCTTCTCAATCATCAAGAGCATATCAACATCTGTTATAAGATCCAATTCTTGCTTAGTCATCTTTAACATAGCACTCCAAGCCAATCCAGGTGCAGTGTAATAGTGAGCAGGATCCAATCCATATCCAGAATGACAGATTGTTCTGAAAGCCTCAAACACATCAGCCAACAAAAGCACATCAGTTTTGAGATACAAATCGTGATACTCACCAAGATTCTTGATGTTATATTTTTCCCAAACATTTTGTGCGTGTACATAATCTTTATCAGATATATGACTATTATTTAATTAATTATAGAAATTTTCTTTTAAGGAAGTTGTGTTTCATTGAATCTCTCAAATGAGCCCATATAGTCATAGGGGTAAATTCCCTTTTGTGTTAGTAAATCTTTGTCTGAAAAATACTCTGAAAGACATGGAAACTCTTTTAGATTTTGAACCAAGTTAGCCAATGGACTTGCCATGAATTTAACTGTATCAAGAAATCTGATCTGAGTTATAGGAGATGTATGAATTGATTTTGTGAATGAAATGTATTTCTGATCTGTGTTTGGAATTGCTGAGATACTTCCAGAAGTCTTTGAGAGTTCCTTGATAAATAGATGAGTGTCATAATTAGTATTGTTATGAAGAAAGACAGTAATGAAAGAGGGGAGTTTATAATTAATATTACAACTTTGATGAGCCGGACCTCTATATTTACCAGTGAGATGACAATGATCTCTAACCTTTAGGCCTTCACCAATTTTCTCCTCACAAATATGACAGACATTGTTTTTTCTAAATTCCCTTTTCTCTTCACTCGTCAAGGACATTGGTTTATTGGTTTCTCTCATTATCTTGGTTAATCGAACACAGTCTTTTTCGAGGCGTTTCACAAACTCCTCTGGGGTATTTGAGCCTCTATACACCTCTAACTTGTTATATTCATCACCAACGGATGATTTGATATAATAACAAAAACCACAAGGAGTATGTTTTTGATATTTATTTGTGTATGATTCTTTTGGATCTGGAGAAGCAGCATCAATTTTTTCTACAATACTTTCAAAATCAGCATATATAACAAATGGATGTTTTATTGTTTTCTTTTCATCTTTGAATGAGATCTTTGAGCCTTATTTAGGCATATTGATTACCGTTGATTTATGATCACCACAATAATTTGAATGTTTATCTAATCTTTCTTGTGTATGGAAGAAGTTAAGACAACACATACAAATATATATTTTATTTGTTCTTTTACATACTTGCGGTTTTATTAATTTAGCAATATCTTTGATGTATGTATAATGTGAATTTTCCTCTGAATTAAAATATAGAAGATTAATATGAGTTTGATTATAATTTTCAGAAAGCTTTAAAATCTGAATGTTGTTTGTTTCCATCAAACCATAAACATTAACTGATAAATTATTCATCTTTTCAAATTTAGGAATATCATTTAAAGTCATTGAAAAATTTAGATCTTTTGTGTTCAACGTATTCTCATATTTTTTATAATGAGATACTCTTTCAACATGACTATCTTGTGGATGTAGATGTGCAAGAATAGACCAGAGAAAACATTTATTGTCTTTATTTTTGATATTGTTAACTGCTTTTCTATTTTTGATAACACTAGGTAAATCAATGTAAGAAGAAGGATTTAGAGGATCTGATTTAAGAATATTGTTACGGATTCTTGAATATTGTTACGAATATTGAATATTGTTATTTGAATATTGAATGAATATTGAATATTGTTACGGATTGTTACGGAACAGTATTCCATTGAACAGTATTCAATGGAATACTGTTCTCCCCTATGGGCTGGTGCTCCTGCCTCACACCTGGCTCGGCTTCACGCTGTTGAATCCAAAGCTTTCAAAATCATTGGAATCTCCCGCGATGAAGCTATCTCTGAGGGCCTTTCACTCACTCACCGCAGGCAGGTAGGTGGCCTTTCTGTCTTCTACCGACTCCTCTCCGGCCTTGCTCCCCCAGCTCTCTCTGTGCTCTGTCCCCCAAATATTCCTACAGGTCGCACAAGATCTGCCAGCAACCCTCTGATGGTTAAACTGCCAAAATCTCGGCTCTCTGCTCACCTTCACTCTTTCATTCCTCTTTTCTCCCGCCTGTGGAACAAACTCCCACACTCCCTTCAATCCCTCTCCTCCCTCCAGGTCTTTAAAACAGCTGTTCACCACCATCTCTTATCTTCCCCCATCCATAACCTTGATCTTTTCTACCCCCACTAATTCACCCCAGATCCACCTTGTTTGAAATTCCAACTTCTTTCCTGGAAATCCTGGCAGTGTCCATATGTTTATACCTCTCCCACCCCCCCCCCCCCCCTTCACATGCCTCCCCCCCCTTCACATGCCTCCCCCCCAAAGCCCTCTCCCTCCCACAGATCTCTCGATGTCTCCATGTCTCTCGGTCCCTGCTCTCAAATGTTGTGTTTGTGTCCTTCCCCCTCTCTCCCCATCTTGTCTACCGCTCCCGATGTTATTTGTTTTATGTGTCTGTTTGTCTTTCTGTGTGATTAATGTTCGCTCTTTCACGAGCCTCGATCTTGTATACAAAAAAAAAAAAAAAACATCTCTGTTTCGGCACTCCCCTTACCGAGGGGGGTTTAATCCCCTCGTCTTTTAAGCTGGCCGCCCGAGTCCTGGAACTATCTCGCCACTTCCGGTCAGCGCTGAATAGGGTAGTAGGCCAATTATTCCTATGACCTAATTACCAGTGCTTTCCGGTAAGCGAGGAAATGAGCCCCGCCCGAGCCGCGACTGTAATGGACATGCCGCGCGAAGCGAGCCACGACTCAGGCCGTTAACAAAAGACTAACCCGATTATAAAGCGTTTGGCCAAAATCGCGCCACCGGTACTCAATGGGGAAAAGACTAAAGCGATCAGGGAAGAATGAAACCAAAAGGGTAAGACATAACAGACATTTTTAAATTATTTATAAAACCAAAGAAACCAAAGGAGAAACGAAAGCAATATACAGAAGAAGAAGAAGACACAGGGCAAGCCTGAAGCAGACTTACTCTACGACCCCAGACAAACATACACACTCACACGGGGATTGTAGCTGGTAGGGTGGAAGGTCCAGGTGGATGGTCCAGGCGATGGGGTCCAGGCTCCGGTCCCGCGGGCGAAAACCCGGCAGGCAGCTTCGCGCGTATCGTTCAACCGCGAGCGGACCTTACGTATAGCGGGGGGACTGGGATGCTCCGTATGTAATAAATGAATGGCTTTTGCCAAACGCACCCTCTCCAAGGTTCTCTTATAACGCCTTTGCAATGAGCGCCGCCGTAGAGTTCTTTCGCCACTGACGTGTGCACGCGAGTCCTGTTCAAGAGCGCCGCCGTATGGTTCTTTCGCCAGAGACGTCCCCGCGCAGTTCTTCCAAAAGGAGCCCGTCGAAAGAGGTCCGTCAAAGGGCTCTTCGCGTGCTCTTTTATAACGTGAGCCAAGATCACTACGCGCTCCTCCGAAACCACGCCCGCTACCGAGCTCATCTCAGGCCAGGTTGGCTCGCCGAAAGGGCCACGCCTCGGTCTCGGCGCGCCACCCCCCTTCTCCTCCGGCTTGACCGCGTGAGTAATGGCGGCGAACGCTGCTGGCAAATGAAGTACCACAATTTGGAGAGGGAGAGCAAAATGGATGGAATGGGGCCTATCTTATTTGATTAATGCAACGCAGATTCAACTACTGGGAACAGATCCTTAACTGAAGCACATAATAATGAAATAACTACAGAGAGGTCCTATGGTTCGCTACGTGTGGTACATGGACTAACTAGGGTGCGATTTTTAACCGGCCAATTGATGGGGATATCTAAAGGGGGACATTTATAAGGGATACATTTATTAAAATTTACTAGTGAAGGTTCTAAAAACCATAACACAGCACCCGTTTTTCCTCTAGGGTCGTCTCGACCCGAGCTAACTTTACTTAATGTGACACTCAGATGTAGTAGCCCCCTACTATTAACCTTACCCTTGAGTGCGACCGTTTTAAAACAACTACGTATGTCCCGCCTGCTAGGTTGCATCCTACCTAACAGACTCACGCCCACAGAATAACCGAATTACGGAATTGTTCGCAAACTACACATAAAGCCGGTGGGGAGCATTATTTACAAAACACTATTTTGTATTTACACTGCAACCCAGGACCTGTCATTTTGGGAGACAAAAAGAAAAGATCTGAAAAAGAGGAAGAGCATGCACTGCACTGCACCGATACACCATACTGCAGTGTATGGTGTATCGATTGATATTGCAGTGCACCCCCGAGCACAAGAGCATCACAAAGCACCAAAGCACCATCAGCACCAATAAGCACCAGAAAAACACCAAAGCACCATCCAGTGCTCATTGCACACATTCAAATAAAAAGCAAACAAAGTGTTGACCGGTTCTTCTGGTTTCTGCTCCCCCTGCTCTGCTGGCCGATGTTTCTTCCAGTTGTTGTTCCTTCTTGATCTTGTGGCCTATTTGACAATAATAAAAAGGCACAAAACGCGTCCATTTTTATTTAGGGCCTACAGGGGCCAACTATGGGTGGTCCACCTGTAGGGCAAAAGGGGCCACCTCACCGTGGTCTGCAAGCCAACTCTTCTCTGGCCATCATGGCCGGTCCCAGCAGAGGGGCCAGGCCCCAACACGTGGGGTCCATAAGGGTGTGGTGCTTAGCCACAGAAGCGTGTGGTCCATATGGTGGTGCTAGGCCGCAAGTCGTGCGGTCCATCAGGTGGTGTATCGATCCAGGCAGGCTGTGCAGCGGCGGCTTGGGCACACAAATGCGGCTACCTGCACGCTTTCCCCTCAGTGCCCAGAGAGCACGGTCCATAGGTGGGGAAGGAGGACAAAGCAAACTTAGCGGGGTGCAAGGGCGCAAGGGTACACATCAATACAAGGTAATGCAGAGGTGAGGTGCGCATGGGAGCGAGCGGAGAAAGCTCGTCCCTATCGTACGTCACCCCCCCTGTCACCTACTCTACCGTTGCCCCTTACCCCATATTTACACAACTCTACACATTTACAAATTCGTCGCTGCTGTCTCGTCTTCCCCATATCTCCCCTCATCCAAATTCGTCAACAATCCCAATCTCTAACCAAATTTGCCATCAAGCCCAATTTCTCATCAATTCCTCATAAGGAAGAAGAGATGGAACAACCAGCACAATGTCACCCCCACGTCATGATGCGTCTCACCATTCCAAAACATTTGCAAAAATCACAAACCAACCATGGTGTGGAGTCATGTCATCACCTCAGGTGAGTGGGTTGCTGATGGTGCGAAGGGATTTCCATCCTAACTATCCTCGAAATGACTTTAACACTGTTGTAGAAATCAATCAAGTCCACAACTTTGTCCCATAGCTAGGTTTAATAACAATCAGATCTCTGGCATCATCCTGTAGAATACAATCATGCAATATATATATATATATCAGGATCCTGGCATCTTATAGAAAGGTTCGATAATCTATCTATAATTCCAGTAATCTCTGTGTGTCTGTGTGTCTGTGTGTTTGTGTGTTTGTGTGTTTGTCTGTGACCGCTGTTTCTCGACAACCACGGGTCCGATATACTTGAAACTTGCCAGGTATATTGCTGGGGACCCGAGGATGTGCCTTTTCAAGGTTTCATATTAATCGGACAAGTAGTTACCGAGCTATGGCGATTTCTTTACCAAACTCCGCAAGCCGTTCGCTTTGGACCAAACCATTTCATGTAAATAGAGGGGGGGGATTGTCACCGTACTCGCAAGCCGTTCGCTTTGGACCAAACCATTTCATGTAAATAGAGGGGGGGGATTGTCACCGTACTCGCAAGCCGTTCGCTTTGGCTTTGCGAATGGACCAAACCATTTCATGGACCAAACCATTTCATGTAAATAGAGGGGGGGGGGGGGATTGTCACCGTACTCGCACCCACGTACCCACGTACCCACGTACGGGCATTGCACCCACGTACGGGCATGCCCTAGTATTAGCCAATGCAAGCAATCCTAGTATATCTGCATATACGTACGATCCGAGTCTACATGTCATAGAGTAAATGTCGCAGGAGTGGCCCGGAGTCACGGACGTCCGAGGTCTTATAGACGCCTCTCAGTGGTTTAAGTGGGCAACACACCTGGGTTCAACTTTGATACATTTTCACTACATTCTCCCCGCCGTTAGAACTACACTGCCGCTAGGCAGGAATCAAGCATGCGACAGCATTGATCGATTAGTGATGTCAGTCCATGTCAGTCGGTCCATCCGTAGCGGTCAGGACGGCAAATTGCCCTGCCAGCACGGGTCCGGAAACTACCGGGTACGACATCCCCAAGCCCGGAGTCCCCTGCATCGGAGTAGCCGCTGGAGGCAAGCGTCGGAGGGGGCACCACAGTGCCTTCAGGCAGGGGTGTCTCGGGCGACGAGAGGGATGGCAGATGCTCCATAGGCGGAGCATCGGGAGAGTCCATAGACTCGTAAATCGGTTTGTCGATGTCCCCGTAAGGGTCGATGACCCCACAAGGGGCGAGATGGCGTACGGAGACAGTGGACTGACATCCATCTGCCGTCATCACGTGAGCATGCTCGGGATTAGACTGGAGTACCTGCACCTTATCCACTAAGGGATCGTACTTGCTCGTGCGAACCGCACGTTTGAGGTAAGCAGGGCCCGGCTCAGCGAGCCAACTAGGTAAAGATCGGATACTACCCGAGCTTCTTGGGTGGTGGAACAGCCGTTCGTGAGGAGTCTGGTTGGTGGCCGTACATAGTAGAGCCCTGATCGAGTTCAGCGCCGCAGGTAGTGACCAAGCCCATTTATCTAGGCCCCGGCCGAGGGTCCTGAGGCTTAGCATGACGGCCCTCCATATAATCCCATTGAAGCGTTCGACTTGCCCTTTCGCCTGTGGTCTGTACGGGGTGGTATAGCTAGAAGCGACATTATTCTGGAGCAAGAAGCTCCTCACTTCCTGGGACAGGAACACCGCACCCAGATCTGTATGCACATAGGCCGGATACCCAAACATAGAAAACAAGTTCTGCAGGCACCGTATGACTGTGGCGGCCATAATATCTGCGCACGTGAAAGCAAATGGGAATCGCGAGTACTCATCAACGATAGTGAGCAGATAACGAGAGTTACTCGACACCGGCAGCGGCCCTTTGAAATCCATCGCCAATCTCTCCCACGGTCTAGTAGCTCTGACCAGCGTCCCCATGGGAGGGTTGTAAAAACGCGGTTTGAGTTCCGCACATACAGCGCAGTCGCGACAGACCCGGCGGACGTCCTCAACCGAGTACGGCAGGTTACCACGACGCACAAAATGAGCGATACGCGTCACCCCAGGATGACACATAGTGTCGTGCAAAGCGCGCAGACCCTCCAAAGATATGAGACCCGCACACATAGTCGGCCTCGATAAGGCGTCGGCGACCAGGTTATCCCTCCCCGGGCGATATTTGATGGTGTAGCAGAAGTCGGCGAGTTTGATACGCCAGCGAGTGATTTTCTCATTCTTAATGCATTGAGCATGTAAGGTGTCATACATAAACGCATGCCTTAGAATAATGGGTGAACAGCCCGAGAGCACGCTTCAACGAAGCTCGATCGCAGGGCGGGGCCATATCGAGCAAGGGTCGCAGATGCTCCTTATCTGGAGCAACAGAGCCATGGGTCACGGTGTACCCCAGAAGATCTATCGTGCGCATGGTGTAACGACACTTAGCCTCATTCATGGTTAGGCGATACCTCTGCGCGACCTCGAGGAAGTGCTTCAGATTAGCATCATGATGCCCTTGGTCATGCCCGCAAACCGTAAGATTGTCCAGATATACAAAGACATCTGTCAAGTTCTCCTTAGCGATGAGGTCGTCCATCGCCCTCTGAAAACAGGAAAACCCCATTCGTCACCCCAAAAGGTAGTTGGGTGAACTGGTATAACCTTTGACCGAATTCAAAGGTGGTATAGATGCGATCGGCCCCGGAGATGGGGATATGATGATACGCACTATGCAGATCGAGAGTGCTATAGACCGAGTACTGGGCCACCTGTCGAACCAGTGCGTCCATCTCCGGTAGAGGGTAGGCACCCAGCTGTGTAAATCGATTAATCATCTGCGAATAGTCGATTACCATGCGTTTGCGATGCGCTTCACTTCGCACCAGTAAGACCTGGGCCCGCCACGGCGACCGGCTCGGTTCTATGATACCTTCCTTTAAGAGCTGGGCCGTTTCCTCCGCAATGAATTGTGCGTCTGCTCGTGAGTAGCGCCGTGATTTTACCGCTACAGGTGTGCAGTCCGTGGTCATATTGGGGAACAGCGAAAGAGGCTCAATTTCCATCCCTGCGAGTGCACACACAGCAAGTGTATTAGTCCCACCAAATTCCATTTCCAAACGTCCATGTCGCTTAAGAAAATCATGTCCTAACAAAATATCAGCACATAATGCAGGTAAGACCATGAGATGTACATCTGGAAATATGCGTCCCTTTATCACAAGCTTCAATCGACATTCCCCTTTTGTGCTGAGCCTAAGCCCTTGGGAGGCCATAAAGATCCGACGTCTTGTCCCAAGGATCAGCCGTCCATGTTTTTGCACCAGTCGATGATCGACATAACTATCTGTGGACCCCGTATCGATTAAAGCGCGAGCAAAAATGCCTTCGATCATAAGTGGGATAATGGCCTGAGCAAGGCCGGGTGGACCGGCAGGTATCGAGCCATCCGAGCAAGATGATCGCGCCTCGCATGTAGATTGTCGGGGAAGTAGTAGGGGAGACTGCGACTCCAATGACCGGACACAGGTTTACAAAAGGTCTGGTTTATTAACTGTATTTACTTCATTCCAATTACCAACATGATACCGCATAATATAATTGACCAGGTTAACTCTTTTCGCATGGTCTTTCTCGTTCAGCCGATGTTCCTCCGACACTCCCGTTCGGTCAGCGCTTCTCGTAGCAAGTCCTCTCGACTCCAGCCGCAGCTCCCGCTTATATGGACCAACTCGACTTAATCCTCTGTCCGCTGAACTCGTAATCTCTTCTCCGCTAATGTCCCGAGGTCATGCATCGCACCGAGTCCTGGCATCAGCTCGCTCCCCTCCTGCTGTGATCTCCATTTACACAGCAGGGGGGGGGGTGCTCTAGCCTGGGGCCTTGACCAGGTGTTTCCAAAGGATTATCATGTTCATGCACATTCTGCTTCGTTACCAGATTTAATCAATGAGTTACCAGGGCCAATCAATACGTTACACTGAGTTACACTTCCACAATTCCCTCATCTTTTTGTTTTTGTTTATATTAACCATTAATCTAAACATCAATATAAGTAAACAATCAATCACTACTAGTAAACATCATTACAAGTATAAGTAAATAATCAATCACTTTGTAAACATCATTACAAGTATAAGTAAATAATCAATCACTTTGTAAACATCATTACAAGTATAAGTAAATAATCAATCACTTTGTAAACATCATTACAAGTATAAGTAAATAATCAATCACTTTGGTAATCAAATTCCCTTAGGCATACACCGTCATCCTGCAAGAATCACAAAACATTTCGTTGGTCATTGACTCCTTCCATATTGTTCAATCTATTGCATTTGCATCACAAATATATTTTCAAAACAACACTTCACCATCACCAAGATACAACAATTTCACTTCATTTTCAAGTTTTGTAAAGCATCTGCACCATCTGGCAAAAACGTTTGCCTCCACACAAATGTTAACTTTGTTTGAAAGGAAGGGCTGATCACTTGTGTTTGAATCCAGGTATGAAACATTTTCTCCTAATGTCTTCATAGCTCCTGCACTACTTCGTGTAGGATTTCGCTGTTGTGGTAACACTGCGGAGTCATAGACTGCCCCTTCTCTCCATGTAGCATTCTTGCCACTTTTTTTGCTGTGAACCATAATGATTCCTTGAACAAAGCCTTCACCCAGTTGTAGTCGACTTGCCTCTTCCCTCATTGTGAGTGGGCAGCAAGTATTGGTGTGACGTTGATTGGCCAGCAAGATGTGGAACAGGGATGCCGGATGCATCCACACTGATGTTGGGACCATGGTGTTCAGGTCATTCATGGTCCTTACCAGGAGCAACCAGCAGAATCGTGCACAGCTGTTGTGACAAGGGCACAGCCGTTTTTTGCAGCTCCATGCTGGTTCCCCGGACGTTGGTGAAGTAATAACATATGTCCCCGCATTTCACAGAGGTTGCAGGTAAAATGTCGTTGTCCTGCAACTTCTGATGTGGTGAATGTTCGAAGTCTTCGAACAAGAGTAAGTGATCGCCTTTCTTTCATATGTTGCAGTGTGATCCAGGCAAATGGTCACATAAATTTCCTTGGTGAAGGTAAGCATTCATCTCCAAGTTACACGGGAGAATGTCTTCATCATTCTTTGAGAAAGAGGGTGTATGCCACGATTAACTTCATTTTTTTTAGCCACAAATTTTCTTTCTCGAACTTCTTCCCAATTCCGTTAGCAATCCCTCCAAAATGTGATCTCGTCTTATCTTTATGCTCAGTCACATCTGAATCTGCTTTCCGCACACACTGGATCAGATAGGGTGCATCTTACCATGAAATCAGCATAATCATGTATATCTTCCGACAGTTTCACATTCAACAATTTGTTGTTTTTCCTTAACACAAAAAGTTATATTCATTTATATGCGTCACACAAATAATATTCAATCAGGTATGTATTTTATTACTAAACTAAGAATAGCATCCTCAATTGCTTTCAGGTTAATATAGTTCAAAAATTAACTCATGCAGGTATTTTAGCACTACTCTAAGAAAATAAATTGTATATGATTACAATCACAAACGGGAATACCTAATTCCCAACAACAATTTTCCCAACCCAACAAATTAAGCATAATGTATTATTACCATAATTCCTCTCCACTTTTTCTTTTCCCTCTTTTTTTCCTAACAGTGTGTCACTCGTGGTGATATGAGTTCACTGATATTGTAATTGACACAACTCATAACATTGTCGTTATGCCATTATCTTAATTCTACTGTTTATGTCGCCATAAAAGTCTTCCTTTTCTGGTTCCACATTTCTTTCCTCATTTGTCACTTCATGCGTTATCATCGTGTTGTTGGTTACCTTATTCAAACACACCGTCACTAAGGCTTTCAAGCAAGCCACCACTAAAACAATTGCCAATATAACTACTAAACCAACAAACAAGTCTGCTACTCCTTGTATATATTCATACCTATGACATAGTTATATGTCGATGACATTTAACATTATATACCAAACTAACAAGCTTCCTAAAAGGTAAATAAAGAAAATCCCTTAATATGTAACATAATCAGATTATTTGTCTTACCCTGATCCCCCTATCTCCCGGGGTTGAACGCAATCCCCTGATCATGAGTGTAGTTGTGATACATTTTTCACTCATGTTGTATTAATATCAGCAGGTAATTTTATGTCATGTAGGCAAATGAATGTCACTATCCCAAGTAGGAATATCACATGTTGAAAATGTAATGTTTATCAATGCAAGGGGTGTTAAAATGTAATTCAAATGACTGTAAATCACGACTATCATTTATCTGCCACTGAATGTTCTGCTGGGCTGCTAGGTGCAGCCTCATTTTCTGTGGGATCGTCCACCTTAGCCTCATGTGCTTCCTTGCAATGAGAGGCATGAATCCAACTTTCTATTTTGGGTCCATATTCGTTTCTATTCTTATCAATCTCCTATGGTTTATCATTTCGTTCCAAGATACCGCAACCAAAGGTTTTAACCAAAGCTCTACCAAACTATTTCCAATTTGAACTCAAAAATGCTAATTAAACAACAATTCAAAGAATTAACTTCAATGGGTCAACAAACTCATTTTATAAACAGATCTAATTTTCCCATCCAATAATTTTCCTTGCCAAAAGTCATATTGCAACACTTTAATAAACCTTTGAAAAATGTCTCCCAAATCAATAAATTCCCTTTTTACTTCCCAAATACTCATCTGTAAATTACATATTCAATTACAGTTTCTCCCTATTTGTTCGGCCTAAATGGCCACCGAAGTGGCTGCCAACATGCAGTACCGTTTTTATCTACCAAGCAATTATCCGTCCACATAAGATCTCTACCAAAATGTTGTTTGTAAAAAAAAACAAATCTGGGATTTCTGATTACATGGATGCACACTCTCAGGACATTTCAGGCTGCTTGTTAACAATCCACTACGATAAATTAATTCCTTTACCCACAATCAAATAATTAGTACAAATTTAGGATATTATCCCTATCACATTCATTTATAGATTCATTATGTTGGATCTAAATTTTCTCCCACTGCTGCAAGGAGGAACAATAGCTCTCATAAGTCTTTGTAATATCTCACTTCATTTACCCAGCATCGAAGAATTTATTTACTATCCATTCCCATCTGTTAACCAGTGACTTTGTTTGAACTCCAAAACTTAATTTGATGAATCCCATGTGCACAGCTACCACTTATTGAAACCCATACTTTTGTAGAAAATATCCAAGTAAGTGTTTTTTATTTTAAACCCCGTTAACTGTTGCTCATCCATTTCTATGCACCCAGTGAGTACTACTGACACCAGTATGCCAATATAGGTGTGCGAGTTTAACAAATATGTTGCAGGTACACGTGACATCGCGTTCTGAGTATAAATAACGTAACAGCGCGTTCATGTCTGCCCCTTGGTTTAAGATTCACAATGCATTCCGTTTTAAAACTCACAATAGTTCAAATCAGCAAGATTTTACTATTTTCCCTTATCATCTATGCCTAATACACATCCATACCTACAGCCCAATTTATATTCTGATAAAATGCAAGTTTATATATATAAAATCCGTGAGCAGAGTACTCTGGGAAGTCAGTGTAAGACCTCTCCTTCATTCCTAATTTCGAGGGCAGTTGTGCATTTGTCTCCTCCACTGTATCCTGTATCCTTTTTATTTTAAATTCTAGATCCGTTATCCGTTCTTGCTGCTCCCGTTGTCTGGATTCACCATCCCAAAGATGGAATGCAAGCCAGTCTACCGTTAGATTCTGTCTCTTCCTGGCTTTCAATCTTTGTTCCAATCTTTCCAATCGACTTCGCTCAAATGTACCATCTCTTGGAAACTCCTTATCATGTCCCTTTGTCCACAAATACCAATTCTCGACCTGTCTTATAGCTTCGGCACCATAACGGTCATACATATGATGTGTACAAGTACCTTTTTGTGGAATCTCTGGTTGCCCTTGTGTATTCTTGCAGGCTCCATTTCCCATTTTGCCTTTTATCAAAGTAGCGTTGGATGTGTTGTAGTTTGTTCCTCTAAAGCTTCACTCGTACCTCCAGGAAGGATCTCTCCACCTGTTCAAACGGTGATTTCCAGAGAATCTCTCTCACCTGTGGCTTTTGCACAATCCAATCTCACAGATCAGTATTTGCATATGAGCCAGAGGGTCAGTATGAAATGGGTGAATCCTCAGGTGTCCGCTCTGTTGAAGGGGAAATCACACAATGGTAACCGCACATATATATCTATATATAAACTCACCACCTTGCTCAATTTTCCAAGGTTGTCTTCACATTGATAATATCTCACAAAGATATCAAAGCTTCTTTCTTGAGACCGCATTTTCATCAATCAAACGATCAATTTATTCAATTCAATTTATTCAATTAAATTCATTCAATTAAATTCAATCAATTAGATTCAATCAATCAACAATTCAATCAATTATTCAATTTCAAATTAATTCATCAATATTCATCAATAAATCAAATTTATCATTTTGGATGATTCCTTGCATGAGCCCTTTCCCCAATGATGTCAGGACAGGTCCATCCATTGACTGAGATCGAATCTCATCGGTCGTCACCTCTGGTTCGTATCTCATGTCAATTGATGAATCACCGTGCTGTCCTAGGGTCATATCTGACATATTTCCCCATTTTGCCTGGTCTCCACAAATTTTCTTTGCAACCACTAAAGGCAACTCATCCTTCATTCGTGAGACAGCCAAAATGGATGGCAGATATTAAAGTTCATTGGGAAAAATATCTCATCATTTTTCCTTTAATAGTACCCAAAATCTCTTGGCAATTTAAATTTCGTAAAACTCCTGAAATAAGACTGTAAAATTCCTTCAATCATGCTAAATTTTGAAACTCCATCGCTTGTAACACCCAATTTATCCCATAGGGCTTGAAAGTTCTTTCCCAAGTTCATGCAATCATTCTGCATTTGAACCCTATGATATCATTCATAATAATCATCATGATTTTATAGTCATGGTCATATCATAATCATCTATTTAAAACGAACATTTCCTTTATCACCACAGCTATGTGGTATAATCAACAATAGAATAAAACTGTACATAGCAACAGGCTACCTCATGGCCACTTAGTATACCTGTTGACAATAAGTCATAACAATATCGAATAATCATTGAACAATTCAAAAATCGCTTCCACTGCTCCAGCCGCAGCATTCGTCATTTTGTCTGCTCATCCGCATGACCAAAACGAAATAAAGGGAGCTCAACCATTACACAGCGCTTTTAATGGCGCCTGCCATAGGACCTCAACGCAATTTCGACTCAGCCAGAAAACGAGCAAATTTTGCAGGATGTTAACTGGAATTAGTCGTGAAAATATATCCAAAATACACAAAAAAATACACACCCACAAAAATAAACAACAAACCCAAACAAACCCAAGGTCGACCCTCTTACACAGTAAATTACATCATTTCAGCATCGTTTTGATTGCTGAAATATTCCAGGGTTTATACACACCTTAAAAGAGGTATGCGTGGTGTTGCCCCCTCCCACGTTTATTCCAGGGTTTATACACACCTTAAAAGAGGTATGCGTGGTGTTGCCCCCTCCCACTTTTAATTCCTCATTAAATTCCTCATTAAATTACTCATTAAATTACTCATTAAATTACTCATTAAATTACTCATTAAATTACTCATTAAATTACTCATTGAATTACTCATTAAATTACTCATTAAATTACTCATTAAATTACTCATTAAATTACTCATTGAATTACTCATTAAATTACTCATTAAATTACTCATTAAATTACTCATTAAATTACTCATTAAATTACTCATTAAATTACTCATTAAATTACTCATTAAATTACTCATTAAATTACTCATTAAATTACTCATTAAATTACTCATTAAATTAACTTACATAGTTTCAGCATTGTATTGATTGCTGAAATATTCCAGGGTTTATACACACCTTAAAAGAGGTATGCGTGGTGTTGCCCCCTCCCACGTTTATTCCAGGGTTTATACATACCTTAAAAGAGGTATGCGTGGTGTTGCCCCCTCCCACTTTTAATTCCTCATTACATCGTTTCCATTAAAAAACATCGCTTCTACTGCTCCAGCCGCAGCATTTGTCACTTTGTTTGCTCATCCGCATGACCAAAACGAAATAAAGGGAGCTCAACTATTACACAGCGCTTTTAATGGCGCCTGCCATAGGAACTCAACGCAATTTCGACTTGGCCAGAAAACGAGCAAATTTTGCAGGATGTTAACTGGAATTAGCCGTGAAAATATATCCAAAATACACAAAAAATACACACCCACACAAATAAACAACATTTATTCCGATCAACAGAACAAACATTTCCTAATATCATGACATGCATGTCTTCAAAATTATATGACCAAGAAAAAGTAAAACTAATTAAAACTGCGGGCAGTGATGATCCGGGGACCATACCGCTCCATCCTGGTTGGACGAGTGCGTGCTAGAGTCGTTAACAACGACAGTCCAGATCCGATTGTTCAAAATTTCAACTCAATCGATCGAAAAATGAACGCAGGGATGCATTTTAAAGGTGCAGTGGCACTAACTGAGTTGCCACGAATATGGCCACGAAATTGCCAATATGGCCATCACAAAATATTTTCCTTAATCAATTGGCTCATAGCATAACCAATCATATCATTCAACTTCTTCCTGAGTGTGAAGAATATCCAATCATATCATTCAACTTCTTCCTGAGTGGAGAATATCCAATCATATCATTCAACTTCTTCCTGAGTGTGAAGAATATCCAATCATATCATTCAACTTCTTCCTGAGTGTGAAGAATATCCAATCATATCATTCAACCTCTTCCTGAGTGTGAAGAATATCCAATCATATCATTCAAATTCTTCCTGAGTGTGAAGAATATTCAATCATATCATTCAACTTCTTTCATAAGTGTGAAGAATATCCAATCATATCATTCAACTTCTTCCATAAGTGTGAAGAATATCCAATCATATCATTCAACTTCTTCCTGAGTGTGAAGAATATCCAATCATATCATTCAACTTCTTCCTGAGTGTGAAGAATATCCAATCATATCATTCAACCTCTTCCTGAGTGTGAAGAATATCCAATCATATCATTCAAATTCTTCCTGAGTGTGAAGAATATTCAATCATATCATTCAACTTCTTTCATAAGTGTGAAGAATATCCAATCATATCATTCAACTTCTTCCATAAGTGTGAAGAATATCCAATCATATCATTCAACTTCTTCCTGAGTGTGAAGAATATCCAATCATATCATTCAACTTCTTTCATAAGTGTGAAGAATATCCAATCATATCATTCAACTTCTTCCTGAGTGTGAAGAATATCCAATCATATCATTCAACCTCTTCCTAAGTGTGAAGAATATCCAATCATATCATTCAACTTCTTCCTGAGTGTGAAGAATATCCAATCATATCATTCAACCTCTTCCTAAGTGTGAAGAATATCCAATCATATCATTCAACTTCTTCCTGAGTGTGAAGAATATCCAATCATATCATTCAACCTCTTCCTGAGTGTGAAGAATATCCAATCATATCATTCAACTTCTTCCTGAGTGTGAAGAATATTCAATCATATCATTCAACTTCTTCCATAAGTGTGAAGAATATCCAATCATATCATTCAACTTCTTCCTGAGTGTGAAGAATATTCAATCATATCATTCAACTTCTTCCATAAGTGTGAAGAATATCCAATCATATCATTCAACCTCTTCCTGAGTGTGAAGAATATTCAATCATATCATTCAACTTCTTCCTGAGTGTGAAGAATATCCAATCATATCATTCAACCTCTTCCTGAGTGTGAAGAATATCCAATCATATCATTCAACTTCTTCCTGAGTGTGAAGAATATCCAATCATATCATTCAACCTCTTGGTTGTCCTTGTGTATTCTTGAAAGTAATTAATTCCGTAACTCAATATTACCTCTATTTATATATACTAGGGCGTGCCCGCCCGTACGTGCTTGCAAAAAAACACACGTGCAAGCAACAACAAAAACTTTGAAACCACGTGGCAGTTACGACCACAAAACCACCCTCCTATTTGCATGGAATGGTTTGGTCCATTCGCAAAGCCAAAACGAACGACCACAGAACCACCCTCCTATTTGCATGGAATGGTTTGGTCCATTCGCAAAGCCAAAACGAACGACCACAGAACCACCCTCCTATTTACATGGAATGGTTTGGTCCATTCGCAAAGCCACAGCGAACGACCACAGAACCACCCTCCTATTTACATGAAATGGTTTGGTCCATTCGCAAAGCCACAGCGAACGGCTTGCGAGTACGGTGACCATACCTTGGGACCCCCTTGTCCGATTAATTTCAAACCTTGAAAAGGCACATCCTCGGGTCCCCAGCAATATACCTTACCAGGACTAACCTTACCTTACCTTACCAGACTAAAATTACCAGGACCATTATCAAACATTTATCCCACCATTTACATTTATCCCACCATTTACACCATCTTTCCATTTCCTGTAATTATCTCTCATAATCAGGATAAATTTGGAACAGCCCTTAAACTAACATCAAGCAGATCAATTTTTTATATATCGCTTTTCACCCGATCTCTTGATGGTGAAGAATCACTTTAAACAATTCCATTTCCTGTAATTATCTCTCATAATCAGGATAAATTTGGAACAGCCCTTAAACTAACATCAAGCAGATCAATTTTTTATATATCGCTTTTCACCCGATCTCTTGATGGTGAAGAATCACTTTAAATAATTCCATTTCCTGTAATTATCTCTCATAATCAGGATAAATTTTTATATATCGGTTGAGGTTTCACACAAACTGGTTAACTAAATAATACAGAATTATTATTATTATTATATCTCCGCCTTGGTGAACAGTTTATGTTTTGTATCCCACTGATAGGCCGGATCTGGATTCGGACCTGAACCAAAAATGGAATCGGCGTGTTTTTGTCACCTAACCACCTCGTCCATCAAGTTTAGTCATATTCATTCAACCTTTTTAAATATCATGCTATATATCGCTTTTGGCCCGATTTCTCAGTGGTGAAGAATCACTGAGAAATTAAATAATTCTCGTATCCGAAGCCATATTCAGATCTTCACCAAAATCGAATCGATTCGCCCTTTTCACACACACAACCGGTCCACCAAGTTTCGTCCAATTGGTATGCAATTTTCATTCAATCGCCATCTTTCACAATAATTCTGGACCGGCATGAGGTGGGATTGTCTGTCATGAATTTATTAGTCGATCGAACGAGTTTTTAGAAATGGCGGGAAAACTGAAAAAAAATTATTTATTTCTTTATTTAAAACGGGTGTACACAATTGTACACGTATACGGACCTTACCGAACCTTACCGAACCGGCAAACAAATCTACTCATGGTGCACTTCATGAGCCGATTTGCCTGCAGACCAGAGTAAGGCTTTTAATACTCAGCGTATAATGTACATATCCTCGCAAGCTCACGAATAATAGAATCATTTAAAACGTTCCATCCTTGGATTACCTATGGACAATCACAAGTCCCACACACATCCCCTAGTAATTGGTTCTTTTTTTTTTTCTTTCATATTTCATAATGGACCATCCCCAAGATGCTTACCTTGGCGAGGTCCACTCGAAACACTCGAAAATCCAAGCGGTGCCTCCATGATTGTCGGGGAAGTAGTAGGGGAGACTGCGACTCCAATGACCGGACACAGGTTTACAAAAGGTCTGGTTTATTAACTGTATTTACTTCATTCCAATTACCAACATGATACCGCATAATATAATTGACCAGGTTAACTCTTTTCGCATGGTCTTTCTCGTTCAGCCGATGTTCCTCCGACACTCCCGTTCGGTCAGCGCTTCTCGTAGCAAGTCCTCTCGACTCCAGCCGCAGCTCCCGCTTATATGGACCAACTCGACTTAATCCTCTGTCCGCTGAACTCGTAATCTCTTCTCCGCTAATGTCCCGAGGTCATGCATCGCACCGAGTCCTGGCATCAGCTCGCTCCCCTCCTGCTGTGATCTCCATTTACACAGCAGGGGGGGGGGGTGCTCTAGCCTGGGGCCTTGACCAGGTGTTTCCAAAGGATTATCATGTTCATGCACATTCTGCTTCGTTACCAGATTTAATCAATGAGTTACCAGGGCCAATCAATACGTTACACTGAGTTACACTTCCACAAGATCCAACGCCAGCTACAGTTCTCCGGTCGTTCGAGCAGCCTCCGGATGGCACTCGTGTCAAGCACGTAGTTTCAAACCCGACTGCAGTTTGCCGTGCCAAAGCAGGAGCTTGTAGTTCATACGAGCAGCCAGCGGATGGCGCTTGTGTCACGCGAGAAGGGTCGAAGCCAACTGCAGTTCCCCGTGCCGAAGTAGGAGCTTGTAGTTCGTACGAGCAGCCTTTGGATGGCGCTGGAGTCACGCGTGGAGTCTCAAAGCCATCATGAGACATTCGGATACCAGCCAAGGACAGTCGCTCCGCGTTCGGTCGTGTTTGCGCCATTTGTTTTGGTGGCCCGATGAATCTCACCAAGGTCAAGCACACAGCCAGGGGCCCACGAGGAGGTGTGCCGCTCATCAAAGTCGGGTGAGGCGCCCTGCTCTGTGCTCGGCCCATTGGCTCGGCGATAAGCCCATTCAAGGTCGCGCAAGTTCGTTTGCCCCGCGCAGCTTTTCGGCAAACTTTTGCAAAGTGTCCTTTTGTCGAACACAAATGACATATCGCTTCCCGAGCCGGACACACCGACTTGGGATGTTGTAGATTCCCGCAGAAGTAACACGTAGCATTTCGTCCAGGCTTTGGTCCTGCCGCTGCGGCTGTCGCCAAGCCGGAATCAGGGTCCTCCTCGGGAGAGGCCAGGGGTTCCGGCAGTGAGGTCGAGTCCGCTCCCGCGTCCTTGTCGGTAGCTCTCTCCGGTCGGGCTTGTTGAGAAGTCCCCGCAGTAACACGTGTGTGGTCATAGGCGTTAGATTGTTCCCAAGCCTCAGTGTATACGTGCGCCAGCCGTAAAGCTTCCGGGAACGTCAAGTCCGCAGTTTCCAAAAGTCTTTGTCTAATGGTTGAAGAGCTGATCCCAGAGACAAAAGAATCACGTACAAGATCATCTTGTACTTGCTCATGTGTGCGTACCTCTGGAGTACTATATGCAAGTAGACGTCGCAGCTCTTGGGTGAAATGGTCCAGCGTCTCAGTGGGCTGTTGACTCCACGTTGCGAGCAGATGCTGTGAATAAACCACACTTCGTTTCTTAATGTAAATTCGTTTCAGCTCCGTCACAGCTGCATTGAATGTCGTACACTGTTCGATTCCCCTGTAGACGCTATGGTGTACTTTAGTCTGAAGTATGTCTAGTTTCGTTTCATCAGTGACAGCGGTGTCCTGGGCTTTGAACTGATTGTCCAGTGTCTTGAGCCAATGCGTCAGCTCCGAGCCAGAATCCGCTGCTTGTGGGTCGGCTGCAAATAGCGGCACCTGAATCATCCTGTGTCCCGCCATGTCGTGCGCCTCTCGTTCTCGAGTGGATGGCGAGACTGATTGTTATTAAGTGTTGTAGAAATCAATCAAGTCCACAACTTTGTCCCATAGGTAGGTTTAATAACAATCAGATCTCTGGCATCATCCTGTAGAATACAATCATGCAATATATATCAGGATCCTGGCATCTTATAGAAAGGTTCGATAATATTAGCCAATGCAAGCAAGCCTAGAATATCTGCATATACGTACCATCCGAGTCTACATGTCATAGAGTAAATGTCGCAGGAGTGGCCCGGAGTCGCGGATGTCCGAGGTCTTATAGATGCCTCTCAGTGGTTTAAGTGAGCATCACACCTGGGTTCAACTTTGATACATTTTCACTACAAACACTTTTACTCTACCCGGGGTCTTTCCCTGCAAAACCATTGGCAAACTTACTCTATGCGGTTCTAAAAACCAATTCCCACTGACCATCTGTGGCGCTCACCAATTTGGGGTCTCACTCCCCCGATTCAACTCCTTGTGCCTTTGCACAATTTCCGGGCTGGGTCGTGTGGCTCACCAGCAGGTCTACTCACCTGCACCCCTCTGCCACTGTAGTTGCCTCCGAGCTTACCTGCTCCTTACCCGAACCAATCTACCTGGGGAAGGCCCTCTGGCGCTCTCCCCACTCGGTGCCCTCTCTGGCACTGGGCTACCCGGGTCCATCCTCCGGATCCTCGGGCCCCACTGAACAACTCCACTGGCTCCCAGAGCCCACCTGCGGCCTCACCTGGCCGACATCCTGACAGTTTTTTTTTTGTTTTTGTTTTGGGGGGGGGGGGGTCTCACCCCCAAAAGTTTTTTGGGGGCCACAGTTGCAGAGTGCCCATTCAACTACACTCACTAACAGGCCACATGCCCAGCCATTTCCACTTCACTAATGCACCCATCCAAACACCATTCTACCACACGCACCACAGATGCCAATATCCACCACAATTTACCTACTCCCTCTACCTACTTTTAAACTACCCTCCCCGGGTATTCGTGAAAGGGGTCCATCCTCCCCATCCACTCCTTTCGCACCAACCACTCCACTCCACATATTCCACACTACTCACTCCACACCATCCATTCCATACTCCATATATTCCATACCAGCTATTTCACACAACCATTCTCCATACACTCCATGCTCCATTCACTCCAGACCATCTATTCCATTCAACCATTCTCCATTCACCTGTGCTTTGTTTACACACCTGTGCCCACACACCTGGTGTCACCTGTACACCTGGTGGCACGAGCACCCGTCTTCCCTCCAGGACAATTCGCTCAATACAACTCACAATTGCACTTTTCACCATACGCTGCTCAATCACAATCATGCCACTCATCACGCTCACCACAAAGAACTTCCATACCCATTCCTCATTCACCTGTACTTTCATCACAAACACACTGCATCATCTAAGCTGGCTACCCCCCTTCTGAAACTCGTGCTTCCCAGTCGCCCCTTATACTATTGCGCTCCCTCTTTGTTATAATCCACTAACCTAATCTACATCCCCACTACTTGTACAATGTCACTACTTAATTCTACAGTTACCTTTGGTCATCTTTCTAAGTCCCTAACAATTATCCAAACCCTCCCTGGCTTGGTTTTCACCGCCATAACCCCATAACTATTGCTCATGTGCCCGGGTTGTGATGTGAGGGATTGTGGATTTACCATCCCTCTACATCGGGCATCTTTCACTATCAATTTTGCCCATCCAATTTTTTTTTTCCAATCAAATTTCAATTTTGCCAATCAAATTGGCCCATCCAATTTGCCAATCCAATTCACTATCCCTACCATCGTCCATTAAACTTGAGCCTCGGTGCGTCATTGCATTTTCATCACAGCTCGGCTTCGAAAAGCCGAGCGATGCATACGGGTGGTCTGTATCCTGCAGGTTGGGTCTGTCCGGCATTCGATTCAGGGGAGGTTGGGCCAAGGTTTAAAGCACCATCCCTACGCAGGGCCTTGCGCTCCCAAGCACGATGGGCTTGCCTTGCCCGGGTGGAACGCTGCCACCACAGGGGGGCACCATTCCAATCCTTCCTACCTTCCCTCGAACCAGGCCGGTCGCCTTGCCCGGCAAAGCGCGGACTCGACCGTGCGGGGTGAGGCCCGGCCCGGATCGTGCATGACGCTCCGAAGAGGAGCGACGCGTCACCGATCCCCGCCGGCTCCCGCAGTCCACACTGCCTGGCACGGACCAGGAGCTCGCGTCGGCTAAACGTCGGGTTAGACGCTAACCCAGTCAACGTGGATGCTTTACTCGCATGCTCACACGCATACGCGACCCCTTTTACACTCACACATCCAGGTGTCTCAGCGCCTCTCGTACATCCCACGCATTCTACCACTGTACTCGCTGTTACACACCACTCGCTGTTCGCACACTCCATAACACACCTTGGCGCACACCCATCGTTCGCAAACTTCTCGCGTGTACTCTCCCCCGTTACGTACTCCGCAACCACCACGGGCGTGCTCTCTTCCGTTACATCCCCTGTAACACTCCCCATCACGCACGCCACCACCAACTCAGGTGTGCCTTCTCGCACACTCTCTCCATCCATCCCAAGTGTGCATCCTCGCACCCACTCCTCATCCATCTCACTCTCCGTGTCAGACTCACCACACATATACTCCGACGTGCATTCTCGCTCGCACTCGGTATCACTCCCACACTTTGTAACACACTCACTCTTCGACGCACACTTTTTCCTCACACGCGTGCCATTGCCATCCATAACGCGCACCACGGACCTTTTACGAGCGCCTGGGTTACGCCTCGATCCCAAGCACGCGAAAATTATTTTTACACCAAACACAGACCGACTCACCTGTGCGCTTCTTCCTCCTCGCTCCAACACCTGCAAACTTTCCATTTGGTTAATAAGCACAGCATCACGATGCGAATCCAGACTTTGTGCAATTTCCATTCCTTCACCCCGCGAGTGCTCTTCTACGTCTGCGGTCTCTCCAATTCCAATTTCCACCACTATTGGTTCGATTGATTCGATTTGAATTTCTTTTTTCTTTCCCTCGACGACCGCTGGTCCGAATAAAATTTCCTTTTCTACCTCGGCGGTCGCCGGCTTCCCTATACCCCGGGTCACGATTTCTACCCCGGTCCAGTTACCTGTGCCTTGCTCCGCCTCGCTCAATCCGCGCTCCTCGAGTCGCGTTACCTCATCGCGTACCCGTGTGCCTTTCCCACTCAACATGCGATCCATGCTCTCCCCACATTTTTGTATGCTCTCCCCACATTTTTGTATCTGGTTTCTCAATTCTTTCCTTTCCCGGGTGGCTCTATCCCCCTTGGTGTCCATTTTTGCCATTAATCGGTCCATAAAAAAATCGCATGCACCCTGGTATTTCGGGTTCGGCTGCCGCGACCTCGTGCGAGGCGCCGCCATCTTGTGCGCCTGCAACCCCCGCTACCGCACCCTCATTGCTTTCCTCCTCCAATTCCTCCCTGGGGTCCTGGGTTGCCTTTAACCCCTCTTCTACCTCCCCTACCGGCATCCGATCGCCTTGATCATCCATGGTACAATTTAAATTTGGTGGTGTAAATACAAATTTCGGCCGCTCCAAATTTTGACCAAATTTTTAGATGTTCTTTTAAAAATTTGGTTCGGGTCCAAATCCCAACTCCTCGACACCAATTGTTACGCATCTCTGTTTCGGCACTCCCCTTACCGAGGGGGGTTCAATCCCCTTGTCTTTTAAGCTGGCCGTCTGAGTCCTGGAACTATCTCGCCACTTCCGGTCAGCGCTGAATAGGGTAGTCGACCAATTATTCCTATGACCAAATTACCAGCGCCTTCCGGTAAGCGAGGAAATGAGCCCCGCCCGAGCTGCGACTGTAATGGACACGCCGAGTGAAGCGAGCCACGACTCAGGCCGTTAACAAAAGACTAACCCGATTATAAAGCGTTTGGCCAAAATCGGGCCACCGGTACACAATGGGGAAAAGACTAAAGCGATCGGGGAAGAATGAAACCAAAAGTGTAAGACATAACAGACATTTATTAATTACTAGCAGAAGTACCCGGCATTGCCGGGCGGGGGAGGGGAGGGGGGAGGGGAGGGGAGGGGAACGGGGGGGGAGGGGAGAAGAGGGGGGGAGGGGAGAAGAGAGGGAGGGGGAGAGGTGGAGAAGAGGGGAGGGGGAGGGGGAGAGGGGAGAAGAGGGGGGATGGGGAGGGGGAGGGTGAGGGATGGGATGGGAGGGGGAGGGGGTGGGAGGGATGGGAGGAGAGAGGGGGGAGGGGGGAGGGGGGGGGGACATGACCGAAATTTCGGTTGCTCACCTGGTTGAGGGTGGATAGAGCCAATGAGGCGGTATACCTGGCCTTGCACCTTGAATGTAGGCATGAATCCTTGCTCAGTGACGACGCGATCTGCTCCAAACGAAGTCATTTGGAACGAAGAGTTGTAATTACGGATTTCCTTCAGGAAGTGTCTGGATTGAGTCGTAGTTGATTGAAGTAGTTCTTTCAAAGGTTCCGGTGGAGATTGGAGAGAAGGCAAAAGGACATTGCCTCCCCTGCAACACATTGCTGGTGTTTCTCCCTTCCATTTCAAGGCATGGCAAAACTGACAGGTGAACGACATGGAGCCAATATCAACGTTTGAGGAGTAGTCAGTGTTCGGATTGTAACTGAATGCAGCCTTCTCTCATGCAATGGCCAGCTGCCGTCTGCCTGATGGTTGCCAGTTGTTGAGTCGTTTTTGGCGCTGTTCTGCTGTCTCCTGCTGTCTGGCCCTCGCTACACTTTGTTGATTGGCGTTTAGACGTGCCTCTGTCTCATCTTCTGTCTCTCGCTGTCTGGCCCTCGCTACACTTTGTTGATTGGCATTCATACGTGCCTCTGTCTCATCTTCTGTCTCTCGCTGTCTGGCCCTCGCCACATGTTGTTGATTAGCGTTCAGACGTGCCTCTGTCTCATCTTCTGTCTCTCGCTGTCTGGCCCTCGCCACACGTTGTTGATTAGCGTTCAGACGTGCCTCTGTCTCATCTTCTGTCTCTCGCTGTATGGCCCTCACCACACGTTGTTGATTAGCGTTCAGACGTGCCTCTGTCTCATCTTCTGTCTCTCGCTGTCTGGCCCTCACCAGACATTGTTGATTGGCATTTAGACGTGCCTCTGTCTCATCTTCTGTCTCTCGCTGTCTGAATCTAGAGACACGTTCTTGATTGGCTTGTCGATGGTGAAAAGTACCTTCATCGGCTTCATGGAGTCTCCGATCAGCGATTTTCCTTGCTCGGGAGGTTGAACGTGACAAATTTCTTTTCTTTGGTGCCATTGCCTTTATCACAGTCAGTCTTCCAGTCACTCACTCGTAGACAAATTCAAAATACCAAATTCAAAATACTCGTAGACAAAATACCACGTTTACACGTGGTAAGAAACGACGCAAACGCACGATTGTAACTCTGCGTCGTGTCGTGGGCGTGGCCAACGTGGCCTCATGCTCCCAGGTGATTGGCTAACTCGAGCTCGAGAGAGCCATAATGCGCTACATTATGGCAAAAAATATGGATCTAAAGATGAAAGAAAAAAAAACCTATGTGGTGTGAATGGCAATGTTTCTCGCTGAAATGTGAAAAAACGCAATCGCGCGGCAAGGAACATCACGTGATCGCTCTGAGTGATCGATTGCAACTCTGCGTCCTGTCGTGGGCGTGGCCAACGTGGCCTCATGCTCCCAGGTGATTGGCTAACTCGAGCTCGAGAGAGCCATAATGCACTACGTTATGGCAAAAAATATGGATCTTAAGATGAAAGGGAAAAAACCTATGTGGTGTGAATGGCAATGTTCGTCGCTGAAATGTGAAAAAAGGCAATTGCTTTTCGCTCTGAAATACGTGCGAACGCGTAACTGAGTTAATGGCGGGAAGAAACATCACGTGATCGCTCTGAGCAAATCAGCGCACTGCTCTGCGACCGGTCAGATTCCGTGCATAATATTCCTCGCTGAAATGCGCTGGGGTAAAAATATGGTTAAAAAATATTATGAAATCAATTTTTAGGTCGGCCATGTTCTTACCAGGCTCAATGGCCATGTCTGTGCCAAATATCAAGTACGTGAGCCTCTCCATTTAGGAGTCTATCGGTAACATTACACACACACACACACACACACACACACACACACACACACACACACAAACTGTGTTTTATATATATAGATTTACAAAACCAAAGAAACCAAAGGAGAAACGAAAGCAATATACAGAAGAAGAAGAAGACACAGGGCAAGCCTGAAGCAGTCTTACTCTACGACCCCAGACAAACATACACACTCACACTGGGATTGTAGCTGGTAGGGTGGAAGGTCCAGGTGGATGGTCCAGGCGACGGGGTCCAGGCTCCGGCGAAAACACGGCAGGCAGCTTCACGCATATCGTTCAACCGCGAGCGGAACTTACGTATAGCGGGGGGACTGGGATGCTCCGTATGTAATAAATGAATGGCTTTTGCCAAACGCACCCTCTCCAAGGTTCTCTTATAACGCCTTTGCAATGAGCGCCGCTGTAGAGTTCTTTCGCCACTGCCGTGTGCACGCCAATCCTGTTCAAGAGCGCCGCCTTATGGTTCTTTCGCCAGAGACGTCCCCGCGCAGTTCTTCCAAAAGGAGCCCGTCAAAAGAAGTCCGTCAAAGGGCTCTTCACGCGCTCTTTTATAATGCGAGCCAAGATCACTACGCGCTCCTCCGAAACCACGCCTGCCACTGAGCTCATCTCAGCCCTGGTTGGCTCGACGAAAGGGCCACGCCTCGGTCTCGGCGCTCTGCCCCCCTTCTTCTCCGGCTTGACCGCGTGCGTAATGGCGGTGAATGCTGCTGGCAAACGAAGTACCACAATTTGGAGAGGGAGAGCAAAATGGACGGAATGGGGCCTATCTTATTTGATTAATGCAACGCAGATTCAACGACTGGGAACAGATCCTTAACTGAAACACATAATAATGAAATAACTACGGAGAGGTCCTATGGTTCACTACGTGTGGTACATGGACTAACTAGGGCGCGATTTTTAACCATCCAATTGATGGGGATTCTACAGGGGGACATTTATAAGGGATACATTTACTAAAATTTACTAGTGAAGGTTCTAAAAACCATAACAATATGAATGTCAATAAACAGGATCCCATCTACAGACTAGGCATTTAATATGGAATATTTTTTTTTTCTTGACTTGGGTTTACTTTCTTAACCAGTATATCAATCTAGTGAGTTTCTTTTACACTTTGGTGATTTATTTGTTAAAAGAACCATGTCACTGATTGTCTGTCGCAGCAAGAAGTCAACAACAGGATTATATCACAGGTGGCGTGGCGAAATGTACGGACAGGTGCATTTGATGATTGGCTTCACAGTCGGGTATACAAGGGTTGTTGCGTTCTGTATTAGTGGAAAACAACTGCTGCACATCTCCAAAAGTTATTGCCGCTTCCTCTGGAGATGGTCCGTCAACTCGACAATGCTGTTTGTCATGGAGTGGTGGCTTTACGAAATTACGCATGAAACAGCGCGCTATTGCTTGGCAGTATGGCATCACTCAAGGTCAGGTGTCAAAGATCCTGAAACGAAATGCTCAGAGGGGTGTCCCTACTCCAATACCGAGGCCAGGGCGTCCCCGCAGAACCACAAGGAGGGATGATCGCCAGCTTCACCGGTTAGTCCGCAATGGCCGTACCAAGTCAGCTAATCGGCTTACGGCTGAGTGGCAGCAACTGACAAATGTGCCTGTATCCAGAAGGCTAGTCAACCAACGACTGGTTCAAGCAGGCTATCGTGCCAGGCGTCCCCTGAGAAAGCCACGACTGACCAGACAACACTGCCAGCTCCGATTGCAGTGGGCCAGAGAGCACCGTCAATGGCAACCAGGACACTGGAATCACGTCATCTTCAGTGACGAGTCTAGATTTCTGGTCTATCGTGAAGATGGCCGCGTCCGAGTGCGCAGACAAGAGCATGAAGCCTACAACAAAGATTGTTTAGTGCCAAGAGTCCAAGCTGGAGGTGGTGGGGTGACCGTTTGGGCTGCTTTTCATGCAGGGGGCAAAACTGACCTGGTTGTTCTGAATGGAAACCTGAACCAGTTCAAGCACAGGGCGATTCTGGAAGAAACATTGCTTCCATTTGCTCGTGCAGCCTTTCGAGGAAACATTGTCTTCAGGAAGTGAAGGTCAAGGGAACAAAGGTGAAGTAATAAAAAAGCTCAAAAAAAGTCAGATGACTTCTTTTCCAAATATATAAATGAATGATTTTTTACCCGTTTGGAAAAATAAGATAAAATTTAATAACCATAAAAATATTCCAAATTCATTGAGATGTCTAATAGTTGGTTCAAGCGGATGCGGAAAAACCTGTTTGCTTTTAAAGATGCTCCTTAGTCCTAATTTTTTAGATTATGACAATGCACGGCCTCATCGTGCTCGCATGATCCAACAGTTTCTTACTGACCGTGGTGTAGAGCATATGGAGTGGCCTGCCATGTCCCCGGATATGAATCCGATGGAGAACTTGTGGGCAGAATTAACGCGTCAAATCGACCACTTGGACCAGCAGCCGACCTCTGTGCGTGAATTGCAGCAGGCTATTGTCACTGCATGGCAAGCGATTCCTGTCCAAACCTTGGCAAATCTCGTGAACAGCATGCCTCAACGTGTACGTGCTCTCCTGAATGCTCATGGGGGTTACACGAAGTACTGAACTGTAATTTTACTGTCCGTAATCCCAGTCGTAATTTAACTTTTGTTTTTGTTAAAAAAAATTTGGCTAATGTGCAAAATACAGAGATACTTCTGGAAAACGTACAGAAGTTTAACACAGTACTGTCCATGAATTGAGTTCGATATCAGTTTACCTCACTTTCAAGGATCAATTTATTTGTTTCGAAATGTCAAATGTGGTTTTTGCTTCTTTTAAAGGTCACATTAACAAAATCTAGAATAATTTCAACATAATTCCAATGAACTTTTGGTTCTAAGACATCTTGAAAAGTAAGTTCACCCCCACAAAAAAAATATTCCATATTAAATGCCAAGTCTGTATATTGAAACCACTTCCAGTAATAGTATGCTCAGGTCCTTGTTCTTGCTTGATCAGTTGATCATAAACAGGATTGACCTGATTGTATGTTGTTATAAAGTGTGTGTCTGTTCTCATGTAAGCTGTATCAGTGAAAACATCACCAGTGAATGGATCTTCTTTTGAGATTTTCATTTTAATACCCATATAGAACTTGATTGATTTCAACTCAATAAAAGTATTTTCAATAAAATCTTTCACAGAAGGTTTGATGATATCCACAGCCTCAACAATTGAGTTGGGGCCAGGAGGATGAAAGTCAAATATGTGTATTCTGATATGATTTTTGAAAGCACCATCAGTATTCTTAATAGTAAACAATTTTGACAAGTGTTTGTTTGTTTTAAGATGGGCTTTAATCCCCTTATTGACGGTGGTTGTTTTACAGACCTTACAATATTTTGTTTTAGGTGGAAGAGGCGAAAGTTTGTTAAGAATGTTGTGTGTATGTTTTGCGGTGGGAATATGTTGTTTATAATATTTTACTTCCTTCTCGCAAGTATCACAATAAACCATATTTATAGCGTGAGAAAACGTGGTGTTTTATATATATCGCTGTGCTTAAAATAAAACACTTTTGAGCTTTACAGGTCCGTTTTATATATATCGCTGTGCTTAAACTAAAACACTTTTTCACTCAGAATCATCTGAGTCATAACTACCACATGAATACTCAGAATCATACTCAGAGTCATCAATAAAGCTACTCTCATAACTATCATTTGAGCACAAACCATTAGTATCATAACTATCATCTGAGTTCAATGAAATACTATCATCACCATCGTCCGAGTTCAATGAAATATTCTCATCACTATCGTCCGAGTTCAATGAAATAGTAAAATCTTAACTGCTGTAATGACTCATATTTAATTAGCAGAAAAATCCTTTCCATCTCTACCAATATACTTTCTTTCATTAACGGATTTAATCACTACATTTTTAATATCGAAAGTTATCTTAAAATAATCTCTAAATATCATAGAACGAAATTACATTTCACCAGAAATATTAACATCATTCATTTTACTTAGATCTACACCATTTGGATTATTAAAGAAAATACAAATTTCTCCACGTGTATTGTTGATGGTCTTATCATTCATTTTAAAAACCCCACTCATATCGCGTCCGATCACTTTTTCAAACTTTGAATAAATTGCCAGGAGTAGAGGAGAAACTTTTGTTAGATTTACTTTAATGGATGTCTTTCCAGGTATAGTTAGAGCTCTTCCTTTGAATGAAATAGAGGGGCTCATGTTATTTTCCATAACTGGTTTTACCCAAAAATTCCCATATTTATCTTTGTTCAATTTAACATCTTTGACATATTTTTCTATATCTTCCACCGAAGTAGAGATTGATTGAAATTTGTCTTTTGTGCTTTGAAACATTGTATTTATTAACTAATAAACTTGCGTTTAGTTTAAGTAAAAATTTACTGTTTAAATATGATAAATTCTGAAGGAGATTTAGAATTTCCAGACTCTCCATATGATAATTTAGAAATCTGCCGCCATTGTGGTAGAATAGGGCTTAATAATGAGGGTTCGTATAAACAATGTATTTTGTATATGTTCGTATAAACAACGTAGAAACAAACAATGTATAAACAATGTATTTTCTGTGATTTCATTTTAATTAATGATCATAAAAATATATATAAATATATATAACTCTTTTAAATAAGAACCAAAAATGAATTACATTACAAGATTAATAAGAGAGATAAATGTTAAGCATTATGATGATAATACACCATTTCTTTCAAGGGAAGAGACTATTTGTATTGAGGAAATGTATAAGGGTTTAATGATATTTATTATTCAAAATAATTTTAATGGAAATGTTAATACAAGATACTATATAAATAAAATAATGAATTATTTTGAAATTAAACCTGAACTCAGGATAAAATATAGAGTTTCTAAAAAAGCTCAAAAAAAGTTAGATGACTTCTTTTCCAAACATATAAATGAATGATTTTTTACCCGTTTGGGAAAATAAGATAAAATTTAATAACCATAAAAAATATTCCAAATTCATTGAGATGTCTAATAGTTGGTTCAAGCGGATGCGGAAAAACCTGTTTGCTTTTAAAGATGCTCCTTCATCCTAATTTTTTAGATTATGATAATTTCATAATTTTTACGAAGTCAAGTTTTCAACCTGAGTATCAACTACTCTCACAGGGTTTTAATGCGGGTCTTAAAAAGGAAGACATTATCAGTTTATTTAAACTTCAAAACAAACGAAATGATTATAATATTGAAGATATAATACAATTATTTTGTGATACACAGAAATCAAAACCGAAACCAAAACCCATAACTTGTATTCTCAGTGATAATACGGATGATATACCTTCACCCCAAGATTTAGATAAATCAAAAAAGAACCTCGTTATCTTTGATGATTGTGTTAATGAGAGAAACCAAACAGTAATGGATAGCTACTATACAAGAGGGAGACATTCTTCTTGTAATTGTATTGATCTTAATCAGTCATATTTTCAACTCCCTCGGCACTCAATAAGAAACAATGCTCATACTTTTATTTTATTTAAGTTGAATTCAATAGATACAAATAATTTTTGGAGAGATAATTGTTCTACATTATGTAGTAAGAAGGAATTTGAAAATTATATGAAACACACGATTGGAAAATATAAATATATTGTTGTGAAACAAGATGAGATACTAACTGATATTTTACACACATAAATGACAACTATTATTATTAATCTTGTGGGTAAATCTGCTTCAGGAAAGAACTTTCATAAATCTAAACTCTTGAATAGTAAAAATGAAAAGATTGTAAGTTTTTTTTTTTTTTAAACACCCTATGATTCGTTTTGTAGGTACAACAACCAGAGCAATGTGACCAGGAGAAGTAGAAGGGAAAGATTATTACTACATTTCAATGGAGGAACATATGCGATTGAGGAACGAAGGTGAAATATTTGAGGAGGTCTCTCTTGGTTCTACAAAATATTCACATTGTAAGAGTGAGTTAAATAAAGTAAAATCTAATGGTCTTGGGATTTTAGAAACTAATCCTGAAGGAATGAGACAAATTATTAAACATTTGCGTGGTGATGGAGTTAAGATTTTATCATTCGGTTTTGATATCGATGAGGAGACTCAACGCAAACGTATGAAAAGCAGAGATACAAGTATTAGTGAAGAAGAAATAACAACTCGTATTAATACCAATAAAGAATTTGATGAAATATTTAAAGAAAAGGATATATTTCAACACATTTACTATAACGACGAAGAAAAGGAAAATTTTCCCATTGACCTTTACAATTCATTAAATGATATTTTTCAATAAATAAATACAGAAAATGAATACCGAAGAAAGAGCAAGAAAGTTTAAAGAACATCAAGAGTTGGTTTCAAAAGTTGTAAAGCAACAGGAAGAGATAAAGAAGAAACGGAGACAGAAACTAACTGGTGAAGAAGCCTTTCAAATAAAACAAGAGAAATTTTTTTAACCACTTTTAAAAACTCAATAAACGATTTCACCTACAGTTCCCATGATAGAATTTACTCCGAAGAAACTTCAAATGCTCAAAGATTTTAGTCAAATGACAGAGCAAGAACTTGGAGAATTAGAATATGATGATGAAGGATTATTTCGGAAACTTGAGGAGGTAAATCAACCCCCGAATTACAGACTTGGCATTTAATATGGAATATTTTTTTATGGGGGTGAACTTGCTTTTCAAGATGACTTAGAACCAAAAGTTCATTGGAATTATGTTGAAATTATTCGAGATTTTGTTAATGTGACCTTTAAAAGAAACAAAAACCACATTTGACATTTCGAAGCAAATAAATTGATCCTTGAAAGTGATGTAAACTGACATCGAACTCAATTCACGGACAGTACTGTGTTAAACTTCTGTACGTTTTCCAGAAGTATCTCTTTATTTTGCACATTAGCCAAAAAACATTTTCAACAAAAACAAAAGCTAAATTATGACTGGGATTACAGACAGTAAAATTACAGTTCAGTACTTCGTGTAACCCCCACGAGCATTCAGGAGAGCACGTACATGTCGAGGGATGCTGTTCACGAGATTTGCCAAGGTTTGGACAGGAATCGCTTGCCATGCAGTGACAATAGCCTGCTGCAATTCACGCACAGAGGTAGGCTGCTGGTCCAAGTTGTCGATTTGTCGCGTTAATTCTGCCCACATGTTCTCTATCGGATTCATATCCAGGGACATGGCAGGCCACTCCATATGCTCTACACCACGGTCAGCAAGAAAGTGTTGGATCATGCGAGCATGATGAGGCCGTGCATTGTCATCTTGGAAGACAAAGTTTCCTCGAAAGGCTGCATGAGCAAATGGAAGCAATGTTTCTTCCGGAATGACCCTGTACTTGAACTGGTTCAGGTTTCCATTCAGAACAACCAGGTCAGTTTTGCCCCCTGCATGAAAAGCAGCCCAAAGTGTCACCCCACCACCTCCAGCTTGGACTCTTGGCACTATACAATCTTCGTTGTGGGCTTCATGCACTTGTCTGCGCACTCGGACGTGGCCATCTTGACGATAGACCAGAAATTTAGACTCGTCACTGAAGGTCACGCGATTGCAGTGTCCTGGCTGCCATTGACGGTGCTCTCTGGCCTACTGCAATCGGCGCTGGCTGTGTTGTCTGGTGGCTTTCTCAGGGGACGCCTGGCACGATAGCCTGCTTGAACCAGTCGTTGGTTGACTAGCCTTCTGGATACAGGCACATTTGTCAGTTGCTGCCACTCAGCCCTAAGCCAATTAGCTGACTTGGTACGGCCATTGCAGACTAACCGGTGCAGCTGGCGATCATCTCTCCTTGTGGTTCTGCGTGGACGTCCTGGCCTCGATAATGGAATAGGGACACCCCTCTGAGCATTTCGTTTCAGGATCTTTGACACCTGACCCTGAGTGATGCCATACTGCCGAGCAATAGCACGCTGTTTCATGCCAGAATTTCGTAAAGCCACCACTCCATGACAAACAACATTGTCGAGTTGACGGACCATCTCCAGAGGAAGCGGCAATAACTTTTGTAGACGTGCAGCAGTTGTTTTCCACTAATACAGAACGCAACAACCCTTATATATCTGGTTGTGAAGCCAATCGTCAAATGTACCTGTCCTTACATTTTGTCATGCCACCTGTGATATAATCCTGTTATTGACTTTTGCTGCAAAGACAATCAGTGACATGGTTCTTTCAACAAAGACATCACCGAAGGGTAAAAGAAACTCACCAGATTGATATACTGAGTTCAGAAAGTAAACCCAAGTCAAGGAAAAAAAATATTCCACATTAAATGCCAAGTCTGTATGTTGTGGAAGCTCTTCAAAACAATGAATATTCGGTGGGTTCAAAAACCAGAGCAGGTCTCATTCCAACAGAAGAACCAGCACAGTTCCATCTTGTGAAAGAAAAGTTATTGATATTTAATGATAAATTGGTGTTCTTAAGTTCTGCTCAACCAAATGTTGAATTAACTCCAAGATTAATGTTTCTTCTAACAAACTCCGGATTCAGCGGTTCAAAATATTTTGATGAACCACTTCATATGGAAAGAGAGGAAGATAGAGAGTATATTGAGTTGCTAAACACACTTGATTATGGAATTTCTGTTGCTGGTAAAAGTAAGAAGAATGAGAAGGAGAAACATATTATTGATGCTTTAAGTAAGCTTGGTTCGGGTGTTAGCTTTCTTCCAAATGACCCATCACAATTAGTTAATAGGCTATTATTGTTGTTAGGTATAGTCTAGTAGGAAGACTAGGTCCCCCTGCACCCCCCGGAGATATACTTCTAATCAGTGTTTCTAGATTGGAAACAATGTGTAGAAAATGACTAGCTATGGCCCCAAGCTGAAAAAATGTCCCACATACCATTTTTATGCAAATTACTGCTGCAAATTTTATGCAAAATTATGCAAATTTTATGCAAATTTTTGATGAGGAGTAGAGTTGAGGGGTCTTTGAGGGCTTCATCGAGGTGCTCTCGGTTGCAAGACTGGGTCATTCTGAGAAGCACAGCAGGGTCAGAGATCATGATGTTCTCCTCCTCAGTGAATCTCTCCATCAACAGCCTCTCCATTGCCTCACACACTGTTTTGAGGCAAAAGAGGGACTTTGCGTAGGCCTTTCCACTGAGAACACCTTTGAGAGATCCACTTGTTACTAGTTGTGCCTCAAAGAGAATCTCTGCATATCCAGAACCACGCATCTTGTGTCCAGTGAGCATCCCGATGTAGTTCATGGATGTGTGGAAGGGTCCAATCGTTACTACATGACTAGCAAATTCATTTGGCCAGCGCCAGATGATGGGAAGGGCTTTCATGCAGACACCCAGATCAAATGTATTCAGGACCCATCTCTGACCCACCTCAGCAGTTGCTGCCTCGGAACGCTTCAGTAGCTCACGAACAACTGCGTTGTCTGTGATCGGTTGGTGGATAGGCGTGCAGTAGTCGACTGTTGATTTGCTGGGTGGGGGAGAACCAGTTGCAGAGGTGAAACCCCCTAGCCCAGGCACAGGCTGCAGGCCATTGCCATGCCATGCAGGCACCAGGCACAGACCGATCACAGACAACGCAGTTGTTCGTGAGCTACTGAAGCGTTCCGAGGCAGCAACTGCTGAGGTGGGTCAGAGATGGGTCCTGAATACATTTGATCTGGGTGTCTGCATGAAAGCCCTTCCCATCATCTGGCGCTGGCCAAATGAATTTGCTAGTCATGTAGTAACGATTGGACCCTTCCACACATCCATGAACTACATCGGGATGCTCACTGGACACAAGATGCGTGGTTCTGGATATGCAGAGATTCTCTTTGAGGCACAACTAGTAACAAGTGGATCTCTCAAAGGTGTTCTCAGTGGAAAGGCCTACGCAAAGTCCCTCTTTTGCCTCAAAACAGTGTGTGAGGCAATGGAGAGGCTGTTGATGGAGAGATTCACTGAGGAGGAGAACATCATGATCTCTGACCCTGCTGTGCTTCTCAGAATGACCCAGTCTTGCAACCGAGAGCACCTCGATGAAGCCCTCAAAGACCCCTCAACTCTACTCCTCATCAAAAATTTGCATAAAATTTGCATAATTTTGCATAAAATTTGCAGCAGTAATTTGCATAAAAATGGTATGTGGGACATTTTTTCAGCTTGGGGCCATAGCTAGTCATTTTCTACACATTGTTTCCAATCTAGAAACACTGATTAGAAGTATATCTCCGGGGGGTGCAGGGGGACCTAGTCTTCCTACTAGACTAGTAGTAAGAAGGCTGGAAACAACAATTGTTTTCATGAAACATCCGCCATTTTAGATCAGTTGATGAATATGAAAATAATTAATAAATGTCAATACAAAGATATTTTATTAGATATTAAATAAGATGAGAAGCACAATTCTTAGTTTTAATTTCACAACGAGTGATTACACAGCTTCATTCCTTTACCCACTACAACTTGACCCCACAAAAGAATATGAGGCTTCTTTGTTGTCAATGGAAACATAAAATACCTTGTTTAATATCACAGAGAAAAACAACAAGTTTAGTTATAATCCAGGAAGTGGATATAAAACTATAACCGTTTCACCCGGAGCTTATGAGATTTCTCAAATATCTTCTGAAGTCTCTCGCCTTATGAAAGAACAAGGTGATGAACCAAAAAATATGGTAATAGATATTCAAAAACACACTTCAAAATCAACTATTAAACTTAAAAATAATTATAAAGTTGATTTCACGATTGAAAATTCGTTCAGAGGGCTATTGGGTTTCTCTTCAAAAAAGATTGAAACTAAAGGGACGTTTTTTTTTTTTTGTTTGTTTTTGTATACAGAGTCGAGGCTCGTGAAAGAGCTAACATTTATCAAACAAACAAATCAAACAAACAAGCAAACAAAGTATATAAAAACGGGAGCGGTCGACAAGATGGGGAGAGAAGGGGAGGAAGCACACAAACACAACATTTGAGAGCAGGGACATCGTGAGATGTTTTTGGAGGGAGAGGGCCTGGGGGGAGGCAGGATAGGTATAAAACGCAAGGACACCAAGGATTTCCAGGAAAGAAGTCAAAAGTCACCTCAAAAAAGTGGATTTGGGGTGAAATTAGCGGGGGTAGAAAAGATCAAGGTTTTGGATGGGGGAGGATAAGAGATGGTGGTGGACAGCTGTTTTAAAGACCTGGAGGGTGCAGTGGGATTGAAGAGAGTGAGGGAGTTTGTTCCAGAGGCGGGAGAAAAGAGGAATGAAGGAGTGAAGGTGAGCCTTGAAAGGCAGAATTGGAAGAAGAGGAAAAAATTTTATTATTGAAATACGTATTTTTAAAAAAGAAAAAAAAAGATTATCTTGTGTTAGGATTGCGTTGGGGTTGGTGTAGGGTTTTGTTAGGGTTGGGTTGGGGTTAGGATTTTGAATGTGAGGGTTAGGGTTGGGTTGGGGTTGGGGTTGGGTTAGGGTTGGGATAGGGTTGGGGTTGGGATTTTGAATGTGAGGGTTGGGGTTAGGGTTGGGTTAGGGTTGGGCTATGGTTGGGGTTGGGTTAGGGTTGGGTTGGGGTTGGGTTAGGGTTGGGTTGGGGTTGGGTTAGGGTTGGGTTGGGGTTGGGTTGGGTTGGGGTTGGGGATGGTTAGGGTTGGGGTTGGGTTGTGGTTGGGGGTTGGGATTTTGAATGTGAGGGTTGGGGTCGGGTTAGTGTTGGGTTAGGGTTGGGATTGGGATTTTGAATGTATGGGTTAGGGTTGGGTTAGGGTTGGGGTTGGGTGGGGGTTGATTATGCTCCCTGTTATATTATTATTATTCACTCACACACACCAACAAACAAAAGTTAACAAAGGAAATCAAAAGCCTTGACTGACTATTCAGTTGAGGATTCTGTGTTTGTGATTCACAGATCGAAGAACATCCCCCATTACACACATTATATATAGTATTGTTTATTTATGATTTTTAATACCTCAGTAGATGCCCCATGCTATACACCCCAGACTTGGTCTTCGAGTGTCCATAGCGGTGTATTGTAGAGGATTGTGAAGTGCCAACCCATTGCTTTCAAGGGTATTATCTGCTTAGTTGTGTCTTTTGTAATTCCTGTGAATAAAATGATCCCAAGATTTCTTCTCCATTTAAATCATATAATTTGTAAGTCCAAGGAACTGTATCCATAACATCAACAATTTTTTTTTAAGTTCATTAGTCCATCTCTTTGTACAACCTTTCTCAAAATGACTTTTCCATCTGTATATTCTTACAATATCACCAACTTTGAACTTGGGCTTTCTCAAATTCATCTCCTTTTCATATTCTAATTTTGTAAATGTTTCTGATGGTTTTGATTTTGTTGATGAATGAACTGTATTATTGTAATTATCTACAATATTCTGGATTAAATATACCCATTGTTGAGAACCGAGTTGTGTGAATTTTTTTAAGTCTCTCTTTCAAAGTGCGATTAAAACGCTCAATAACAACTGCCTTTCCTTCATTAAAGGTGCTGTATAATTTAATACCATTATCTTTAAGAAATTTCATGAATGTTTTGTTATAGAAATCTGTTCCCTCATCAGTCCATAACTTCTTTGCTTTCCTTTTGCTTTTACTAACTATTCCACTGAAAGCTAACATACGAGTATTACCCCTTTTGTTTTTCAAAGGAACAACCAATGCAAATCTACTCCTCAAATCAACAATGGTTAAAGCATATTTGTATCCCTTATCATTATTTAGTTCAATTAAATCAGCGGACCAGATGTGGTCGTGCCTTTAGAATAAACTTTCCTTCTTTTAAACTTTGTGATTATAGGTTTATGTTATGCATCAGCTCCTCAGTCTTGATAATATCATTAGAGCTTAATAGTTTTTTTGATAACCAAGACCAGGTCTCAATTTAGCACTTATCAACTTTTTCACGCCAAACCTATCAACTTTCTCTCTCAACATTGGATTTCTTATCAAAGACAAATTATACAACATTTCTCTGTCGGCTTCGTGTTTTTCATTCAACGTAGTGCTATTCCCATAATAAATATTGTGCTTCATACACACTTCATCAACCCTATTTAGAGGTTTAGACCAAGGTTTAGGATTGTCAGCCTCATCTAATCTTTTATATTTATCAAAGCTATCTTTATCAATTTGCTATCTTTATCAAAAACTCTCTTCCTCACTCGCCCTGCACTGCCCTCTCGACACCACACCCCCAGGAGTACCTCTGGCTACGGCTTCCCCTTCACTCCCACCTTTTGTTCATACTAGGGCATGCCCGTACTATATCTATATCTAAAATTATATCCCCCCCCTCTATTTACATGAAATGGTTTGGTCCAAAGCGAACGGCTTGCGAGTACGGTGACAATCCCCCCCCTCTATTTACATGAAATGGTTTGGTCCAAAGCGAATGGCTTGCGAGTACGGTGACAACCCCCCCCCCCCCCCCTCTATTTACATGAAATGGTTTGGTCCAAAGCGAACAGCTTGCAGAGTTTGGTAAAGAAATCGCCATAGCGTGCACAAAGCGCAGGAAAGCGAAAGAATCGCAAATTAGTTTTAATTAGTTTTAAAACATAGTTTAACGCCAACATAGCGGCAACATAGTTTGCCAACGTGAAATAAATGAATACGCTCTCAAATGTGCCGTCCGAGGCAGAGTCTGTTCGCCACGTTCGGCACACGTGATAACTCGCTGCTCTCTGATTGGTTGAATCGTTTTTTGGACATAGCTCGGTAACTACTTGTCCGATTAATATGAAACCTTGAAAAGGCACATCCTCGGGTCCCCAGCAATATACCTGGCAAGTTTCAAGTATATCGGACCCGTGGTTGTCGAGAAACAGCGGTCACAGACAAACAAACAAACATACACACAGAGATTAGTGGAATTATAGATAGATGTGTGTTGTACCCTCAACCAAACAGTGATGACTCCATCGACATCTCGCTGTCTGATAATATGGACCAACTTCTATCTACTCATCAAAACTTTCTCTTCCTCATATGTGGTGATTTCAATTGTCACCATGCCAGTTGGTTGGGTGTGGGTACCTCTCTCACCAGCCATGGCTCCTCAGCAAAGGACTTCTGCAACTCCCTGGGACTGACACAATCTGCCAATTTCCCGACCCGGATCTCATTCAACGGAGCATCTTCTCTTCTAGACTTGGTTACGACTAACTTCCCTGCAAATGTCTGCTGCTCTTCTTCTGCTCCAATCGGCTCATCTGATCATGGGCTTGTTAAAGTGGACATCTCTCTGCCCATTCTCAGAGAGCCTCCTCAGCGTCGACGAGTCTGGCATTTCACTCAGGCCAACTCGCACGGTCTTCAAGAAGCCAACAATCATCTGGACTGGTCTCCCATCTCTACCGCCTCTGACATAAACTCATCCTGGGAATTCTTCCAAAGTAAATTGCTCTCTCTCATGCACAGATTTATCCCATCTCGTCTTCAGTTGTCATACCCTTCCTCCCGTCCATGGTACACGGAATCTTGTGGTGAGGCAGTTGCCCAGAAACAACTTGCTGAAGCCTCCTGGAAAGCAAATCCAATGGAAGGAAATCTCATTTGCTTTCACAAAGCCCGAAACAAGTGTGTGTCCACCCTCAGGAGAGCCAGGAAACAATATCTCTCCACTCTCAAGACCAAACTCTCAAACCTGTCTCCCTCTTACAAATCCTGGTGGCATCTGGACAAATCCGTTTCTGGTGTTTGTTCTCCCTCCATCCCCGCCCTTACCTGAAAAGGCTACACAGCTGACTCCGCACGTGAAAAAGCTGAATGCCTCAACTCTGTGTTTGCCTCTAAAACTTGTGTCCCAAACCTATCCCTCTCTGTACCCACTGTACCCAGTCGCACCCAGCTGCTCCTGGACTTGGTGTCCTTTCCTCCTGACAAGGTGGAAATTTTCTGTCAACCCTCGACTCTGATTCTGCAACTGGACCAGACGGCATCAGCCCACGGGTCCTAAAATCCTGCGCTGCTGCTCTTTCACTCCCTCTCTCTGTTCTCTTCATCCTCTCTTTTGCTCAAGGTCATCAGCCAACATCACCGCTTTACACAAAAAGGTGCAAAAACAGATCCCTTCAACTTCAGACCTATCAGCCTTCTCCCAATTATCAGCAAAATCATGGAATCCATCATTGCTTCGGATATCAAATCTTTCCTCTTCTCAAATGGCTTGATCTCTGATCATCAATTTGGTTTCAGACCAGGTCAATCTACTCTGGACATGCTGCTTCTACTGTCTCAACAATGGATGGAGGTCCTCAATGCCAAACAGGAAATTAGAGCTGTCTCCCTTGACATACCATGTGCCTTCGATACGGTCTGGCACCCCGCTCTGCTCACCAAACTCTCCTCCTATGGTATCCACGGAAATCTCCACGCGTGGCTTGCGGACTTCCTCTCTAGTCGTAGTCAACATGTGGCCCTGAATGGGTTTCTCTCATCTCCCCTTCCTGTTCAGGCTGGAGTTCCCCGAGGCAGTGTTCTGGGCCCTGTGCTTTTTCTGGTCTTCATTAATGATCTCTCTGACTCTCTTGAAAATCCTCTCTATCTCTTTGCTGATGACTCCACTCTCTGCCGCTCCATTCCTCATCCCTCAGATCGGCAGTCTGTAGCCTCCTCACTCTCTGCAGACCTGGACAAAATCACAGACTGGTCAACAAGTGGAACATGTCTTTCAATCCTGACAAATCTCACACTCTTACTATGTCTCTCCGAAAAGACCGACTGGACAACCCTCCCATCCACTTTCTGAATAATCCTCTCCAAGAAGTTCTGTCACTCAAGCTTTTTGGTCTCACTATATGCCATGATCTTTCCTGGGAAAACAACATTTCAAATCTGGCCTCCAAAGCCAGTCGCCGACTGGGCATCCTCCATCGTGCGAAGTCCTTCCTTGGCACACCTGAGCTCATCACCACATACAAGGCTTTCATCCGCAGCTCAATGGAATACTGTTCTCCCCTCTGGGCCGATGCTCCTGCCTCACACCTAGCTCGGCTTCACGCTGTTGAAACCAAAGCTTTCAGAATCATTGGAATCTTCTTCGAATGAAGCTAACTCCGAGGGCCTTTCACTTAATCACCGCAAGCAGGTTGGTAGTCTTTCTGTCTTCTACCGACTCCTCTCCGGCCTTGGTCCCCCAGCTCTCTCTGGGCTCTGTCCCCCAAATATTCCTACAGGTCGCACAAGATCCGCCTGCAACCCTTTTATGGTTAAACTGCCAAAATCAAGACTCTCTGCTCACCTTCACTCCTTCATTCCTCTTTTCTCCCACCTCTGGAACAAACTCCCTCACTCTCTTCAATTCCACTCATCCCTCCAGGTCTTTAAAACAGCTGTTCACCACCATCTCTTGTCTTCCCCCATCCAAATCTTTGATCTTTTCTACCCCCGCTAATTTCACCCCGGATTCACTTTTTTGAAATACCAACTTCCTTCCTGGAAGTCCTTGCAGTGTCCTTGTGTTTTATACTTCTCCCACCCCTCCCCTCCTTCCTACGCCTCCTCCCCCCAAGCCCTCTCCCTCCCACAGATCTCCCGATGTCCCTGCTCTCAAATGTTGTGTTTGTGTGCTTCTCCTTCTCTCCCCACCCTGTCCACCTCTACCCTTATTATATGTTTTGTGTGTCTGTTTGATTTTTTGTGTGATAAATGTTAGCTCTCTTACGAGCCTCGATCCTGTATCCAAAAAAAACCAAAAAAAAACCATGTTTGTTCCTGGCCCACAGAAAGGATACCCCGGTAGGTGTAATTCCCCTTGTATTCCAGTTGTTGTATATTTACTCCTTGACAAAAATTTTTGTCTATCTCCCCCACTTTTATGCTTATGCTCTCCCCACCTCAAAATAGTGCTCAGGATTATAGAAAAGCAACAAACAAAGGTAATTGAAAACCATTGTCTTTATATTTGTGATATAACTGTTTTACATAATACATGATATTGCAAGTCCTTTGAAGTTATAGGTTGTTATAGGAAGTTATAGGTCGTATCAGATTGAACTATAAGTCCTATACACAGGATCTACGAGGTCTATACCGGAATATGCTTTTACAGATCTTCATCACTGTCCTGAGTGTCATTTTCGCAAAGGTGTCTACGCAAATGTAAACATTAATTTTTGGATTCCTCATGCTCTGAATATTCCAAAAATGTATAGTTTTGCTAATCTACCAAAATTTTGAACGAAAAAACATCGTGAACCTGACTAGAATGCCCTCACTCTCTCCTCCATTTATTTAGGGAAAAATATCTACATAAAACTTTAACTAAAGTCAATAACACCAATATCATCAACTACATAATCCTCTTCTACTTATTTACCTCCACTTTCTCGTTTAAACCTCCTCCCCGAAATTGTAGTTACCTTTAAAATAATATTTTCATGATACTTTTAATTTCTTTATTTTCCTCCTCAGTGTGTTGAGTTTGATTTATTTTCTGTAATTCCTCAAATCTTTTATTAATCTCACTGGTTTCCATATTTTTCGTCCCTCTCTCTTTCCTCCCTCTTTGTTGTTGTTGTATGCAGATGTTGTATGTATGCAGATGATCTGGTGTTGATTGCGGAAAGTATGGATGGACTGAAGGAAAAGATGAACACGTGGAAGGAATGTATGGAGACAAAAGGTCTGAAGGTGAATATCGGAAAGACGAAGGTGATGGCAAGTGGTAAAGCATGTGGTGAGGTGGAAAGAACTGGGAAGTGGCCATGTGCTGTGTGTAGGAAGGGTGTCGGAGTGAACTCCATTCAGTGTACAATGTGCGCTGAGTGGGTTCATCAAAAATGTAGTGGTCTGAGAGGGTCATTAACCAGTGTGGCAGCTACATTCAAATGTAAGGTGTGCACAGAGGGAGCTGCAGATGGAGGAAATGTTGAGTTGGATCTTGGAGACGGCGTGAAGCTGGAAGGTGTGAAAACATTTTGCTACCTCGGAGACATGCTGAATGGAGAAGGTGGATCAGACTCGGCAACGGTTGCTCGAGTGAGATGTGCATGGAAGAAGTTTCGGGAACTGAGTGGCATGCTGATGATGAGGGGAGTGTCGTTGAAACAGAAGGGAAAGGTGGATGCTGCATGTGTGAGAAGTGTTATGATTTATGGGAGCGAGACATGGGTAATGAACGTAGAGCAGCAACGAAGGTTGGAAAGGGTGGAAATGCGAATGGTTCGACGGATGTGCGGAGTATCGTTGAGAGAGAGGAAGACAAATGATGAATTGCGAAAGATGATGGGAATAGAGCCTGTGATTGATGCCGTGAAGAGGAACAGCTTGAGATGGTTTGGTCATGTGTTGAGGAAGGATGAAAGTGACTGGTTGAGAAGAGTGATGGAAATGAATGTAGAAGGAAGTAGAAGACGGGGAAGACCGAGAAAGACTTGGCTAAAGATGGTGGAAGAAGAAATGCGGGCAAGGGGATTAACAAGGAGAGATGCAGAAAATAGGGCAAAATGGAGAAGATTGTCATGGGGACCGCAAGGCTAACCCCCGCTCTAGCAGGGAAAATGGCCTTTAAAATGCATGTTGTGTTGTTGTTGTCTCTTTCCTCCCTCTCTCTTTCCTCCCTCTCTCTTTCCTCCCTCTCTCTTTTCTCCTTTGCTTCCTTCTCTCTTTTCTCCCTTTCCTCCCTCTCTTCCTTCACCCTTGCCTCATTTTCTTCTTCAACTCCTTCCTCATCCCTTGCTACCCTTGAACCATCTCCCCATGGAATATCAAACATATATTCATCTGGATTTCCTGATATTCCTGTATCCAAAATAAAAAAATTTAAAACAGGAAACCAATAAAATTTATTCTGAATTTCTGAAAGACCTTTGTATTTTATCAACTTTAAAACCTTTTCATTATTTAACATTTTAATTAAATCTACATTTGTCGGTTTATTAACATCAGTGTAAAACCAATCTTTTATTGAAAAACTCCCATTCCTATGTTGTATAACATATTTATTAAAATACCGAATACCCTTTTCTTGTCGGTATGCTTAGATACAGAAATGATAATTTTCTTGAAGTCTTCTCCTTGTCATTTATGTATCAGAAATATATGAGAGATTTATATGACAACAGGTAATACCTCCCTATCTTCCTATTGTTAAATCAGTTTGTATTCCCGGCTTGCTATATAAAACCCTGTTCTTTGTGTTTTCATTAAATAAACTATGGCGAAACTGTCATATAGTTTTCTATTCCTGAAATCGTGTATTTGTTGTTTGCTAACTGTGCTTGCAAATATCTCATTATCCTCACCAAGTGGATAATAATCCTCTTTATGTGATTGATTTAATCTTTGTAAGTCTTGTAGGTTTATTGAAAAAGACCAGTTATACCCTATATCAGACATATCATACCCCCAATGTTATATTCTCATAAAAACTATACGTCCTTCTTTATGAAAGTTAATTTTAATTGGGACTTTGAATTGTGTATGACCTGGGGATGTATTCAACATTTCTACATCTTTTGAATATATAGCCATTTTATTTAAAGATATATATTGTGATAAATCATTTTATCGAACTAAGTCATTGGCATCTGTGGGGCTTGGATAATTGATTAATTTATAAGTATTTTTTATATTAATATTTTTTCTTATATTATATTTTTGTCGTTCAGCCTGTGCCGGGACATAGTTTTCGTTTTACACCTGCCTGTGCGACAGAAGAAAGCATATCTCCAACTAACAATCTCGCTTTATCAGGTAGACTTTCAAGCTTTTCAGCAAAATCTACAATTACATCACTTCCACTCATTTGTTTTCTCCAACTCTTTATTATGTCTTTCCAATTCTTTTTGAGCTTGTAGTTGTGCCTTCCTTTCGTTAGCGGTTTTTACCGCTGCTGAAATACCACCCGTCAATGCTTCCGCCGCACTTAAACCAGCAAATAAAGGAATTAGAAGCGGAGAAATGCTCCACTCGTTTCCCTTGTTGAATATTTCTTTAACATAGGTTTTGTCATTTTAATTTTAAGTGAGCCAGTATCATTCAGTGTTTTCACCAGTAAACAATTATTTGTTGGCTCTCTATATGAGTTCAAAGAAAATATGGGGGTCTATTGAGGATTTAACCTTTGTTAATGGTTTAGATGGGAAAGGGAGAAATAGATGGATGTTTTGGGGTTTTTCGGTGGGTGGTCCTTAAGTTCCAATGCACTTTCCCCATTCACTTACATGTAAAATTAGGTGTGTTTTAGAACCCCCATTCTCCTACACTACTACACCATCAATTTGGATAATCAAGGACGACGTGAACAGATCGAAATGGCAAGGACGTCGAGAGAGTACAGCATGATGGGAGGCCACGTTGGGCAATACCTGTCGAGTGAGGTAATCATACGGAAGTTGGGTCAGCATGACAAAGACACCACAACGCGGGAATGGTGAACTGCATCAGTTGACTGTATCCGTTTATTCGAAATACAAGTTTCGTTTCAACCGTTACTTTGCTTTCTGTGTTCATTGTACAGTCACCGAGACGTCACAGACACCGTCTGACAAAGATCCATTTTATTGATAACCGATCTCAACGACCATTCATACTTGCGAGTCCATACCTTGGACTTGCATTCATTAGCGAATGAGCTGGGTTCGGCTACCCACTGCTAGCCCCTAACCCTAACAACAATATTTGATGACAAACACGTGTATTAAAATATTGATTTGGAACAAAATGTGTGCAAAACGTGCTCAGAACAAGCAAAAAAACAACGTTTCTATTAGGCAAATGATACTCAAAAGCGTCCGAACCCATTTCATGAATGTCTGTGACAAAATATTGCACCAAAACTCAAAGCTCACCAGGTGATTCTCTTCAAGGGTGCTTCGAAAACCGCTTCGAACAGGTTTCATGAGAACCTGCAAAAGGATATCGTGCTGAGACCCAGCTTGAGGGCAGCTCCTCCCACCTCCCACGGCTGAGGGGATGGGTGAAGAGGAGCGTGAGGGAGATGAGCCTCTATAAAAGGCTGTGCGTAGATCTTCTGGGAGAGAAAGGTGTAAAGGAAAGTTGGTGTCAAAAGACTGGGAGGCCCGGAGAGATTCAAAGCTTGAGAAAGTTACGGATTCGGTTGGGAAGTCGATTATTATTAATCGCACGAATGTGAGGGTCCTCTCATCTTTCCCTCTTTGCTTCCTTCTCGCTGTCATTATCTCCGCCAACAAAGGTGGATGTAGGTTATGTTTTCATCTGTCTGTCTGTCTGTTTGTTTGTTTGTGAACAAAATATCTAAAAAAGTTGTGGACTGATTCTGACGAAATTTGGCAGAGATGTAGCGCATGTCACAAGGACGAAATTATTAGATTTTAGTAAAGATCCGGATTCGGCTACTAGAATTTTTAAAGTGATTCTTCACCATTGGGAGATAGGGCCTCAAACGATATATAGCAGGATATATCAAAAAGTTGTGGACGGATGATTTTGATTAAATGTGATTCTGTATTGTGATTTTCTGGTCTACCCTGGGATAGAAAACGTAAACTGTTCACCTGGCAGAGGTGTGCTCTCTACTGAGTGTCGTTCTAGTTCCTTTTGCTTTGCTTGTTCACTCATGTTTCTTTATTTCACTACCTGCGCTTTGTCGATTCAGTGTTCGTCATTCATTATTTCCTGAATCTTCCGTCTCTGTTATTTCGCTCTCTTCCTGAAGTCGTCGCCTTCCACCCTTGTACACCTTTGCGTTCGCCTTCCCATGTCCGATAGCTTCGTCGCTGAACCCTCTGCCTCATCTAGGGCGCCCAGGCGTCCTGCAAGGAGACACATTTTATACTGCCGCGAGTGACGTCACTGCACCAAGGGGAAACACCAGAGCCATAACTGTGTGAAGAGCAGGAGGGGAGTGGAGTGTGGAGGATCCCGGTTTCTGTCAGGACGTGGGAACCAGAGTCAACAAGTGTAAGGTGTGCAGGGTGTCCCTCCTCCCCCCATATATTTATCTCTATCATCATCTCTTCGCCAATCACTGGTCCCATCATTATTTGCCAATCACCCGTGTCTCTCTTCCACATCGAATACATGATGCCGGCATACGATACTTGAGGGTGTTAATTGGTAAGGATCCGAAGGCGGGTCTGTCACATAGAGGATAATTCAGAAAGTATCCGTGCTGTGAATAATTGTTGTACATATACGTATGTCATTCAATTGTTTTCTTTCCATGTAAATACCTGTTTGCCTGCCATTGTAAATACTTGCATTTTATTACTGCCAATAAAGGCCATTTCTTCAAGAAACTGTGTCCTGACTTATTCTTTCCATTCTGATGGCGGCAAAAATCTGCTGAGGCATTTGGCCAGCTCGGATTTGTTATCGAAGTTCAATCTCAGATGCGGTTACGTGACTTTGGTTCCGTTAGGCCAACTGAGTAATGTATGTTGCGTAACCGCCAGCACGGTTACCCTTTTACCTTGCTCAACTGACCTCTACGGTAAACCAACCATGTGTGCGAAGATCCGGAAAGAGTTGAGAATTGCAAACGGCATCCGTGGTCTCTCGGAGATATGCCGTCCTCTCGGAGTTATCTCCTGCCTCACACCTAGCTCGACTTCACGCTGTTGAAACCAAAGGTTTCAGAATCATTGGAATCTCCTGCGATGAAGCTAACTCCGAGGGCCTTTCACTCACTCACCGCAGGCAGGTTGGTGGTCTTTCTGTCTTCTACCGACTCCTCTCCGGCCTTGCTCCCCCAGCTCTCTCTGTGCCCTGTCTCCCAAATATTCCTACAGATCGCACAAGATTTGCCAGCAACCCTCCTTTGGTTAAACTGCCAAAATCTAGGCTCTCTGCTCACCTTCACTCTTTCATTCCCCTTTTCTCCCACCTCTGGAACAAACTCCTCCACTCCCTTCAATCCCACTCCTCCCTTCAGGTCTTTAAAACAATTGTTCACCACCATCTCTTATCTTCCCCCATCCAAAACCTTGATCTTTTCTACCCCTGTTAATTTCACCCCAGATACACTTTTTTGAAATTCCAACTTCTTTCCTGGAAGTCCTTGCAGTGTCCATATGTTTTATACCTCTCCCACCTCCCCCCAAGCCCTCTCCCTCCCACAGTTCTCTCGATGTCCCTGCTTTCAAATGTTGTGTTTATGTCCTTCCCCTTCTCTCCCCATCTTGTCTACCGCTCCCCTTATTTTGTGTTTTATGTGTCGGTTTGACTTTTGTGTGATTAATGTTAGCTCTTTCACGAGTCTCGATCTTGTATACAAAAAAAACCTATAAAAAAACGTTTTTCTCCCTATCTCTCAATGGTGAAGAATCACTTAAAGTTATCGTATCCGGATTCGGATCTGGATCTTCATCTAAATCGAATCAGTTGGTCCTCGTTACAAACTAAACTGTCCGCTAAGTCTAACCTGTCCACCAAATTTCGTCCGAATCTGTCCACAACTGTTTGAGATATCGTGGTAACAAACAGACAAACAAACAGAGGTGAAAACATAACCGACGTACACATTCGGTGTCAGAGCTAATAAGCGGTACAACATATGTGAAGGTGTCACTTTGAGCAATCACTCACCTGAACTAAGAGAAAATAATAAAATATTCTTACCCAAGTTTGATTATAAACACAGATGTAGGTGAAGGGTAGGGTGGAGTAAAAATATCATTTTAAATTTTTTTATAAGCTAGTATATGGGAAATGTGCCAAATGACCATAGAAACAATCCTGCAAAATTATAATTATTTCTGACCACTCCTTCATCGCCCTCAATCTGATTGAAATTTTGGCATATTATCGCATTTCGACATGTATCACATTTCGTGATACATACTTTGATCCGCCATTGACCACGAGGTGACTTGGAGAAGAAGGGGGGCGGGGCGCCAGAACAGGGTGTGGCCCACCCCAGCGTCATCAAAGGCGTGGCCACAAAGCCCTCAGCCAGCCAACCAGGGCTGAGGAGCGTCACCGACTGGGGTGGTTTGGTGAGCTGCGTAGTGATACGCACCCCGTTTATATTAGCACTGGCTGGGACTATTTATGCCAGATGAGACGATTTGCTGCACTTGGGCGATTGCTGCACTCCTGCCACCCCCCTTCAATTCGTGTGAGTGAGTTCGTGTTGTTTGTGCTGTCTGTCTGTCTGTCTGTCTGTCTGGAGAACCCTAAGTTAAGCCTGTAATAAGTTGTTTTTGTTTGTTTTCAGAACGATGGCGGTCACAAGAGATCAAGTTACATGCGTGATATTTGGAGCTCCACGAAACATCCAAACTAACGTTCTCCCAACGTACGCTGATGTCATGAAAGGATACCTTCAATCTCGGCAACAGCTTAGGACGGAGAATGGCAAATACCCTTCATTTGGTGACATATCTCACAAACTGTGCTATGAAATTCAAGAGGTATGGGAAACGGCCTCTCTTCCAACGGTATCGCACGCGCAAGCAATTGAAAAACTCAGATCTTTCCATGACAAGTACAATTCAATCCTAAAAGTCTACAAGGGAAGAAAGGATCAAGCCACCTACAAACAACGACTCACAGACTTTCTCGACAAATCTAACAATCTGTTTGATCTTAGCAAATGTAAATGTTCTGACATGGTGTCTAACTGTAACTGCTTCAAAGAACATAAAGTGCCGCAAAAAGAGCGAGAGTTCCTTCAAGACCAGAGAGGACCGAGGAACATGGTAATTGGCGGAATAGATCAAGAAGAGACATCAAGATTGAAGAGGAAAGCGGAAAGAGAAGAGACCAATCTCAAACGAATGAAAACTCACTACGAAGATGCCAAAAGTCAGATTGCTTCTACGTATGACGAAAGCGAAGAAGACTACGCGGACAGCACGACTGACGATGAGTATATTTCTGAATCAGTCAATCTCCAGAGCACACCAAAACCGGTTCGACATCAGCAACAAATGACGATCTCACTACCTTCGCTCGCTAAAGCCTGCGACCGAACTGGTGTCTCTGACAGATCAGCTGCTATATTAGCTACCTCAGTTCTACACGATCTCGGCGTAGTTTCACCAAAAGACCGTTCTAAAATAATTGATCGCAGCAAGATCCGCAGAGAACGTAGCAAAACTCGAGAAGAACTTCAAAGTGATGTCTGCACCGTCATAGAGGGACTATACTTTGATGGCAGGAAGGATAACACCATGACTCAGGTTCACGGCACTGACAACAAGAATCACCGAACAACAGTCAAAGAAGAACACATCAGCATCATCGCAGAACCCGGTTCATCGTACTTCAGCCACACAAATCCATCATCAGGATCCAGCAAAAGCATTGCAGAGTCTTTAGTCGCTAGTCTGAAGGAACGGAATGTGAAGACAGTGGACATCAATGTAGTCGGGTGTGACGGCACTAACGTGAATACGGGACATACATGAGGTGTTATACGACAACTGGAAGAAACCTTCAATCATCCACTGCAGTGGCTGCTATGTCTTCTTCATGCCAATGAACTTCCGCTGCGGCATCTGTTCGAGGAACTCGACGGCACAACTACAGGCCCGCGTGGATTCTCAGGACCCATCGGAAAACCTCTATCAACGTGTAACGAACAGCCTGTAACATCGTTTACGCCAGTGAAACTGAGTCAGGCATTGCCGAATGTGGACCCGAGAGACTGGAGTACAGACCAGCGATATCTCTTGGAAATGTGCAATGGCATTAGCGAAGGTGAATGCAGCGTCGATCTGGCCCTACGAAACCCTGAATGCCTGAATCACTCTCGGTGGCTTACAACAGCTAATATAATACTCCGACTGTACGTCAGCATCAAGACACCACCCGAGAAGTTGAAAACCATGGTGACATATATCATTCGAGTGTATGCTCCAATGTGGTTTTCCATCAAAGTCCACTCGTCATGCAAAGATGGAGCCAGGCACATCCACCAGATGATCGTCAAGTCACGATACCTTAGCGCTAAACACAAGAAGATCGTTGACCCTGTTATGCACCGCAACGCATACTTTGCACATCTGGAAAATATACTCCTGGCCATGATAACTGACCATCGACCTCAAATACGAGAATGGGGCTTGCGGCGAGTGATGAAAGCCAGAGCAACAGACAGACAGCCTACTGGACAGATACGATGGTTCAAGGTCCCCGCTAAACTCAACTTTGACGCAGTGGAGTACTTTGACCTAATTGACTGGGGAGCGTGCGCCATCTCGGAGCCTACCGTGATCCGAGGCATGTCAGACCCTGAGCTGAAGGAACTTATCACGATGGATGTCACCCCAACTGTCCTCTTCCCTAAATTCCCTTGCCACACACAGGCTGTGGAAAGGACTGTGAAACTCGTGACCGAGGCCGCTCGAGCTGTGTGTGGCAAGAAAAGGCGAGACGGCTTCATCCGTGCCCGTGTCACCTCGCGACAGATGATGCCATCGTTTGAATCGAAGCGCGACTTCACACACTTCACATTGTAACTGTGTGACTGTAACATTCTGAGACAAACTATAATAGACCTATGATTTGAATGCATCTATGAGCTGTTTTACTATGTTGCATAGTATAGTAAAATACAAAGTTACTGAGGGAGATCAAAATATTGTTCAATTTTAATACAATTTTAACACAGTGCTCTATAGATGTAATGGCACCTTTTGGCATATCTAGCTAGTTAAAATTCAAAAAAAAAAAATTTGGGCTATTTTCACTCCACCGTAGTGAAGGTGTCACTTTGAGCAATCACTCACCTGAACTAAGAGAAAATAATAAAATATTCTTACCCAAGTTTGGTTATAAACCCACATGTAGGTGAAGGTGTCACTTTGAGCAATCACTCACCTGAACTAAGAGAAAATAATAAAGTATTCTTACCCAGGTTTGATTATAAACACACATGTAGGTGAAGGTGTCACTTTGAGCCATCACTCACCTGAACTAAGAGAAAATAATAAAATATTCTTACCCAAGGTTGGTTATAAACCCACATGTAAGTGAAGGTGTCACTTTGAGCAATCACTCACCTGAACTAAGAGAAAATAATAAAATATTCTTTCCCAGGTTTGGCTATAAACCCACATGTAGGTGAAGGTGTCACTTTGAGCAATCACTCACCTGAACTAAGAGAAAATAATATAATATTCTTACCCAGGTTTGGTTATAAACCCACATGTGGGTGAAGGTGTCACTTTGAGCCATCACTCACCTGAACGAAGAGAAAATAATAAAATATTCTTACCCAGGTTTGGTTATAAACCCACATGTAGGTGAAGGTGTCACTTTGAGCAATCACTCACCTGAACTAAGAGAAAATAATAAAATATTCTTGCCCAAGTTTGGTTATAAACCCACATGTAGGTGAAGGTGTCACTTTGAGCCATCACTCACCTGAACTAAGAGAAAATAATAAAATATTCTTGCTGAAGTTTGGTTATAAACCCACATGTAGGTGAAGGTGTCACTTTGAGCAATCACTCACCTGAACGAAGAGAAAATAATAAAATATTCTTGCCCAAGTTTGGTTATAAACCCACGTGTAGGTGAAGGTGTCACTTTGAGCAATCACTCACCTGAACTAAGAGAAAATAATAAAATATTCTTCCCCAGGTTTGATTATAAACCCACATGTAGATGAAGGTGTCACTTTGAGCAATCACTCACCTGAACTAAGAGAAAATAATAAAGTATTCTCACCCAGGTTTGGTTATAAACCCACATGTAGGTGAAGGTGTCATTTTGAGCCATCGCTCACCTGAACTAAGAGAAAATAATATAATATTGTTACCCAGGTTTGATTATAAACCCACATGTAGATGAAGGTGTCACTTTGAGCCATCACTCACCTGAACTAAGAGAAAATAATAAAGTATTCTCACCCAAGTTTGGTTATAAACCCACGTGTAGGTGAAGGTGTCACTTTGAGCCATCACTCACCTGAACTAAGAGAAAATAATAAAATATTCTTCCCCAAGTTTGGTTATAAACCCACGTGTAGGTGAAGGTGTCACTTTGAGCCATCACTCACCTGAACTAAGAGAAAATAATAAAATATTCTTCCCCAAGTTTGGTTATAAACCCACATGTAGGTGAAGGTGTCACTTTGAGCCATCACTCACCTGAACGAAGAGAAAATAATAAAATATTCTTGCTGAAGTTTGGTTATAAACCCACATGTAGGTGAAGGTGTCACTTTGAGCAATCACTCACCTGAACGAAGAGAAAATAATAAAATATTCTTGCCCAAGTTTGGTTATAAACCCACGTGTAGGTGAAGGTGTCACTTTGAGCCATCACTCACCTGAACTAAGAGAAAATAATAAAATATTCTTCCCCAAGTTTGGTTATAAACCCACATGTAAGGCATCAGTTTTCAGAAGTCGGCCTCCACATATTCAAACCTATGCTGTTACAAAATTATAAACTACAGGGAAAGTTTTGTTGTTGTACACATCTTCACTACCAATGAGGGTAACGTGTGGTTACATTTACACCAAGGGATCTTCTGTCACTCAATGCACACCTACTAACTAGCTTGGAGCAAGTAACAAACTTTACGCCAATTCCTCGCTGCCATTTTGAATTGCAGATTGATTGCAATAATTTAATTTCAAAAACAAAGGAAATGTTGGAGAAAGTGCTGTAGATGGAAAGTTCAATAAAACTATTCGTGATTCCGGATTCGCAACTCCACAAATTTTCCGCAACCCCAGATCGCACTTTTCTTCTTCCTTTTACGGTTGCAGAACAGGTGAGAATGAAATCCTGGCTGTTTGGTGGGGGAGTCGTGCCGCTGATGCAGTGCCCCCTGCAGGGTAGGGCAGGAATTTTGAATTTTTTCAGGATGCCGGAAATAACTGGTTCATTCTTCGTGAAAGACACCGTGGAACATCCACCAAGTACCAACAAATTTCAGCAGATGAGACACCAAGTTTGACGTCCATCCGAGGAAGGCACACACTGTCGTCTTGCCCTACGTGCGAAGCACCAAGACAGCGATTTATTCTGAGTCGGGATTCGAACACAGTTACCCAGGTAAGAGAACTCAGAGAATGTGCATTCCTCTCGGACATCCTACCACAGCTTTCCCCCACTCCCCGCCCCAAACCAAACGCACGACCTCAAACCCAGTGCGTACGTCATATATAGAGATTTATATATATATATATATATAATATATGCCCCCTTTGCGGATTGATCACTGTGGCTTTGTCGATTTATTTTTCATTAACTTATTAGTTAAAAAGAATATTCTTTATGCACTCTTTGCTATAGTTTTAATAAATTTTATTTCGCTTCTTGAATTTCAGCAACATCCTTTGAGTTTTGTTCCTACCTATTTATAACAGAAAAACAACAACAACCACAACTATAGAAGCGTAACGCCGCCTCTGCGTCGACAATTTGGTCGTCTGCGCATGCGCAGTTAATTCCACTTCCGCTTCCGCAAGTGCGGCCAAGTCGTCCATGGCTTTGGGTCGAGCGACCTGGTTGCTTACCCGTGCTGGTGTGATCCTGTTGACGCGATTTCCTTTCTGGAATGCGTTCAGTACGCTCATGCTTTATGGAGAACGTGCGTCAAGTAACCGGTAATGCTCACAAAACGCTCGGACTTTGCAGACCAGCGTTGCCATGTAGATACCAGTAAACACACCTCCTCATTCCTCCCTGTGTTTCATTGTCACACGAGCAGTGCGAGCTGCCTTTTGTTTGCCTCCTGAGTTTAAATTTAATTTTCTAAACTTCCAGACCATTGCTCAATCGCTTACAGAATTATTTGGTTCACATGCTCTTGTTGGCTCCATGATTTCGTGCCATTTGCTTTGTGTGCGGCTTTGCCGAGTTAATATTCATATTGAATACATGGTCGAGGCTCATGGAAGAACTAGAGCAAAATGGAAGGGGAAACAGCAAAGCAGGACAAGCTGTACACGGGCTGAATGAAACACAGGGAGAGGAATGGGAAAAAGGGATGAAACAGGAAAGGAACAAAACAACCATCAACTAGCAAACAAAAAGGGTCGAGGGAGAGGGGGGAATCCCAATAACCTGGGAAAAGGGAGTGCTTGGGAATGATTGGTTGATTTGGGGTGCAAGAGATCATGAGTATGGATGGGGGATGACTGGAGCTAGTGGTGAACAGTTATCTTGTAGCCATGGAGGGAGGAATGGGTCTGATCAGACTGGGGAGGTTGGTTCCACAGGTGGGAGAGAAGAAGAACAAATGAGTGCAGGTAAGCAGTGAGTTCCACTGGAGGTAGATGACCGACAGCCCATGTGTGCCCTGCAGAACCTAGGGATGAGGAGGTGGGTGTACATGGGGGTAAGGGATGAAAAAGCAAAGGATGCAAGACCAGAGTGGAGGTGGTAGAAGACATAAGGTTTAGAAACCAGCCTGCGATATGAGAGTAAGACTCAGAGCCTCATGCGGAACATTTAATTCATTTTGAGGTATATATTTTGAGGAACGCAAATTTCTTCTGTTTGCCCATTTCTCCGGTTTTTACCCCATGTGTGGAGCGCATGGCAGGGAAAAGCAATTGGTTCACTCTGTGTTTTTGAAATATTGTGCGGGGTCTCGTCCCACACACACGTGCACAGCGGGGTAAAGCAATTGGTTCACTCTGTCTATGTTTATGAAATATTGTGCGGGGTCTCGTCCCACACACGTGCACAGCGGGGTAAAGCAATTGGTTCACTCTGTCTATGTTTATGAAATATTGTGCGGGGTCTCGTCCCGCACACACGTGCACAGCGGGGTAAAGCAATTGGTTCACTCTGTCTGTGTTTTTGAAATACTAGCAACAGTACCCGCCCTATGGGCGGGGCTTCAATTGGGAAGCTCAAATGAAAAGGTAAAATATCAGAAATTGAAGCCTTTTTTATTTTAAACGATTCATATAAACATCCGTTGAATCATATCACACCCAAATCATCAAAATCTAAACAGTACATGGCTAAACAGTACATGGACGATCACGTACCACGTACGTCTCGCGTCTCGCTCGCTCTCATGTTGTCCCGATAATGATCCTTCCGCAGGTTCACTGATGGAAACCTTGACGACGGATGTCAAACACTACCGTGAACACATACATCGTCACAATGAGAACATCGTCACAATGAACGTTATGCGAACGTGAATGTTATGCGGGAGTCAAAACCTGAGAATACTGGAGACCAAAGCTGAAATTGGGAAAACTAAATAGCCTATTTTACTCCTGGAGATCCCAGGATTACCCACCCAAAATATCTTTGCGATCGGTTCAGCAGTTTTTACGGTACCTTCGAACAGACAGACAGTCGGACATTTGGTGAATTATAGTAAGATCGTCACAATGAGAACATCGTCACAATGAACGTTATGTGAACGCGAATGTTATGCGGGAGTCCAAACCTGAGAATGCTGGAAACCAAAGCTGAAATTGGGAAAACTAAATAGCCTATTTTACTCCCAGGGGTCCCAGGATTACCCACCCAAAATATCTTTGCGATCGATTCAGCAGTTTTTACGGTACCTTCGAAAAGACAGACGGACATTTGATGAAATATAGTATGATTGTGTGGGGTCTCGTCCCGCACACACGTGCACAGCGGGGTAAAGTAATTGCCTCACTCTGTGTGTTTATGAAATATTGTGCGGGGTCTCGTCCCGCACACACGTGCACAGCGGGGTAAAGCAATTGGTTCACTCTGTCTGTGTTTATGAAATACTGTGCGGGGTCTCGTCCCGCACACACGTGCACAGCGGGGTAAAGCAATTGCTTCACTCTGTCTGTGTTTATGAAATATTGTGCGGGGTCTCGTCCCGCACACACGTGCACAGCGGGGTAAAGCAATTGCTTCACTCTGTCTGTGTTTTTGAGATATTGTGCGGGGTCTCGTCCCGCACACACGTGCACAGCGGGGTAAAGCAATTGGTTCACTCTGTCTCTGTTTATGAAATATTGTGCGGGGTCTCATCCCGCACACACGTGCACAGCAGGGTAAAGCAATTGGTTCACTCTGTCTGTGTTTTTGAAATACAGTATTGTGCGGGGTTTCGTTCCGCACACATGTGCACAGCGGGTTAAAGCAATTGGTTCACTCTGTCTGTGTTTTTGAAATATTGTGCGGGGTCTCGTCCCACACACACATGTGCACAGCGGGGTAAAGCAATTGGTTCACTCTGTCTGTATTTATGAAATATTGTGCGGGGTCTCGTCCCGCACACACATGTGCACAGCGGGGTAAAGCAATTGATTCACTCTGTCTGTGTTTTTGAAATACAGTATTGTGTGGGGTCTCGTTCCGCACACATGTGCACAGCAGGGTAAAGCAATTGCAATCAATATGTCTGGCAGTGAAACATTTTTAAAAATCTTTCCAAACAGGAAAGTTATTGTTTTTAGGGATGTCATAAAATACACAAACGACAAGCATGGATAACGAATTTAACGTGTTTAATAAGGTGCCGTTACTCAAAAAACGTTGTTTCCGAAAATGTATCAACAGCGGTAAACTACCGACAGTAAACTAATTGGGTTTTTTTCTACAGCCTTTGAAACCTTTTTTTATTTCGATTGAATTACATGTAGAACAGTTCACCTTGTTTGTACTTCCAAAAATGTTCAGTTTGGCAGTAATTTGGTAAAATTGTATGCTGTCTCGACCAATCAAATTTGCTGCTCGCACTCTGAGGGTGGCAGAACATCGCAATTCGGACAAAATGGCGGCCCAAGCAATGCAACGCCTGAGCTAACTTTGCCCAAAATTTTTTTATCTGTTTGATGTAACCTTTTTCGAAGATCATTCCAAAATCTTCAGTTTGTCCGAGAAAAGTTGGCAGAAGGTTTGTGATTGCGTAAATGCATGGATAAGCCTTGATGGTGACGGAAAATGGATCTCAGCGGAGCATCGTCAGCTCTGGACAGTTCCCTTTGACCCATCGACTTTGTATGGTTGCCATCGCACATGTTACTTAAGGTTCATGAACAAAGCTAGTACAGGCCGTGCTCGGAAACGCAAAGCAAGAGTCGGAAAGACCCTTCCCATGTCCCTTTTCTCAAGACTGTGGGGGAGATGAAGATGGAGTGGGCAGTGGGGGGCGTAAGGGGGGACGGGGGGGGGGGTGGTAGGGTGTTCCATAAATTCTCTAATGTTACACACAGTAATGATGTATCAGCCTGAGATTTAAACTTTAATAAATTTCCCTCTCAACCAAATGTGGCATATTCCCTCTTGTATTCATTCTGCTTTCCACTTTGCTGCCCTTTGACAGCAGAATTTGATTACTGCTTTGTCTGTATTTATTTTATTCATCTTCCTTTGAATGCAGCATCCAGCTCTTCTTCCAGCTGTATCCATTCTGCTTCCTTTGACCATAACACTGGATTCAATCCCTTCCGTTCTGAATGCTTCATCTTTGCTTGCATAATATAGTAAACCCTCATCCATCACGCGGGGGTTCTGTTCCTGGAAAATGGCGAGTTCAGCAAAGCCGCGGAGAGGGGAACGTGGCCACAGAACGTAACATACAGATAATTATTTTATAGCCGGCGAAGCCGGTGTTGTGAATAAACGCGTACGTATTATGTTGAAAACCAGATTATGCTGGATCCCTTGGCTTGAGAATTCCGAAGCTGTGACGCACCAAATCGCTCAATGGAGGCCGCCGTCTTGCGGATGCGGAAGTATGCATAACAAATTGATAAAGGTTCAAGAGGAGTTTGTTTCACCCGTCTTTGTTTGATTCACAATCTTATGCACCTCTAATTTGTAATTAAAATACTTTAAAACCAACCTCGGCCCGCACGGGCCTGGTTATCTTCAACGAAAATCGTCACCAAACACCGGAACCAATGAGATTCGAACATTTCAAAAATACTTCAAAAAAGCTTATTACGCGTTTCGGAGGCTGAAAACGGCGTCAAATATTCTAAAATTGACGAAGAATTATTTTTTAGAAATCTCGCGGCCGTAGGGGATAGTTTTTCACGGCCGGAAATATCCGAAGTTGAGACGGAATTCACCGAATTAATCAAGAAGGAAATTTTATCAATTTTAATCTCATCCAGAATGCAAATGGTGTCATTTTGAACTAGGTGCGGTACCTACTACACCTACCTACTACCAACTACATAACCTACTGATGCCATAGTGATGGGTAAAATAGTGGCAAGAGGCTTTGGCTTCGCCGGCTCATTGCGGCTTTGCAGTCGGGTACTAGTACGTTTATTTGTTAATAAAAATCCTCAGAGGAATGCTTATACATATACAGTATATACTGACACACTTTGAAAACGCAAAGCGGACTTTGGATGCAATAATATGACAAACAACCAGTGGAACTGAAAGGTGTTTACTATGGAAGGAAAACAGGTTAATCAGTCGACAAACCACAAAAGAATATTGTCCTGACAGCAATCCCATAAGATGTCACACGTCATCAAACAGTCCCACCCTCCACCTCAAAGTCAGTATCTGTTGTGTCCACCATTTGCACGTGCACAAGTCTGATAATGGCATCAGGGATGTTCCTCCACTCATTCTGCAATACCGGACCCAACGCAGCAACGTTGTGTGGTGGCGGCTGACGTCGGCGTACATGTCGCCCTAACTCATCCCAAAGGTGCGCGATAGGGTTTAAGTCTGGGGACAAAGCTGGCCAATTGTTAGGGTTAGGGTTAGTTGTTAGGGTTAGGGTTAGTTGTTAGGGTTAGTTGTTAGGGTTAGTTAGGGTTAGTTAGGGTTAGGGTTAGTTAGGGTTAGGGTTAGTTAGGGTTAGTTGTTAGGGTTAGGGTTAGTTGTTAGGGTTAGGGTTAGTTAGGGTTAGGGTTAGTTAGGGTTAGGGTTAGTTGTTAGGGTTAGGGTTAGTTGTTAGGGTTAGGGTTAGTTGTTAGGGTTAGTTAGGGTTAGGGTTAGTTAGGGTTAGTTGTTAGGGTTAGGGTTAGTTGTTAGGGTTAGTTGTTAGGGTTAGGGTTAGTTGTTAGGGTTAGTTAGGGTTCGGGTTAGTTGTTAAGGTTACGGTTAGTTGTTAGGGTTACGGTTAGTTGTTAGGGTTAGTTAGGGTTAGTTGTTAGGGTTAGGGTTAGTTGTTAGGGTTAGTTGTTAGGGTTAGTTGTTAGGGTTAGGGTTAGTTGTTAGGGTTAGGGTTAGTTAGGGTTAGGGTTAGTTAGGGTTAGGGTTAGTTAGGGTTAGTCGTTAGGGTTAGGGTTAGTTGTTAGGGTTAGTTGTTAGGGTTAGGGTTAGTTGTTAGGGTTAGGGTTAGTTGTTAGGGTTAGTTGTTAGGGTTAGGGTTAGTTGTTAGGGTTAGGGTTAGTTGTTAGGGTTAGGGTTAGTTGTTAGGGTTAGTTAGGGTTCGGGTTAGTTGTTAAGGTTAGCGTTAGGGTTATACAACGTTGCGTTTTCAAAGTGTGTCGATATATAAATGTGTTGGGTGGGGTTAACTGTTTGAGGCAGGGGTATACCTGAACTCACACTTGCTAAACCTGCAATGGCGATCACGTGTTCATATAGGCTTTCTCTCGTATGGTCACGCCGTCAACCACCGAGCCCTTGTTGTTCATTGGTCCACACACTCAATAACATCTCCATCTTTTCAACGAGAGGATCTCTCAAGGAATGAGGATCTCTCCTTCTCTCCTGTTTGAATGTCCCATTTTAGTATGCGGCTAAATAACGTTGAGTTAAAGAAACATTGGCACAAACTCGCTCGACTGTGGTGCTGTGCAGACTGAAAACAGCGAGGGTGGTACAAGATAGCGGGTGACGTCACCTCTGTGCATGACGTAGTCACAGCGCCACATTCAAACCTGCATGTGTGTGCGTTCGGGAAACAAGTGTCGCCTGTTGTGTATAAACAAATCCGTGTTGTGAAGACCCACTTTGGAAGAGGGTTTACTGTATCCGGGTCGTCCTTTTTCGATGCGTCACAACAAAGCATGTCTTCTTGTCCAGTTATCTTTTGTTAATACAATACCTTGCCATTACCAAATTACAGTCGACCTTTATCTTAATTGTATTGAATAAACCATACTTTTTCTTTATGAGTTTTTTTTTTTTTTTAGCACAAAGTAATTGAGGTCGCCCCTCCCACTTTCCTTTGTGGTCTCTTCCACCCACCACCACGCCCCCTTCACCCCTCACAGATAAAAATAGAACAATAAACATGATTAATTGCTTTGTATTAACCGTAGGAAGCCAGACTTGGCACTTCCCTTCTTGTATGTCGACATGGCTGCCGCCGTCATTTGTGCCACCTTCATGTCGTATGGCATGAAGCGGCGTTGGTTTGCACTCGGAGCAGCACTTCAGCTATCCATCAGTTATTACCTGGCGGTAACTGGAGGCCATGCCCACTATCCCGAGTGGCAAAAGGTATTGGGCCTTTGTGGGAGTATTCCAACTTTGCGTTGTTTTCTTTTCATGAGAAATATTATTCTGTGACAATAAAATAAAGATTACATTGAATAGACTTGGCACTGCATATCCAGGAGTTATAACCATAAGTTTTGCTCTTTGACAAAATGTGACGCTTGAGCTATAACGCCATTAATGTGACTCTAAATTGACAGGTCCGAATGCTGTCACGTGTTGTGGCCCTGGTTGGTGGCTTCTTGGTTCTCGCGAGTGGCGCGGGAGAGTCATACCGACAAAAAGAGAGAGTCGCAGTCCTTCAGAGAGTTGGGCAGATCTTCTTGGGTATACACCTCTTCTGCCAGGTACAATACTTGTGTGGTCACTTTGAAATGCCATCTTTTTAAAGGTTTGTACATTATTTTGTTTATACAACATAACGTACACGTAGGTGAGATGTGAAACATGCTCTGTTGATTATGGTCGTGTTCCCTGATTTTGATGCGAACGATGCTGTAATCCGAACACTAGAGTGATCAGAAGCACATGATCAGAAGAACCGATTGGAGCAGAAGAAGAGCAGTAGACATTTGCAGGGAAGTTTGTCATAACCAATTCTAGAAGACAAGATGCTCCGTTGACTGAGATCCGGGTCGGGAAATTGACAGATTGTGTCAGTCCCAATGAGTCGCAGAAGTCCTTTGCTGAGGTGCCATCGCTGGTGAGAGATGAACCCACACCCAGCCAGCTGTTGACAGTTGAAGTCGCCACATATGAGGAAGAGAGAGTTTCGATGAGTTGATAGAAGTTGGTCCATGTTGTCAGACAGCGACATGTAAATAGAGTCATCACTGTTTGGAGGACGGTACAGAACACATATGAACAAAAGGTGGGAGCGGAGAGGAAGCCGTAGCCAGAGATCCTCCTGGGGTTGGGGTGGAGAGAGGGCAGTGCAAAGAGAGTGAGGACGAGAGCTTTCGATAAAGATAGCCACCCCACCACCAGGACGAGGCTCAGCTCTATCATACCGGAGGAGGGAGTAACCAGGAAGAGATATTAAGGAATCAGAGACATCTTTCTGATGGTCTCTTCTCCTTCTCCTTCCTTTCTGTTTGGTTTTTTACTTAATTATGTATTTTTGTCTTTTTTGTCTTTGTTTTACATACTATGTTACAGCGTCTTTGGGTTTCTTGAAAAGCGCTATACAAAATAAATGTATTATTATTATTATTATTATTAGAGTAGAATTTCTGATACGTTCCTGATTGGCTTTTCCCAATTTGTTGTTGAAATTGAACAGCTGCAAAACTGCATTTTGGAAAATTGTCTTTCTGGAAAATTTTGCATAATTAAAACATAAAGAACACCAACCCACATTGCTAGGAAGTTGGGGTGGAGGTGTAGGTCGGGGTTCCACAAGTCACATGTAATGGTTGGAAAATCTACTATGTAAGAGAGATGTCTGTCTGTGTGTGTGTCGCCATTTTTCTCAGAGATGGCTGAACGGATCTTCGTCGAACTTTCAGAGGTCATCAGTGAGTGCCTGGGAGTGTTTTAGGCAAAAAATATATATATATTGTTGCGGATTTGAGAATCCTGCACGTTGATAATTGTTGTAAATATCACCCTCTGTAAATAATAGTAATTCCTTGTAAATACCTCCATTAATTGTAAAGGTCAAAGGTCGTCCCTTTAGCTAGTCCATCGCATACACATAGAAAATCATAGGATCTTCTAAATAGTTATCTCTTTATTCCATGTCAGTATAAGGCTCTGTTTCCCATTAGTTGACTCTGCATTGCACCAAATGAAATAAGGTAGAATCCCCTTTCAATTGCCACCAAAACGCAATTGCCGGCAGCGTTCGCTGCCCTTTGGCTGGGGCTCGCTCTAATCGCCCCAAAACCTCCATTACGCACATGGTTAAGCTGGAGAGGAAGGAGGAGGAGCTGTCGGATCACGGGCGTGGCACCACCTCGTCATCAAAGGTGGAGCCAGCGAGCCCCCACCAGCCAACCAGGGCTGATGAGATACCATCACGGGCATGGCGCGCATTGATCTTGAAGCGCATTATATAAGCGCCCGCGCAAGCCTTTTCGCGGCAGATGCGTGACCCAGGAGATGCGTGACCCAGCTGAGTTTTTTTTTGTATACTGAATCGAGGCTCGTGAAAGAGCTGACATTTACTTCACAAACAAATCAACCAGACAAACAAAATATATAAAAAGAGGGAGCAGAAGACAAGAGAAGGGGAAGCACACAAACACTTGAGAGCACACAACATTAAGAGCAGGGAGATGTGTGGGAGGGAGAGGGCTTGGGGGGAGGAGGCGTGGGAAGGGGGGGGGGTGGGAGAAGTATAAAACACAAGGACACCAAGGACTTCCAGGACAGAAGTTGGTATTTCAAAAAAGTGGAATTGGGGTGAAATTAGCGGGGGTAGAAAAGATCAAGGTTTTGGATGGGGGAAGATAAGAGATGGTGGTGAACAGCTGTTTTAAAGACCTGGAGGGTGGAGTGGGATTGAAGAGAGTGAGGGACTTTATTCCAGAGGTGGGAGAAAAGAGGAATGAAGGAGTGAAGGTGAGCAGAGAGTCTTGATTTTGGCAGTTTAACCATAAGAGGGTTGCAGGCAGATCTTGTGCGACCTGTAGGAATATTTGTGGAACAGAGCCCAGAGAGAGCTGGGGGGCAAGGCCAGAGAGGAGTCGGTAGAAGACGGAAAGACCACCAACCTGCCTGCGGTGAGTGAATGAGAGGCCCTTGGAGTTCGCTTCATCGCGGGAGATTCCAATGATTCTGAATGCTTTGGTTTCAACAGCGTGAAGACGAGCTAGGTGTGAGGCAGGAGCACCAGCCCAGAGGGGAGAGCAGTATTCCATTGAGCTGCGGATGAAAGCCTTGTATGTGGTGAGGAGCTCAGGTGTGCCAAGGAAGGACTTCGCACGACGGAGGATGCCCAGTCGGCGACTGGCTTTGGAGGCCAGATTTGAAATGTGGTTTTCTCAGGAAAGATCATGGCAGATAGTGAGACCCAAAAGCTTGAGTGACAGAACTTCTTGGAGAGGATTATTCAGAAAGTGGATGGGAGGGTTGTCCAGTCGGTCTTTTCGGAGAGACATCGTAAGAGTGTGAGATTTGTCAGGATTGAAAGACATGTGCCACTTGTTTGCCCAGTCTGTGATTTTGTCCAGGTCTGCAGAGAGTGAGGAGGCTGCAGACTGCCGATCTGAGGGATGAAGAATGGAGCGACAGAGAGTAGAGTCATCAGCAAAGAGATAGAGAGGATTTTCAAGAGAGTCAGAGAGATCATTGATGAAGACCAGAAAAAGCACAGGGCCCAGAACACTGCCTTGGGCAACTCCAGCCTGAACAGGAAGATAAGATGAGAGAAACCCATTCAGGGCCACACGTTGACTACGACTAGAGAGGAAGTCCACCAGCCATGCGTGGAGATTTCCATGGATACCAAAAGAGGAGAGTTTGGTGAGCAGAGCGGGGTGCCAGACCGTATCGAAGGCACGTGATATGTCAAGGGAGACAGCTCTAATTTCCTGTTTGGCATTGAGTACCTCCATCCATTGTTGAGAAAGCAGAAGCAGCATGTCCAGAGTAGAGTGACCAGGTCTGAAACCAAATTGATGATCAGAGATCAAGCCATTGGAGAAGAGGAAAGATTTCATATCTGAAGCAATGATGGATTCCATGACTTTGCTGATAATTGGGAGAAGGCTGATTGGTCTGAAGTTCTGCACAAGAGAGATTTCTGCAGAGAGCCGCTTCAACCAGCCCCGTTTCAACCAGCCGCGTGAAGCCCTGACGGGGCAGCGAGTGACCCTGCCGGTGTGCGGTGTAAAGCCGAATACGAGGAACTGCCGGCTCTTCGCTTCCCGCCCGGAGCGGACCCGCTTGCTGTGCCCTCTGGTCCCACCTTCGCATCCTTCCCGCCATTCCTGCCTGAGAATTCCCCATTCGTGTACGTGAGTTTGTCTTGTTTGTTCTGTCTTGGGAATAAGTTAAGCCTGTAGATAAGCTAGAATTGCACTGTCTTCTTCCTCTTCTGTAATTATTTTCGTATCTTTCTTTCTCCCTTGGTTTCTTTGATTTGTACATAATTAGTTAATAAATCCCTGTTCTTCCTACCTTTGCCTTTTTTCCTTCACATCCGTTCGTCTTTGTGATTTCCCCCATTGAGTACCTGTGGCGCGATTTCGGCCAACGTTTAAGAATCGGGTTTAGTCCTTGTTAAATGGCTCGAACCGCGGGCTGCTAAAAACCGCTCGGCCAATAACATCTTGTCCGGGGTTCGAGCGGAGTTACCCCCCTGCCTTGTGGAGCGGGGTAGCTTCAGGATCTGAGACGGCCAGTGAAAATAGAAGGGGGATCAACCCCCCCCCCCCTTGCTAAGGGGGAGCGCCGTCCCCGTTTCCGTAACAATTGGTGTCAGGAGCGAGATTCGGACCCGAAGTGCGCTTAACGCACTCAAAATTACGAGCGGCCGAAATTCTATAAAACATTTAAATTAAATCGTGCCATGGATAATCAAGGCGACCGGATGCCGGTAGGGGAGCTAGAACAGGGGGTAGAGTCGACCCAGGACCAAGGGGAGGATTTGGGAGTAATGGAGGAAGGCAATGCGCATTCGGTAGTGGGGGTTGCAGGCACACAAAATGGCGGCCTTGCGCACGTGGTTGCAGAGGCACAAAATGGCGGCGGTTCGCACATGGATGCGGCGGCCATGCCCGCTGCACCAATGGGCTGGGTCCATTTTCTGTCACAAATGAGGGCCTCCATGGAAGAGTCGATGTATAATTGGAAGAGGGACGCCATGTCAGACGAATCCGGGTGTGATCTGGAAAAATTGAGGGAGGAATCCAGGTGTGAAGTGGAAAAACGGATAGCAGAGGCAAGAAGGGATAATAAAAAAATGATGGAGGACATGAGGCGCAGGTCGGGCGAGCAGGTCCCAAGGGTACGCGACGAGGTAACGTGGGTCGAGGAGCGCGGATTGAGAGAGCTGGAGCAAAGGGTAGCCAAGGCGACCAGAGCTATAAGGGACAAGACGCAAGATGTAGAAAAGCCGACGACCGTCAAATTGGATTTTAAAAATGTCGGGAGCACCGGGGAAGGTTGAATTGGAAGACGAAAATTTATGGGCGCCGACGGTCGAGGTAAAGCAAAGCGCATGTAACTGGACCGGGGTAGAAATCGCGACCTGGGGTATGGGGCAGCCTGCGACCGCTGAAGTAGAGAAAATTTTATTAAAGCCAGCGGTCGTTGAGGTGAATAAAGAAAAACAAGTAGTGGGAATTGATATTGTAGAGACGACAGACTTAGAAGAGCAACAGTTGGAGGAAGGAATGGAAATCGCCCAAAGTCTGTGCTCACATCACGATGCTGTGCTTATTAACCCAAATGAAAGTTTGCAGGTGTTGGAGCGAAGAAGAAGAAGCGCCCAGGTGAGTCGTGCTGTATATTGTGCGGGAAGATTTTGTAGAAGGATGTTTGGCGAAAAAAGAATTGTCGCGCGATTGGGGTCAATATGGCACCCGGGGGTTTGTGGGAGGTCCGTGGTGCGTGGTGTTCGAAAGAATGGCACTCGTGTGAGGAAAAAGTGTGCGTCGGCGAGTGAGTGTGTTATAAAGTGTGGGAGTAAAACCAAGTGCGAGCGGGAATGCACGTCGGGGTGTACGGAGTGTGACACAGAGAGTGAGAGCGATACGGAGTGTATGTGCAAGGGTGAGAGTGACCCGGAGAGTAAGGTGGTGGTGGAACGTGTGCGAGAGTGTACACCTGAGTTAGTGGTGGCGCGTGTGCGGGAGGGCGCACCGAAGCGCGTGATCGGGTGTGCAGAAGAGTGCACACCCATGGTTGTCACAGAGGATGTGACCGAGGAGTGGGCGCGAGGAGGTGTGTTGAGGAAGTGTGCGAACGGCGAGCGTGCGCAAGAGGGTGCGCGAGAGGTGTGGTGTGTAACAGGGAGTACAATGGTGGACTTGACGAAGTGCATGAGATGTATGAGCAACAAACGGAACAAGTGGTGTGAGCATGTCCGGGAGGCATCGACGTTGACCGGGGCAGCGTTCAGGGCGACGGATAGCCGACGCGAGCACTCGGTGCGCGGTGCGCTTTGTTTGCAGCGAGGACAGGCCGGGACCGTAAGCGCGTCGCTCTTCGGAGCGTCGTGCGCGATTCGGGCTGGGTCCCGCACTGAATGGTCGGTGCCGCGTCAGAGCGGCGATCGGCGCGATTCCTGGGGAGGGGGGCCAGGTCGGACCTTCGCCCCCTGGCGGGGACGGGGTTCCGACCAGGCGAGATTGAGCCATCGGGCTGGAGACCGCAAGGATCCGCGCCGAGATGGTGCGTGGAATCTCGGCCTGACCAAACCGCCTCCCCTGAACCGAATGCCGGACGGACTCAACCTGCAGGCGACCAAACCACCCGAATTCATTGCTCGGCTTTGCGAAGCCGAGTTTTAATGATGTCATGACATACTGAGAGGCTCAGATATAGCGGACTGTGATGATGATAGTGTTTTGATCCGAAATGGAGAATAGTGAATAGGATTGGCAAGATCAATGCGCGCCATGCCCGTGATGGTATCTCATCAGCCCTGGTTGGCTATAAGTGCCCGCGCAAGCCTTTTCGCGGCAGATGCGTGACCCAGGAGATGCGTGACCCAGCTGAGTTCTGCACAAGAGAGATTTCTGCAGAGAGCCGCTTCAACCAGCCCCGTTTCAACCAGCCATGTGAAGCCCTGACGGGGCAGCGAGTGACCCTGCCAGTGTGCGGTGTAAAGCCGAATACGAGGAACTGCCGGCTCTTCGCTTCCCGCCCGGAGCGGACCCGCTTGCTGTGCCCTGTGGTCCCACCTTCGCATCCTTCCCGCCATTCCTGCCTGAGAATTCCCCATTCGTGTACGTGAGTTTGTCTTGTTTGTTCTGTCTTGGGAATAAGTTAAGCCTGTAGATGAGCTAGAATTGCACTGTGTCTTCTTCCTCTTCTGTAATTATTTTTGTATCTTTCTTTCTCCCTTGGTTTCTTTGATTTTTACATAATTAGTTAATAAATCCCTGTTCTTCCTACCCTTGCCTTTTTTCCTTCACATCCGTTCGGCTTTGTGATTTCCCCCATTGAGTACCTGTGGCGCGATTTCGGCCAACGTTTAAGAATCGGGTTTAGTCCTTGTTAAATGGCTCGAACCGTGGGCTGCTAAAAACCGCTCGGCCAATAACATCTTGTCCGGGGTTCGAGCGGAGTTACCCCCCTGCCTTGTGGAGCGGGGTAGCTTCAGGATCGGAGACGGCCAGTGCAAATAGAAGGGGGATTAACCCCCCCTTGCTAAGGGGGAGCGCCGTACTCCGTTTCCGTAACAATAGATATATGAAAAAAAATATCGTTTTTTTGGAGTTTTACTCCGTTATCCTCTATGTTGTTCTGTCATGAAATAGGCTCTCGTGGAAATTTCATAGAGGTTCTTGACAATGTGTTTTTAGTTATTTTTGGTCTAAACTAAATAAATAACGTGTTTGGCAATTTTAATCTTGCCGTCTTAAGCTACTGGCAGCCATTTTGACAGAAGAACTATTAGCACCTACATGTTCCCTGTATAATGGTGCAATTGAGACATACAGAGTAAAATGTATTATAACCATTATAATTCAAATGAATGCAACAAAACGGCTCTTGCAACAAAACGGTACGTACCCAACCCTTGTGGGGTATAATCTAGATTACAGTAGATCTTCCCTCAGTTCTGGAAGTAAAACTTACCTCGGGGATGTCTGGATTCTTCCAAATTTCTTTGTTTAATGTTATAAACAACATTGGCGACTGTTTAAAAAGCGAATCGTGTGTGTTTGTGGTTTATAATATTTTACAAGCCCGGCTATGCAGCTGCTAGACTTTCGGTCTTGTTATGGGGCGGGTACACGGGATAAACTAGATGGACACTACAAGGACTTTCAGGAAATAAAATGGAATTTGAAGGGGGTGGATTCCCGGAGGTAGACAAGATCAAGGTTTTGGATGGGGGGAGATAAGAGATGGTGGTGAACAGCTGTTTTTAGAGACCTGGAGGGAGGGGACAAATTCACCCCACCCCTGCCATAAATCCGTCTCTTCCTGCACCCTCCCAGCTTGCCCCATATGCCTGCACCCTGCAAGCTCCCCACACCTCCCCCCGACCCCGCCTTCACACCCTCCCAGCTTCCCCAGCCCACCAACAGCCCCTTCTCCCATCTGCCGGACTGTGTGGACCTTAAACATCCGAGGCCTCAGCTCCAGCCTGATATCTTTCAATCTAGGTCATTGCTGATAAATCACACATCGTCTGTTTAACAGACTACCTCCTCGGTCAGGATATCCCTGACTTATTAGTGTCTCTTGCTGGCTATTGTCTCCTCCACTCTGATAGGCCTGAACCCAGTCATGTCAGTGGAGTTGCACCTTACATCAAAAACTCTCTCAGACAAAATGGACCAACTTTTGTCCACTCACCCAACTCTCGTTCTAAAATGTGGTTATGCCAATTGGATGGGTGTTGGTACTTCTCTCACCAGCCATGCCATGGCAGCATAGGAATTCTGTGGCTTCATGGGCCTGACTCAATCTGTGAACTTTCCGTTCCAGATTTCTGCCAATGGAAACCTGCAAAGCCAGACCCCAACTGGGTACCCTCCGTCATGCTTCGTCCTTCCTTGGCACACCTGAGCTTCGATGCACCTACAAGGCTTTCATCTGCAGTACTGCTCTCCCCTCTGGTCTGGCTCTCCTGCCTCACATATTGCTTGACTTAACACCGTGGAAACCAAGTCCTTCAAGATCATTGGAATCTCTCGCAATGAAGCCAAGTCTGTGGACCTATCACTTCGCCATCGCCGACAGGTCGTTGGTCCCTCTGTCTTTTTCTGCCTAGTTTTTTTGTCTTGCACCCTCTGCCCTATCTGTGCTCTGTTCCCCTGCCCCCCTTCCCCCCAAGTATACTACATGATCAAAAGTATGCAGACACCCCTTCTAATTAGTGAATTCAGTTGTTTCAGCCACCCCCATTGTTGACAGGTATATTTTATCAAGCACACAGCCATGCAATCTCCGTAGACAAACATTGGCAGGAGAATGGGCCGTACTGAAAAGCTCAGTGACTTTCAACGTGGCACCGTCATATTATGCCACCTTTCCAACAAGTCAGTTCTTCAAATTTCTGCCCTGCTCGAGCTGCCCCGTTCAACTGTAAGTGCTGTTATTGTGAAGTGGAAACGTCTCGGAGTAAGAACAGCTCAGCCGCGTAGTGGTAGGCCACACAACCTCACATAATGGGATCGCCAAGTGATGAAGCGCGTAGCATGTAAAAATAGTCTGTCCTCGGTTGCAACACTCACTACCGAGTTCCAAAATGCCTCTGGAAGCAACATCGGCACAACAACTGTTCATCGAGAGCTTCATTAAATGGGCTTCCATGGCTGAGCAGCCGCACACAAGCCTAAGATCACCATCCGCAATGCCAAGCATCTACTGGAATGGTGTAAAGCTCACCGCCATTGGACTCTGGAGCAGTGGAAACACGTTCTCTGGAGTGATAAAACATGCTTCACCATCTGGCAGTCCGACGGACAAATTTGCGTTTGGCGGATGCCAGGAGACCGCTACCTGCCTGAATGCATAGTGCCAACTGTAAAGTTTGGTGGAGGAGGAATTATGGTCTGGGGCTGTATTTCATGGTTCGGGCTAGGCCCCTTAGTTCCAGGGAAGGGAAATCTTCATGCTACAGCATACATTAACATTTTAGACAATTGTGTGCTTCCAACTTCGTGGCAACAGTTTGGGGAAGGCCCTTTCCTGTTTCAGCATGACGCCCCCGTGCACAAAGCGAGGTCCATACAGAAATGGTTTGTCGAGATCAGCGTGGAAGAACTTGACTGGCCTGCACAGAGCCCTGACCTCAACCCCATCAAACACCTTTGGGATGAATTGGAACACCGACTGCAAGCCAGGCCTAATCGCCCAACATCAGTGCCCGACCTCACTCATGCTCTTGGAGCTGAATGGAAGCAAATCCCCGCAGCAATGTTCCAACATCTAGTGGAAAACATTCCCAGAAGAGTGGAGACTGTTTTAACAGCAAAGGGGGGAGGGATCAACTCCATATTAATTCCCATGATTTTGGAATGAGATGTTTGATGTGCGGGTGTCCACATACTTTTGGTCATGTAGTGTATCTGCTGGACACACTTGATCCACCTGCAACCACCTCTTAGTGAAACTGCTGAAACCCAGAACCACTGCTCACCTCCACATATTTATTCCTCTCTTTTCTCGCCTGTGGGATCTCCTTCCACACTCTCTTCGATCCCATTCTTCCCTCCGGGATTTCAAGACAGCTGTTTACGACCATCTATTACTACCATACCATCAAAATGGTTTACTACCATATGGTTTACTACCATACCATACCATACTACCATACCATATTACTACCATAATATGGTTTACTACCATACCATATTACTACCATAATATGGTTTACTACCATACCATCAAAAGGTCTGAAGGTGAATATAGGAAAGACGAAGGTGATGGCAAGTGGTAAAGCATGTGGTGAGGTGGAAAGAACTGGGAAGTGGCCATGTGCTGTGTGCAGGAAGGGTGTCGGAGTGAACTCCATTCAATGTACAATGTGCGCTGAGTGGGTTCATCAAAAATGTAGTGGTCTGAGAGGGTCATTAACCAGTGTGGCAGCTACATTCAAATGTAAGGTGTGCACAGAGGGAGCTGCAGATGGAGGAAATGCTGAGTTGGATCTTGGAGACGGCGTGAAGCTGGAAGGTGTGAAAACATTTTGCCACCTCGGAGACATGCTGAATGGAGAAGGTGGATCAGACTCGGCAACGGTTGCAAGAGTGAGATGTGCATGGAAGAAGTTTCGGGAACTGAGTGGCGTGCTGATGAGGAGGGGAGTGTCGTTGAAGCTGAAGGGAAAGGTGTATGCTGCATGTGTGAGAAGTATTATGATTTATGGGAGCGAGACATGGGTAATGAATGTGGAGCAGCAACGAAGGGTGGAAATGCGAATGGTTCGATGGATGTGCGGAGTGTCGTTGAGAGAGAGGAAGACAAATGATGAATTGCGAAAGATGATGGGAATAGAGCCTGTGATTGATGCTGTGAAGAGGAACAGGTTGAGATGGTTTGGTCATGTGTTGAGGAAGGATGAAAGTGACTGGTTGAGAAGAGTGATGGAAATGAATGTAGAAGGAAGTAGAGGACGGGGAAGACCGAGAAAGACTTGGCGAAAGATGGTGGAAGAAGAAATGCGGGCAAGGGGGTTAACAAGGAGAGATGCAGAAAATAGGGCAAAATGGAGAAGATTGTCATGGGGACCGCAAGGCTAACCCCCGCTCTAGCAGGGAAAATGGCCTTAAAATGCATGTTGTTGTTGTGTTTTGTTTACTACCATCTCAGGTCACCCCCATCCCAACCCATGATCTTTTCGACACCCGTTAAATCACTCTCACCCCTCTCAAAATTTTGCTGATGTATCCATCTTGTCCACCCCTTGCGTTTTACCCTACTCCACATCGTTACCTGCGTTACCTGCTTGTTTGTCTGTCTCAGTCTACCTTCTCCCTCTGCCCTGCTATTGGCGTTTCCCCTGTCTCCTGCTGTTCCTTTATGTTGTGTCCTGATATGTTCTGTGTCCCAGCTCTTCCATGAGCCTAGACCATTTAAGAAAAAGAAAAGTTTTGTTGTAACTCGTCCACAACTTTTTTAGATATCATACTATATATCGTTTTTGGCCCCATCTCTCAATGATAAAGAATCACGAAAAAAATTATAGTATTTGGACCCGGATCTTCACTAAAATCGAATCAATTCGTCATTGTCACACACCCACCCTGTTCACCAAATTTAATCTGAATCCGTCCATAACTTTTTGAGATATCCTGCGCACAAACAAACAAACAAAAGACAAACAGACAGGGGTGAAAACGTAACCTCCATCCACCTTCGGTGAGCAGACATAAAAAGGAAAGATGCTGACTTAGTGACGATGATAACTCAAATTAGTCTGTTCTTAAAGACCTGCAATTTGGGAAAAGCTTCAATAATATTACAATTACTGTTTATTTGCTACTTTGCTTTATATGTTTCATCCCATAAAATTTTTTTTTTTTTTTTTTTTGTATACAAGATCGAGCCTCGTGAAAGAGCGAACATAAATCACACAGAAAGACAAACCGACACATAAAACATATAACATCGGGAGCGGTAGACAAGATGGGGCGAGAGGGGGAGGAACACAAACACAACATCTGAGAGTAGGGACATCGAGAGATCTGTGGGAGAGAGAGGGCTTTGGGGGTGGGGGGGATTGGGAAGGGGGAGTGGGAGAGGTATAAAACATATGGACACTCCCAGGACTTCCAGGAAAGAAGTTGGAATTTCAAACAAGGTGGATCTGGGGTGAATTAGCGGGGGTAGAAAAGATCAAGGTTTTGGATGGGGGAAGATAAGAGATGGTGGTGAACAGCTGTTTTAAAGACCTGGAGGGAGGAGTGGGATTGAAGGGAGTGAGGGAGTTTGTTCCAGAGGCGGGAGAAAAGAGGAATGAAAGAGTGAAGGTGAGCAGAGAGCCGAGATTTCGGCAGTTTAACCATCAGAGGGTTGCTGGCTGATCTTGCTGGCTGACCTGCAAGAATATTTGGGGGACAGAGCACAGAGAGAGCTGGGGGAGCAAGGCCGGAGAGGAGTCGGTATAAGACAGAAAGACCACCAACCTGCCTGCGGTGAGTGAGTGAAAGGCCCTCGGAGATAGCTTCATCACGGGAGATTCCAATGATTCTGAAAGCTTTGGTTTCAGTTATAAATTCAGTTCAATTTGAATCAGTTATAAAAGAATAATGAGATTAATGCTCAGAGGTTGACCAAACGAGTTAACCATCATTTGCGGTTCAGTGCATGTGGTCCCGGGTCCTGAGCCGGCAGCTCCTGCTGCTTTGCGTCTCCAGGTCTGTTCCAGCGGCCCGTTTCCATGGCCTGGGCACACGAACCACAGCGGTGCTCATGTGCCCTGGCCGAACAAATTAAGCCGTGGGGACTCCGAGCCTGGACACGTCTCACGAGTACATTGTAAATGGAGATTTTACTTTTTAAAATGTAGTGAAATACTGTACTGCATATATGTAAATTTTAAAATAGGCACAATACTGTACAAATGTACCTTGTGAAACCTATCCATGAAAATCATGGGGACAATGGCCCTACAAAGATCAGTATTGTTCATGATGATGATGATGATGAATTTTTGGCACTTATTCCCTAAAAACAAGTGCTAGTGTTGTTGTTGATGATAGGCCATCACAGGTTCAAAGAAACATTGCCTGCATATTTTATTTTTTTCACCCTGTGTTTACATTGCCATCTGATTCATACGACATAGAATGCCAAACATGGATTTTGATTCTCGAAACGTTTCACTTCACAGTTCCATTAAAAAATTGTAATTCTGTTTTACATGACAACACATGTGATTGCCCCTTCACTGCCTCTGAGCAGCTGGTTGCACTCTGCCCGTTTTGATGACAAGGGAAATGTTCAGGCTGTAATGCATTCTTCGCACCACTGGTCTCCCTCCTCTGACTTGCTCGTGTCCCATGACAATTACCAAACATCTTTGGATTTTGGATTCTAAAACTGCTTTGCCTCTGCCCAAGTCCCATGCAGCTGGTGTAGGCCACTATATATATATATATACACAGTGCATTCAGAAAGTATTCAGACCCCTTCACTTTTTTCACATTTTGTTATGTTGCAGCCTCATACTGAAATCGTTTAAATTCATTTTTCCCTCATCAATCTACACTCAATACCCCAAAATGACAAAGTGAAAACAGGATTTTAGAAAGTTTTGCAAATTTATTAAAAAGAAAAAACTGAAATATCACATTGACATAAGTATTCATACCCTTTGCTATGACACTTGAAATTTAGCTCAGGTACCTCCCATTTCTCTTGATCATCTTTGAAATGTTTCTACACCTTGATTGGAGTCCACCTGTGGTAAATTCAATTGATTGGACATGATTTGGAAAGGCACACACCTGTCTATATAAGGTCTCACAGCTGGCAATGCATATCAGAGCAAAAACCAAGCCATGAGGTCGAAGGAACTGCCGGCAGAGCTCAGAGACAGGATTGTGTCGAGGCACAGATCTGGGGAAGTCCAAAAAAAATTCTGCTGTATTGAAGGTTCCCAAGAGCACAGTGGCCTCCATAATTCTTAAATGGAAGAAGTTTGGAACAACCAGGACTCTTCCTAGAGCTGGCCGCCCGGCCAAACTGAGCAATCGGGGGAGAAGGGCCTTGGTACGAGAGGTGACCAATAACCCGATGGTCACTCTGGCTGAGCTCCAGAGATCCTGTGTGGAGATGGGAGAAACTTCCAGAAGGACAACCATCACTGCAACACCTCACCGATCTGGGCTTTCTGGCAGAGTGGCCAGACGGAAGCCAAACAGTTCAATCTTGGTTTCATCAGACCACAGAATCTTGTTTCTCACAGTCAGAGCCCTATAGGTGCTTTTTTGCAAACTCCAAGCGGGCTTTCATGTGTCTTTCACTGAGAGGCTTCCGTCTAAATTTCAAGTGTCATAGCAAAGGGTCTGAATACTTATGTAAATGTGATATTTCAGTTTTTTCTTTTTAATAAATCTGCAAAGCTTTCTAAAATCCTGTTTTCTCTTTGCCATTATGGGGTATTGAGTGCAGATTGATGATGGAAAAAATGAATTTAAACGAATTCAGCATAAGGCTGCAACATAACAAAATGTGAAAAAAGTGAAGGGGTCTGAATACTTTCTGAATGCACTGTATATACAGTGTCCTCCATGAGTATTGGAAAAGTGAAGTCAAATTTGATGTTTTTGTTATATACTCAATAAATTTAGATTTGAGATCAAAATATGAATATGAGGCCAGAGTACAGAAGGTCGGATTTTATTTCTTGGTATTTATATGCATTTATGTGTTACTATTGTAGAACAAGTGCACTTTGTATGTTCAGTCCCACTATTTCAGGTAAGAATAAGTATTGGAGCAAATGAGTGACAGGTGTTTCCTGTTGCATTGATTGTTCATATGGAAAAGAGCTGTGTTTGTCTAGTCTTGGTTTTAGCCTTTGCTTTTTCCTTGGGAGTCTGTCGTTGGAGTCAGTTTGCATAAATCAACAAGAAGACTATATGAAAGAAAAGCAAGCAATTTGGAACCTGAAAAAGCAGAATAATTAAATTAGAACCATAACACAAAAATTGGGATTAACAAATACAACAATTTGGAATATCTTGAAAAAGAAAGAAAGAACCAGTCTACTTAGCAATAGACAACGGTGAGGTCGGGCAAGGAAAACCTGCAGTTGAAAACACCTGCAGATGACAGAGAAATCATCAGAGTTGTGAAGAAAAACCCTTAACCAACTGTCAATAACATCACCAACAACCTCCGCAGTGCAGGGGTGAAAGTATCACAATCTATCGTTCACAGAAGTCTTCAACAGCAGAATTACAAAGGCTACGCAGCAAGATGTAAACCTCTCATCAGCACCAAAAATAGAAAGGCCAGATTACAATTTGCCAAGAACTACAGAGGTGTGCCGGTAGAGTTCTGGAACAAAGTTTTATGCACAGATTACACCAAGATAAACTTTTACCAAAGTGATGGAAATGTGAAAGTGTGGAGAAAAGAAGGAACTGCATTTGATCCAAAACATACTACGTCATCTGTGAAGCATGGTGGAGGTAGTGTCATGGCTTGGACTTGGCATGTCTGCTTGTGGAACTGGTTCATACAGCCTGGCGTTGGCTTAGCGGTTAGGGTGCCGGCTTGGGATCCTAGGATCCTGGGTTCGAATCCCGGTCGATCGCTCAATTAACGCCAGGGGGGTTGACTCAGCCTGTCATCCTTCCGAGGTCGGCAAATTGAGCACCAGCTTGCTGGGATGAATGATCACGGTGTGTACCCCGATTTAGAATAGGTACACCGTATCCCTGCACATCGTAAGAGGCGACTAAGGGTTGGCGTCAGGAAGGGCATCCGGCCATAAAAACATTGCCTCAAACAGGGAACCATGATTGTCATGGGGCCCGCAAGGCTATCCCCGCTCTAGCGGGGAAAAATGGCCTTAAAACGATCATTCATTCATTCATTCATCGTTTGGCATTCACCGTTTTTTTTACCCAAGTCATTCACGAACCGGCTGTCCATGCCTACTATCTATCGCGAGGCTACATGTTGTGGTGCAACTAACTACAACAACAACAACAACATGCATTTTAAAAGGCCATTTTCCCTGCTAGAGTGGGGGTTAGCCTTGCGGTCCCCATGACAATCTTCTCCATTTTGCCCTATTTTCTGCATCTCTCCTTGTTAACCCCCTTGCCCGCATTTCTTCTTCCACCATCTTTAGCCAAGTCTTTCTCGGTCTTCCCCGTCTTCTACTTCCTTCTACATTCATTTCCATCACTCTTCTCAACCAGTCACTTTCATCCTTCCTCAACACATGACCAAACCATCTCAACCTGTTCCTCTTCACAGCATCAATCACAGGCTCTATTCCCATCATCTTTCGCAATTCATCATTTGTCTTCCTCTCTCTCAACGATACTCCGCACATCCGTCGAACCATTCGCATTTCCACCCTTTCCAACCTTCGTTGCTGCTCTACGTTCATTACCCATGTCTCGCTCCCATAAATCATAACACTTCTCACACATGCAGCATACACCTTTCCCTTCAGCTTCAACGACACTCCCCTCATCATCAGCACGCCACTCAATTCCCGAAACTTCTTCCATGCACATCTCACTCGAGCAACCGTTGCCGAGTCTGATCCACCTTCTCCATTCAGCATGTCTCCGAGGTAGCAAAATGTTTTCACACCTTCCAGCTTCACACCGTCTCCAAGATCCAACTCAACATTTCCTCCATCTGCAGCTCCCTCTGTGCACACCTTACATTTGAATGTAGCTGCCACACTGGTTAATGACCCTCTCAGACCACTACATTTTTGATGAACCCACTCAGCGCACATTGTACACTGAATGGAGTTCACTCTGACACCCTTCCTACACACAGCACAGGGCCACTTCCCAGTTCTTTCCACCTCACCACATGCTTTACCACTTGCCATCACCTTCGTCTTTCCGATATTCACCTTCAGACCTTTTGTCTCCATACATTCCTTCCACGTGTTCATCTTTTCCTTCAGTCCATCCATACTTTCCGCAATCAACACCAGATCATCTGCATACAACAACTCCCACGGTAAACCCTCCTTTACGGTCTGAGCCAGCACCTCCATCACAGCTACAAATAGTAGTGGACTTAGTACCGACCCCTGATGCACTCCCACCTTCACCTCAAACTCATTCACCTCAAACACCTTCACCTCAGTCAAAAAATTTAATACAGCACTTACATTATTTGCTAACAGGTATCCCCACCCAGGTCATACGGTCCTCTTCAACGAAAGTATTAAACAAGCCCGGCTACGCCGCTGTTAGACTTTCGGTCTTGTTTTAACCCATCTCCCCCCTCTCTCCCGCCACCCCCAAGGGTGACCAAAAGTGTTAAAACATTTTATTTTATATGCTATGTGAGAGTATCTCCTGGCACTTGCTTGTGCCCCTAGCACCATAAATAGCTCCCTGTGGAGTGTTCTGCCTTTCAGCGTGATGTTTTCTTAAATAGACGAAAAAGGTTTCGCAATCTTCCACCCAATGCTGTAATACGAAACACAAGTTTAACGACGTTGAAAGCCTTTTCCTCTTTCATGGCATTTGGATGATGGGTTGGTTGAAATATGTGATCTGCAATCTGTCTTAAAATATCATCCTGAGGGAGATCTTCGTAACAGCTTATATGGTACAACCGCACTTAACACGGGGTGGGAGGGTGTATTTACAGCCCCATGGGCCGCAGTGCTACAAAAAATCTCACACATTACGTAGCAAGTATCATATGCACAGTGAAACGATGTGTATTCATTTAGTAACACTTCCTTTACTGTACGTTGTCTTTTTTTTAAACTACATCAGTATATTGTGTCTAAATAATGTACATCAGCATCTAGATGAAAGTCATTACAAAGATGGCATGGTCACTGAGGAGGAGACCACATCAAATAATGAAATTCCATTCAGTAGAATTGTGTGATTTCCACCTCAGAACTTTGAAGATGTGCTCCTTTTCCTCAGGCGATTAGCTGTCATTAAAAAAAATAATCTATAATTCATATAATACAGTCATTTTATTCGCCTTTTCTCACTGAACAAGAATCTGGGAATTTTGCTTAAATTCCGTCTTTCAATCAAATTATGGAATAAAAAAATTCTCAGATCCGGATCTTCATCACAATCTAATCATTTCGTCCTTGTCACATACCCAACCTACAAACCAACCTGTCCGTCAAGTCTAACCTGTCCACCAAATTTCGTCCGAATCCGTCCACAACTTTTTGAGATATGCTGTTGACAAACAGACTGGGGCGAAAACATAACCTGCATCCACCTTTGGTGGCGGAGGTAAAGAACAGTAGAAGGAGGAGGAGGAGGAGGAGGGTTGGGGGAGGAGGGCACTGACTGGGTAATGGATAAAATGTCCACAACATAGAAAACTAGAGCTTCCAGGGAAGCAGAACTCAACTGAACTGACTGGACAACTTTAAAGTAGGTCAGTTGTCTGTACTAGATTTGACTTAAATGAAAAGCCAACAACCTTGTGCAATAATTTTAAGGTCCTTGTATTCTTATACTTGTATATGCCGGCCTATGGCGGCCATTTTGTGACAGATCGGGTTGACATGCGATAGCAACCTACCTTGTGTGGTAAGAGTCTCACACACCAAGTTTGATCAAAATCCATAAATATTTGTGGACGTTAGAGTCTTAACGTCGTTTCGGAGCTGAAAACAATATGGCGGCCATTTTGTGACGGATCGGGTTGGAATGCAATAACAACCTACCTTGTGTGGTAAGGGTTAAACATTCTAAGTTTGATCAAAATCTGTTAATATTTGTGGACGCGAGAGTGTTAACGTCGTTTTCATGATCAAAAACAAAATGGTCGCATAAGTCCGCCATTTTTCAAAGGATCGGGCTGAATTGTAATACCAACCTGGTCCTCGGGGTAAGGATGCTGCACGTCAAGTTTGATCAGAATCGGTTGATATTTGTGGACGCTGGAGTGTTAACGTCGAAAAGTTAACGGACGACGGACGCCGGAGGGTTCAGTATGTGATGAACTCAACTGGACGGTAGTCCAGTTGAGTTAAAAATAGAGGGAGACATTGAGAAATAATGGATGTGAGGAAGAATGGGGGCTAGGAGAGAACACAGCAGGTGAATGAACAACATGGACAGAGCCATACACTCTCAATCAAAGAAGGGGGAAAAACTGGAAACTTGGAAAGAGGTGGGCTTGGGGAGGGTTAATGGGTGTAGAGAAGATCATGGTTGTGGATAGGGGATGACCTGAAATGGTGGTGAACAGCTGTTTTGAAACCCTGGAGGGAACAATGAGATTGACGAGACTGAAGCAGTTGGTTCCACAGGAGTGGAGGTGAGCAGGAATGAGTGGAGGTGAGCAGTGATTCCAGTTTTTTGGGGTTTCACCAGAATGGGGTTATTAGCAGACGGTGCCCTTCAGAATCGTTGGGAAGTGGGCATTGGGGGGCAGAGCACGAAAAGCGCAGAGGTTACAAGGCCAGAAAGGAGGTGTTGGAAGACAGAGAGACCAGTGACCTGTCTGCAGTGTGAAAGTGAAGGCCCAGAGACTCACCTTCGTCGCATGAGAAACCAATGATGCTGAAAGCCTTGGTTTCCATGGCATCAAGCTGAGCAAGGTGTGGGGCAGAGGTGCCAGCACAGAGGGGGTAGCAGGCCTGCATCAAGCTGCAAATGAAGGCCTTGCAGGTGGATAGTTCAGCTGTGCCAAGGAAAGATTTTGCGCGATGGAGGATGCCCAGTTGGCTACCGGCTCTATCGGAAGGAAATATGGGTTCGTTGTGTTTGTTGTCTTGAGAGCAGTTGGGCCACAGCGCGTTTATCCCTCTAGCACTTGGCCATATTCATATACCGTCTAATGTCATTTCTTGTACACATTTCTGATCATGATAGCTTTGCTAACATTCCCCCTGTTTCTTCACTCCACAGGCGTACGCGCTTCAGCACAGCACGGATGACCGTGCAGTGTATGGTGCCGCCATGGGCTGGGAGCTCTTGCCTTCGACCTTTGTCGCCCTCTACTCGATTTTGGCGTTGTGCTTGGTCGCTGGATGGCAGGTGCAGCGTGCCGGACAGCTGCTGGCTATCCTACTCCCTCCGGTCACTCTGCTCACCTCGGGGAACATGGACTACTGGCACGGTCGGCGCAAGTTTGAATTTTGGGGCCAGCTGAGACTCGCTGGCTTTGACGTCGGCATTCTGGGTGCCATGCTCGTGCTTGCCTCGGAAGGATGAAGCTGGTGCTACTTGCTGAAAACATTACCTGCGATGATTTGGTGCCATCATTTTACCACTGAATTCAATGACCAATGTAGGAATGAAACTCGCATCGTCAATTCACAACTGTTCCCATGATTTTGAACATCATTAATTGTAGTTGGAGGATACAATTGGTGCTGTGTCGGGAATATGATATAATATATAACTTTCTCCTCTTGTCAGCTTTTCTTAAAATGCATTATTTATTTATTTATTTAATTAATTCCAGTCGAGCCTGTGTCAGTAGTCCACCAGAAATGGCTTTTGGAAGACGTGCATGCTTGAGAGAGATTGTGTTGTAGGACGATGCGCTCACTCCGAAATGAGATTGTCGTGATTGCCAAAAAGACTTGTTATGGTTTCGCTCCTGCGAAATTCCAATACGATGAAACAGACAGGTATGCCACCTTGTTAATGAGCATCCGCGTGCTTATACACGGTTTGATTGTTGTTTTTATGCAGAGAAGGGAGAAGACGGTTGTGGGAAGTGGGAAGGACAAACTAGAGATGCTCCTTAAATTTGTACGTCATGTATATGTATGAAGCTCGTCGTAAATCTTTGGCCTACCCAACAGATTGTCTCGCCTTGTATTATTTCTGGTGCCTTTTCCAATTGCTTGTCCAAATGAGAAATTCCCCATTTAAATGCAAATGCTTTGAACGTCTCATCAAGGCCGATGTTTTTGAACTTGTATCGCACTATTTGTGATACCTTGTGTTGCACAATCTTCTTCTTCCTTGAGCAATATCATTGGAACTTGTCAGTTAATCATGTGCATTACCTCATAACAGTCATTTTACCCAGATCGCATTGAAGCTTGTTATGGGTAACGTTGTTACCATATTGAAGCTTGTTATTTGTGGCATTGTTACCATATTGAAGCTTGTTATTTGTGGCATTGTTACCATATTGAAGCTTGTTATTTGTGGCATTGTTACCATATGGAAGCTTGTTATTTGTGGCATTGTTACCATATGGAAGCTTGTTATTTGTGGCATTGTTACCATATTGAAGCTTGTTATTTGTGACATTGTTACCATATTGAAGCTTGTTATTTGTGGCATTGTTACCATATTGAAGCTTGTTATTTGTGGCATTGTTACCATATTGAAGCTTGTTATTTGTGGCATTGTTACCATATTGAAGCTTGTTATTTGTGGCATTGTTACCATATTGAAGCTTGTTATTTGTGGCATTGTTACCATATTGAAGCTCATTATTTGTGGCATCGTTTCCATATTGAAGCTTGTTATTTGTGACGTTACCATATTGAAGCTTGTTATTTGTGGCATTGTTACCATATTCAAGCTTGTTATTTGTCGCATTGTTACCATGTTGAAGCTTGTTATTTGTGACATTGTTACCATATTGAAGCTTGTTATTTGTGGCATTGTTACCATATTGAAGCTTGTTATTTGTGACATTGTTACCATATTGAAGCTTGTTATTTGTGGCATTGTTACCATATTGAAGCTTGTTATTTGTGACTTTGTTACCATATGGAAGCTTGTTATTTTTGGCATTGTTACCATATTGAAGCTTGTTATTTGTGACATTGTTACCATATTGAAGCTTGTTATTTGTGACTTTGTTACCATATGGAAGCTTGTTATTTTTGGCATTGTTACCATATTGAAGCTTGTTATTTGTGACATTGTTACCATATTGAAGCTTGTTATTTGTGGCATTGTTACCATATTGAAGCTTGTTATTTGTGGCATTGTTACCATATTGAAGCTTGTTATTTGTGACATTGTTACCATATTGAAGCTTGTTATTTGTGGCATTGTTACCATATTGAAGCTTGTTATTTGTGACTTTGTTACCATATGGAAGCTTGTTATTTTTGGCATTGTTACCATATTGAAGCTTGTTATTTGTGGCATTGTTACCATATTGAAGCTTGTTATTTGTGACATTGTTACCATATTGAAGCTTGTTATTTGTGACATTGTGACCATATTGAAGATTGTTATTTGTGACGTTACCATATTGAAGCTTGTTATTTGTGGCATTGTTACCATATTGAAGCTCGGTATTTGTGGCATTGTTACCATATTGAAGCTTGTTATTTGTGACATTGTGACCATATTGAAGATTGTTATTTGTGACGTTACCATATTGAAGCTTGTTATTTGTGGCATTGTTCCCATATTGAAGCTTGTTATTTGTGACTTTGTTCCCATATTGAAGATTGTTATTTGTGACTTTGTTACCATATGGAAGCTTGTTATTTTTGGCATTGTTACCATATTGAAGCTTGTTATTTGTGGCATTGTTACCATATTGAAGCGTGTTATTTGTGACATTGTGACCATATTGAAGATTGTTATTTGTGACTTTGTTACCATATGGAAGCTTGTTATTTTTGGCATTGTTACCAAATTGAAGCTTGTTATTTGTGGCATTGTTACCATATTGAAGCTTGTTATTTGTGACTTTGTTACCATATGGAAGCTTGTTATTTTTGGCATTGTTACCATATTGAAGCTTGTTATTTGTGGCATTGTTACCATATTGAAGCGTGTTATTTGTGACATTGTGACCATATTGAAGATTGTTATTTGTGACGTTACCATATTGAAGCTTGTTATTTGTGACATTGTGACCATATTGAAGCTTGTTATTTGTGGCATTGTTACCATATTGAAGCTCATTATTTGTGGCATCGTTTCCATATTGAAGCTTGTTATTTGTGACATTGTTACCATATTGAAGCTTGTTATTTATGACGTTACCATATTGAAGCTTGTTATTTGTGGCATTGTTACCATATTGAAGCTTGTTATTTGTGACTTTGTTACCATATGGAAGCTTGTTATTTTTGGCATTGTTACCATATTGAAGCTTGTTATTTGTGACTTTGTTACCATATGGAAGCTTGTTATTTTTGGCATTGTTACCATATTGAAGCTTGTTATTTGTGGCATTGTTACCATATTGAAGCGTGTTATTTGTGACATTGTGACCATATTGAAGATTGTTATTTGTGACGTTACCATATTGAAGCTTGTTATTTGTGACATTGTGACCATATTGAAGCTTGTTATTTGTGACATTGTTACCATATTGAAGCTTGTTATTTGTGGCATTGTTACCATATTGAAGCTCATTATTTGTGGCATCGTTTCCATATTGAAGCTTGTTATTTGTGACATTGTTACCATATTGAAGCTTGTTATTTATGACGTTACCATATTGAAGCTTGTTATTTGTGGCATTGTTACCATATTCAAGCTTGTTATTTGTCGCATTGTTACCATGTTGAAGCTTGTTATTTGTGACATTGTGACCACGAGCAACGGTACCCGCCCTATGGGCGGGGCTTAAATTTGGAGGTGCGATTTATATAAACATCCGTTAAATATCACATGCAAATCATCAAAATCTAAACAGTATTTTTAGAATTTCAATTTTAAAAAAACCACATCACTGTTCATATCGGCAAATATTATTCCATCGTGTTTCAAATCGTGACATCAACTGTACGCTTTTCTTTAGGTAAAAAAAATGGAATGATTTTGTACCTCTTCTTCAGCTTAGAACTTCAGGATAGACGACATTGCTGATAAAAGTTCCTTTTCTCTCTTTGAAGTTCTTGGCAAACATTTTTATATTGTCACTGCTGCCAACGCGACACCATGGCATTATTCATTCATTCATTCATTTCATGATCATTAAACATTATTCTTACGCTGTCATATATTCTTATTCTTACGCATTATTCTTACTGATATTTTACCTTTTCATTTGGGCCTCCCAATTGAAGCCCCGCCCTTAGGGCGGGTACCGTTGCTAGTATAATGCAATTTATAGTTTGTATTGATGTTAATAACAGAATGTATAGCTTATATTGTTCTATATAACACAATTTATAGTTTGTATTGATATAAATAACACAATGTATAGCTTATATTGTTCTATATAACACAATTTATAGTTTGTATTGATATTAATAACACAATGTATAGCTTATATTGTTCTATATAACACAATTTATAGGTTGTATTGATATTAATAACACAATGTATAGCGTATATTGTTCTATATAACACAATTTATAGTTTGTATTGATATTAATAACACAATGTATAGCTTATATTGTTCTATATAACACAATTTATAGTTTGTATTGATGTTAATAACACAATGTATAGCTTATATTGTTCTATATAACACAATTTATAGTTTGTATTGATGTTAATAACACAATGTATAGCTTATATTGTTCTATATAACACAATTTATAGTTTGTATTGATATTAATAACACAATGTATAGCTTATATTGTTCTATATAATACAATTTATAGTTTGTATTGATATTAATAACACAATGTTCTATACGACATTGCTGAGATGTCGTTCTATACGAAATATCATTCGTTACATTACGTTCGTTACGAGAAATATCGTTCTATACGGTTGAGATATCGTGAAAATTGTATTTTTCTGTAATGGCACTAATTTGCATAAATTTGCATTAAAATGATACGTGGGACACTTTTTGAATTTTTTAACATCGCTGATCGTTTTCTACGCATTTTTTCTGATATAGAGACATTCAGGAGTTGATTTCAGAGGGGTGCACAGACCACCCTTCTACCCACTAGACTACATCGAATATATATTGGAGAGCCCATTGCCCAAATTTGAAAAAAAAACACCTTTAGAGGCCATTTTTCCCCGCAAGCGGGGGTTGGCCTTTTTCGGGAACTGTGGTTGTTGTTGTTTTTCGGTCCCCTTTTTGAAGCAATGTTTTACGGCCGGATGCCCTTCCTGACGCCAACCCTTTTTGCCGCCTTTAACGACAAGCAGGGAATTACCAGTGAACTGGTACTCAATTTGCCGACCTCGGAAGGATGACAGGCTGAGTCAACCCCCCTGGCGTTAATTCAGCGATTGACCGGGATTCGAACCCAGGATCCTAGGATCCTAAGCCGGCACCCTAGCCGCTAGCCCAACACCAGGGCTCCCCAAATTTGAAACACGATGGAATAATATTTACCGATACTAGCAACAGTACCCGCCCTACCGGCGGGGCTTCAATTGGGAAGTCCAAATGAAAAGGTAAAATATCAGAAATTGAAGGCTTTTTTATTTTAAACGATTCATATAAACATCCGTTGAATCATATCACACGCAAGTTATCAAAATCTAAACAGTACATGGCTAAACAGTACTTGGACGATCACGTACCGCGTACGTCTCGCGTCTCGCTCGCTCTCATGTTGTCCCGATAATGATCCTTCCGCAAGTTCACCGACGGAAACCTTGTTACGACTTTTACTTCCTCGAGACAGTCAAGTTCGCTCATCTTTTCGGTACACCGGCATGAGCCGAGAACGGCCTGTGCAGGGGCTGATCCGAGGATCTCATCAAACCGTCCGATCGGTAGTAGCGACGGGCGGTGTGTACAAAGGGCAGGGACTTAATCAACGCGAGCTGATGACTCGCACTTACTGGGAATTCCTCGTTCGTGGGACACTGTCTCAAGCCCCAGTCCCCATCATGGATGGGGCTCAGCGGTTTACCCGAGCCTGACGGTGAAGGGCAAGGTACACGCTGGCCCATCCAGTGTAGCGCGCGTGCGGCCCCAGACATCGAAGGGCATTAAACGTTCATTAAACATTAAACGTTTATTAAACATAAAACGTTCATTAAAGGATTACAAAACTAAAAACATTACGAAATTACGTTCACACCGTCACGTCAAACACTACCGTGAACACATACATCGTCACAACATCGTAACAATGAGAACATCGTCACAATGAACGTTATGCGAACGCGAATGTTATGCGGGAGTCCAAACCTGAGAATGCTGGAGACCAAAGCTGAAATTGGGAAAACTAAATAGCCTATTTTACTCCTGGGGATCCCAGGATTACCCACCCAAAATATCGTTGCGATCGGTTCAGCAGTTTTTACGGTACCTTCGAACGGACAGACGGACGGACATTTGGTGAATTATAGTAAGATATTGAAGTTTATAAGCCCGGTCCCTGCAACAGCAGGAGATGGGGTTTTGTTATCACTTGTGTGTGTGTGTCTGTCCGTGTCTGTCTGGGCTGTAACTTTTTTACCATTTGAGTTTTGTCATCAAATTTTCACCAAATATTTATTATGATAATATGGAGAAGGCAAATTAATAACTTTATCAAAAGGTGAAAAGGTTAAAGGCCAGTGTCACCTAAAATCATCAATTTTCATCCAATTGAACTGAAATTTCAATTTACCATTTGAGTTTTGTATCAAATTTTCAACAAAGCTTTATATGGGAGAGAATATGGAGAAGAATTATGAGAACATGGAGAAGAATTATGAGAATATGGAGAAGGCAAATTAATAATTTGGTCAATGGTCAGCATCACATCCATCACCAATTTTCACCTGATTGACCTGAAATTTTAGGAATTTGCATATTGAGTCACACAATTGGTTCACTAATCAAAAGGTAGACGCTGATTATTGTTTTACATCTGAAGCTCAAATGTCATGGCTACATAAAATCTTCAATTTTAACATTGTACTTAAAAAAAAACTCTTTTCGTTATTTTGAGCATATGGAAGAAGAAGAAGACGTCTGAATATAAACGGATGCAGATGCATTTTCAGATGCTTTCTAGTTTGTATTGAATTATATCAAATAGTAGCACGATGTAGACGAAGCAGATGCATTAATTTGTTGTGTTCGTGAAAAGGATTAGTGTTTGATCAAGTGTGGTGAATACACTTTTTAAAATATTCATTTTCAAAGTAACCCCAGTTAGAATAGATATAACTTTGAACACCAGAAAAAAACCTTTAAAACATTAACTAATCCAGGTTTAAATAGTGCAAAGTAAAGGTAATTCTTGGGGAAAATGCCAGGGGCATAGAAACGGCCCCTTTGTATGGTACTAGCAGGAGTACCCGGCGTTGCCGGGCAGGGGGAGGGGGTGGAGGGAGGAAGGGAGTGGGGGGAGTAGAAGGGGGAGGGATGCGAGAGGTGAGGGGAGAGGGAGGGGAAAGATATACTACATATATATCTTTTGGGGGGTGGGGGGCTTTGACAGGCCCCTCCATTTTGGGGGAGGGGGGGATGAGAGATGAGAAGGGGAAAACATGTACCTGTGCAAAGAGTGCTTTAACCTCAGTGTTGTCCAGGTAAAAAAGGAAATTGTAATACCCTCTGCCACCATCACCAGGTGGCGCTACACGGTACACATTTACATAGAGAATGTACGCCCCTCTCCTGGTCCCCCACACCCCCGCATAAGGTTGTGGCCACATAGCCTATGTTACCCCCCAGGCAAATTTGTATTTGTACCCCCAAATAAGTACATCAGTGTTTATTGCTGAAGTACCCGGCGTTGCTCAAGAGAAAAAGAAACATTAACATATTTGAAATGAGAGAAAATATAATGTGAAAGCAATTACATCCAAATCAGAATCCATCACAAATGTCAAATTATCATTTTACCTTTTTGTTGAATATATGCTGCTGAATGGGGAAAGGGGATTGGGAACTGAGTACCCTCGTCTCTCTATACAAGGGGAAAGGTGACCCTCTGGACTGTGGCTCGTATCGAGCGATAAAGTTATTGGAGCATGGAATGAAGGTATTGGAAAGGGTGTTGGAGAGGAGGATAAGGAAGAAGGTGAAGATTGACGAAATGCATTTTGGATTTATGCCAGGAAGAGGAACGACAGAAGTGCTTTTTATTGTAAGGCAGTTGCAGGAAAAGTACATGGAGAAGAGGAAGAAGTTGTTTCTTGGGTTTGTTAATCTGGAGAAAGCATTCGATAGGGTTCCCCGCGAAGTATTGACATGGGCATTGAGGAAGTTAGGAGTGGAGGAATGGTTGATCAGAGTCGTGATGGCAATATACGAGAGAGCGCGCACAGCTGTAAGGACGAAGGACTGGAACAGTGGTGAGTTTGAGGTGTAGGTGGGAGTGCATCAGGGGTCGGTACTAAGTCCACTACTATTTGTAGCTGTGATGGAGGTGCTGGCTCAGAACGTAAAGGAGGGTTTACTGTGGGAGTTGTTGTATGCAGATGATCTGGTGTTTATTTGGGAGAGTATGGATGGACTGAAGGAAAAGATGAATGTATGGAGACAAAAGGTCTGAAGGTGAATATCGGAAAGACGAAGGTGATGGCAAGTGGTACATTACATGGTATTTTGGTACATAACATGGTATTTTGGTAAATAACACATGGTATTTTGGTACATAAAGCATGGTATTTTGGTACATAACACATGGTATTTTGGTACATAACACATGGTATTTTGGTATATAACACATGGTATTTTGGTACATAACACATGGTATTTTGGTACATAACATGGTATTTTGGTACATAACATGGTATTTTGGTACATAACATGGTATTTTGGTACATAACATGGTATTTTGGTGCATAACATGGTATTTTGGTACATAACATGCTATTTTGGTACATAACATGGTATTTTGGTACATAACATGGTATTTTGGCATATATCACATGGTATTTTGGGACATAACATGGTATTTTGGGACATAACACAGTATTTTGGTAAATAACACATGGTATTTTGGTACATAACACAAGGTATTTTGGTACATAAAACATGGTATTTTGGTACATAACACATGGTATTTTGGTACATAACATGGTATTTTGGTAAATAACACATGGTATTTTGGAACATAAAACATGGTATTTTGGTACATAACACATGGTATTTTGGTACATAACATGGTATTTTGTTACATAACATGGTATTTTGGTACATAACATGGTATTTTGGGACATAACATGGTATTTTGGTACATAACATGGTATTTTGGTACATAACACATGGTATTTTGGTACATAACATGGTATTTTGGTACATATCATGGTATTTTGGTACATAACATGGTATTTTGGTACAGAACATGGTATTTTGGTACATAACATGGTATTTTGGTACATAACATGGTAATTTGGTACATAACATGGTATTTTGGTACATAACATGGTATTTTGGTACATAACATGGTATTTTGGTACATAACATGGTTTTTTGGGAAATAACATGGTATTTTGGTACATAACATGGTATTTTGGTATATAACATGGTATTTTGGTATATAACACATGGTATTTTGGTACATAACACATGGTATTTTGGTACATAACATGGTATTCTGGTACATAACACATGGTATTTTGGTACATAACATGGTATTTTGGTACATAACACATGGTATTTTGGTACATAACATGGTATTTTGGTACATAACATGGTATTTTGGTACATAACACATGGTATTTTGGTACATAACATGGTATTTTGGTACATAAACTGGTATTTTGGTACATAACATGGTATTTTAGTACATAACATGGTATTTTGGTACATAACATGGTATTTTGGTACATAACATGGTATTTTGGTACATAACATGGTATTTTGGTACATAACATGGTATTTTGGTAAATAACACATGGTATTTTGGTACATAACATGGTATTTTGGTGCATAACATGGTATTTTGGTACATAACATGGTATTTTGGTACATAACATGGTATTTTAGTATATAACACATGGTATTTTGGTACATAACACATGGTATTTTGGTACATAACATGGTATTTTGGTACATAACATGGTATTTTGGTACATAACACATGGTATTTTGGTACATAACATGGTATTTTGCTACATACCATGGTATTTTGGTACATAACATGGTATTTTGGTACATAACATGGTATTTTGGTACATAACATGGTATTTTGGTACATAACATGGTATTTTGGTAAATAACACATGGTATTTTGGTATATAACATGGTATTTTGGTATATAACACATTCGTATTTTCGTATATAACTGGGTGTGCAGGGATTTGGAATTTGTTCAGAGTTCCGGTGACAGCTCACCTATTCTTCACAAAGGGCATTGTGGGATATTTATCATCCATCCACTATCAGTGCAGACAGGTCGTCCAGACACACACATTGATGCCTTGGCCTACCTGGAAACACCAGGATTATAGTTTATGGCTGGGCCCAGATTTACCCAGACTGGAAACACTAGGATTATAGTTTATGGCTGGGCCCAGACTCCGCCTGCCTAGAAACACCAGGATTATAGTTTATGGCTGGGCCCAGACTCGGCCTGCCTGGAAACACCAGGATTATAGTTTATGGCTGGGCCCAGATTTGGCCTGCCTGGAAACACCCGGATTATAGTTTATGGCTGGGCCCAGGTTCGGCCTGCCTGGAAACACCCGGATTATAGTTTATGGCTGGGCCCAGATTCCGCCTGCCTGGAAACACCTGGATTATAGTTCATGGCTGGGCCCAGGTTCGGCCTGCCTGGAAACACCAGGATTATAGTTTATGGCTGGGCCCAGAATCCGCCTGCCTGGAAACACCCCCGGATTATCGTTTATGGCTGGGCCCAGATTCCGCCTGCCTGGAAACACCCGGATTATCGTTTATGGCTGGGCCCAGATTCCGCCTGCCTGGAAACACCCGGATTATAGTTTATGGCTGGGCCCAGGTTCGGTCTGCCTAGAAACACCAGGTTCATAGTTTACTAGCTGAAACCCGTGGAACATCCACGGAAGGGAGGATGTGGTGTATGGATAGAGTGTACCATTATTATGGATGGCATAGGGGATTTGCTTGTCCGAGTAAGAGTTAGGAAGAAAGATGAGAATGAAGAGTGCGTATATGAACAACGTATTTATTGCAATCTACTTAAATGACAACGCTACGATATACTTTTGAAAAATGAATGGATTCGTAATAGGAATCGGCAGAGCACCACTCTGGGATTGTCCACTCAGTGGACGGCTTGCTGTCACCTTCGACTGTCCAATCAGCGGACGGCTTGCTTCGCCTTCACCCAGCAGACGCCAATACGATGGCGTCGTAAGATGGCGTCGTATCGGCAGTTAATCGGATGCTTTTGGACCCCAACGTCGGCTAATTCAGATTTTTCGAGTATGTCTGTACGTGATAAACAAAGAGTGCGGTTCGTAGATCCTAAATCCATTAGTGCCGTGGGCATCGGGTCACTGGGTGCGGCGTAAAGGGATAACAAAGTCGAGTCCTTACGCTATTATTACATAGATGGCTGGGCCCAGACTCGGCCTGCCTGGAAACACCAGGATTATAGTTTATGGCTGGGCCGAGATTCGGCCTGCCTGGAAACACCAGGATTATAGTTTATGGCTGGGCCGAGATTCGGCCTGCCTGGAAACACCAGGATTATAGTTTATGGCTGGGCCCAGATTTGGCCTGCCTGGAAACACCCGGATTATAGTTTATGGCTGGGCCCAGGTTCGGCCTGCCTGGAAACACCCGGATTATAGTTTATGGCTGAGCCCAGACTCGGCCTGCCTGGAAACACCAGGATTATAGTTTATGGCTGGGCCCAGATTCCGCCTGCCTGGAAACACCAGGATTATAGTTTATGGCTGGGCCGAGATTCGGCCTGCCTGGAAACACCAGGATTATAGTTTATGGCTGGGCCCAGATTTACCCAGACTGGAAACACCAGGATTATAGTTTATGGCTGGGCCCAGACTCCGCCTGCCTAGAAACACCAGGATTATAGTTTATGGCTGGGCCCAGGTTCGGCCGGCCTGGAAACACCAGGATTCTAGTTTATGGCTGGGCCCAGGTTCGGCCGGCCTGGAAACACCAGGATTATAGTTTATGGCTGGGCCCAGACTCCGCCTGCCTAGAAACACCAGGATTATAGTTTATGGCTGGGCCCAGGTTCGGCCGGCCTGGAAACACCAGGATTCTAGTTTATGGCTGGGCCCAGGTTCGGCCGGCCTGGAAACACCAGGATTATAGTTTATGGCTGGGCCCAGGTTCGGCCTGCCTGGAAACACCAGGATTATAGTTTATGGCTGGGCCCAGGCTCGGCCTGCCTGGAAACACCAGGATTATAGATTATGTCTGGGCCCAGGTTCGGCCTGCCTGGAAACACCAGGATTATAGTTTATGGCTGGGCCCAGGTTCGGCCTGCCTGGAAACACCAGGATTATAGTTTATGGCTGGGCCCAGGCTCGGCCTGCCTGGAAACACCAGGATTATAGTTTATGGCTGGGCCCAGGTTCGGCCGGCCTGGAAACACCAGGATTATAGTTTATGGCTGGGCCCAGGTTCGGCCTGCCTGGAAACACCAGGATTATAGTTTATGGCTGGGCCCAGGCTCGGCCTGCCTGGAAACACCAGGATTATAGATTATGTCTGGGCCCAGGTTCGGCTTGCCTGGAAACACCAGGATTATAGTTTATGCCTGGGCCCAGATTTACCCAGACTGGAAACACCAGGATTATAGTTTATGGCTGGGCCCAGATTCGGCCTGCCTGGAAACACCAGGATTATAGTTTATGGCTGGGCCCAAACTCAGCCTGCACATCCTCTAGATTTATTGACAAACATGATTCCTTTAAAAACCGCTAACATTGCAGGTTCAGTCAATGTTCATTGTAAACCTTCCCATTTGATCTTGACTTGTGCCGGTACCAATATATTTATTTTACAGAGGAAATGAAAACTGCAGCATTGACTCATGTAAAGCAATGTCAATGTTATTATATAAATTGGTTGAAGCGTGAAAAGGCAGCTGCTCTCAAAGTCAACTTTGATTAATGTCATGCATAATTGACATTTGAAATGCTGGCACGCATGTACTCGTAACAGGCGTCCACAACCATCCTTCGTCTTGGGGAATGTAGGCCGAGGCCCTCACTTTTTCAAATGTAGGCCGAGGCCCTCACTTTTTCAAATGTAGGCCGAGGCCCTCACTTTTTCAAATGTAGCCCGAGGCCCTCACTTTTTCAAATGTAGGCCGAGGCCCTCACTTTTTCAAATGTAGGCCGAGGCCCTCACTTTTTCAAATGTAGCCCGAGGTCCTCACTTTTTCAAATGTAGGCCGAGGCCCTCACTTTTTCAAATGTAGGCCGAGGCCCTCACTTTTTCAAATGTAGGCCGAGGCCCTCACTTTTTCAAATGTAGGCCGAGGTCCTCACTTTTTCAAATGTAGGCCGAGTTCCTCACTTTTGCAAATGTAGGCCGAGGCCCTCACTTTTTCAAATGTAGGCCGAGTTCTTCACTTTTTCAAATGTAGGCCGAGGCCCTCACTTTTTCAAATGTAGGCCGAGTTCTTCACTTTTTCAAATGTAGGCCGAGTTCTTCACTTTTTCAAATGTAGGCCGAGTTCCTCACTTTTTCAAATGTAGGCCGAGGCCCTCACTTTTTCAAATGTAGGCCGAGTTCCTCACTTTTTCAAATGTAGGCCGAGGCCCTCACTTTTTCAAATGTAGGCCGAGGCCCTCACTTTTTCAAATGTAGGCCGAGGCCCTCACTTTTTCAAATGTAGGCTGAGGCCCTCACTTTTTCAAATGTAGGCTGAGGCCCTCACTTTTTCAAATGTAGGCCGAGGCCCTCACTTTTTCAAATGTAGGCCGAGGCCCTCACTTTTTCAAATGTAGGCTGAGGCCCTCACTTTTTCAAATGTAGGCCGAGTTCCTCACTTTTTCAAATGTAGGCCGAGGCCCTCACTTTTTCAAATGTAGGCTGAGGCCCTCACTTTTTCACGTTTATTAGATTTTAAATTTGTTTTCTCCACAACTGAGAAAACAAATTGATTTTAGCTCTTACATGAGCCGCGATCTTGTATACAACAACAACAACAACAACAACAACAACAACAAAAATAACTGCTTGAGCAATTTATATGAAACTTTCAACATAGGTATTTCTTCTTACCCATGCAGATTTTTATGGCGTAGCCCATAGGGTAAAGACGTCGAGAACAGTGTTTGTCTGTCCGTATGTATGTGTGTATGTATGTCCCTCGCAAACGTACACAAATCAGAGCTGAGGATCTGGTCACGTGACAGGGGTGATGTGATTGCGTATGTGGTGTCATTATGGCGTACGACGACTGACTCCACCAACCACTATTTTGATTCCTATGCCGTTCAGGCCGAACATATTGTCGAACCTGTCATGTATCACAATCTGCATGCTCTACCTTCACGTTTTTCATTCAGTATGAAACAAAAGCAAACTGATTGTTAAAATGACCATCAAATATCGAAAACATCGACGCTGGGGTCCTCCAACGACAGTACGTATAGGCCTTAGGCTTCATGTCTTCATCATGCCTCACCTTCACGCCATTTCGGACAAATTAGCCCAGGTTTATTAATACAGTAACATCGTCTTCATTTAAAAATAAATAAAAACTAGAGAGAGCAATCAGAGATTGCAGACCCTCGCCAGGACGTGTTTTCAGTGGTTTTTAAGGCTTTTGTGTTAAAACAAATATGGCGGCCGAACCACGTGACCGATGACGTCATCATTCATCTTTTTTTTCTCCACCAATTTATCCCGAGATGCATCTTGATCGGATGAAGCTTTGTACGAATTATGACGTCATAATGTATGCACCTACGACATCATCATTAACATCATCAAAACAGATCCTTGCAACTACAGACCAATCAGCCTTCTCCCAATTATCAGCAAAGTCATGGAATCCATCATTGCTTCGGATATCAAATCCTTCCTCTTCTCCAATGGCTTGATCTCTGATCATCAATTTGGTTTCAGACCTGGTCACTCTACTCTGGACATGCTGCTTCTGCTGTCTCAACAATGGATGGAGGTCCTCAATGCCAAACAGGAAATCAGAGCTGTCTCCCTTGACATATCACGTGCCTTCGATACGGTCTGGCACCCAGCTCTGCTCACCAAACTCTCCTCCTTTGGTATCCTTGGAAATCTCCACGCATGGCTGGCGGACTTCCTCTCTGGTCGTAGTCAACATGTGGCCCTGAATGGATTTCTCTCATCTACCCTTTCTGTTCTGGCTGGAGTTCCCCAAGGCAGTGTTCTGGGCCCTGTGCTATTTCTGGTCTTCATCAATGATATCTCCGACTCTTTGGAAAATCCTCTCTATCTCTTTGCTGATGACTCTACTCTCTGCTGCTCCATACCTCATCCCTCAGATCGGCAGTCTGCAGCCTCGTCACACTCTGCAGACCTGGACAAAATCACAGACTGGTCAAACAAGTGGAACATGTCTTTCAATCCTGACAAATCTCACACTCTTACGATGTCTCTCCGAAAAGACCGACTCGACAACCCTCCCATCCACTTTCTGAACAATCCTCTCCAAGAAGTTCTGTCACTCAAGCTTTTGGGTCTCACTATCTGCCATGGTCTTTCCTGGGAAAATCACATTTCCAACCTGGCCTCCAAAGCCAGTCGCCGACTGGGCATCCTCCGTCGTGCGAAGTCCTTCCTAGGCACACCTGACCTCCTCACCACATACAAGGCTTTCATCCGCAGCTCAATGGAATACTGCTCTCCCCTCTGGGCCGGTGCTCCTGCCTCACACCTAGCTCGGCTTCACGCTGTGGAAGCCAAAGCTTTCAGAATCATTGGAATCTCCTGCGATGAAGCTAACTCCGAGGGCCTTTCACTCACTCACCGCAGGCAGGTTGGTGGTCTTTCTGTCTTCTACCGACTCCTCTCCGGCCTTGCTCCTCCAGCTCTCTCTGGGCTCTGTCCCCCCAATATTCCTTCAGGTCGCACAAGATATGCCAGCAACCCTCTTATGGTTAAACTGCCAAAATCAAGACTCTCTCCTCACCTTCACCCTTTCATTCCTCTTTTCTCCCGCGTCTGGAACACACTCCCTCACTCCCTTCAATCCCACTCCTCCCTCCAGGTCTTTGAAGCACCTGTTCAGCACCATCTCTTATCTCCGCCATCCAAAACCTTGATCTTTTTTACCCCCGTTAACTTCACCCCAGATCCACTTTTTTGAAATTCCAACTTCTTTCCTGGAAGTCCTTGCAGTGTCCTTGTGTTTTATACTTCTCCCAACCACACCCCCCCCCCCCCTTCCCACGCCTCCTCCGCCCAAGCCCTCTCCCTCTCCCAGATCTCCCGATGTCCCTGCTCTCATATGTTGTTTGTGCTTCCCCTTCTCTCCCCATCTCGTCCACCGCTACCCTCATTATGTTTTGTGTCTGTTTGATTTTTTTGTGTGATAAATGTTAGCTCTTTCACGAGCCTCGATCCTGTATACAATATATATATTGTTACGGATCGCGGTTAGATGTTATTTCGACCGAGCGGTGGTGTATTACCGCGACCTAACAGTTATTCCCCGACTAGACCCCGATTCCACCCAAACGTTGACCAAATCGCGCTATGCTAAATCAATGATCGAAAGGACACAACGACTGGGATAGATGAAACGACGCAAGGGGTACAGTTCTCAAGACCTCCGGAGGAGGATATAATTACAGTGGGGGAGAAAAGGGGTAGATTACAAGGTAGTGAGGTAAAGGCACAGAAGAGATAGGCACTTAATTACAGTCTTATCTTAGCCCAGACAGACCACAGACAAACGGAACAAGGCTGACTTACACAGGGATTGATGGCAGGGAAGGACAGGTAGTTCGATAACACAAGGTGCACCTTGGCTCGGGGACAGGATCAAGCACGGTCCAAGAGATGCAGGGAGGCCTCACAGCGCTCGGAGGTGGCGTCTTTCTTTCTCCAAGCTCAGCGCGCATCTCACGTCACCTCCCTCTTCCTGCGCATGCTCAGCGGGGAGTGACACGCCCTCGGTTGGTTGGCTCCGCCCCAGATGGGACCGGTCCGCCGCTTCCATTGGGTGCGGGGGTTACCGGGCTCCGCCCTTGACGAGGAGCTGACAGGGAGCCCCTATTTGGTAACCCCGTCGAGCACATGTTCGATGGCGGCTCGCTGGGAAGGCCTCATGCCCTCCCAACACCCCCTACCAACCAAGCCGGAGTGAGGACGCGCACTCCCTGTGCACGCCGCCGCCGTTGCTGTTGTTGTTGTTGAACCGTGAGGAAGAGCTGCGGGGAGGTATTGGGAGGTCCTAAACTTCCTAACGGTGCCATACAATCACATTCTGGTGCAACGAAGGGTCAGAATTAATGGAAACGAGTCCTTAACTGACATAGACTAAGAATAACTAGCAAGATGTCCTATAGTTGTCTTCCATGAGATGCGGTGAACCTGGGCACGACATTTAATGGGGGAAATAGGGGGAGGTCGGGTCTACAGAGTGTTGTTTACAGAAAATGGGACTAGGGAATGGGGGATTGGGGATAGTTGGGAAGTATTGAGGAAATAGGGGAATATTTACAAGCGGATATGGATGGATGCAAATCCCATATCCGCAACATTGCACCCTTCTCTACCTCGGGGCGTCCCGACCCGATAAATTTTTACCTACTTTAGTGTGGCACTCAGATGTAGTTCCCTCTACTATTAACTCAACCCTGAGTGCGACAGTTTTACAGATGTTCACAAATGAGTAAATATGTCCCCCTGCGACGTTGCACCCTTCTCCTAACAGAAACACACCCACAGGATAACCGAATCGCGGAAAGCATCCTCAAACTAAACATACAGCCGGTAGGGAGCATCATTTACACAAGACTACACTGTTACACTACGATCCAGGACCTGTTCTTTGAGGAACACATGCAGATGTTATGCATAGAGAGAGCACGCATGCCAGCATCGATACACCAACCCACGAGTGCCCTGTGGCCCTACGGCCTTTAATAATGTGCAGAGCACCCCGTCCAAGCACCAAAAGCACCACCCCATTATGCACAGTCAGCACCATCCGGTGCACCAATAAAGTGTTCAATAATAAATGCACAATCAAGTGTCCATGGTCACCGGTGGTGTCGCAGCCGGCCGATGTTCTGCCGCTGGTCTTGCCTTCATGGAGTGCACTTGGCCTTCTGGCTTCTTTAGAAATATAGAAAGGCGCCAACCGCGTCCATTTCTAAATTGTGGCCGTCAGGGGGGCCAACTAAAAGTGGTTCACCTGTATGGCATAGGTGCCACGTTGACCCAGAGGTCCATCCACGGGTGGTGCTTGACCGCAAAAGAACTGCGGTCCATTGTGGGCGGCCACAAAAATTGCGGTCCATATGGTGTATCGATCCAGGCAGCAAGCAGCGGAAGTACAGGCCCACAACTGCGGAGCCAGCACCTCTCTCTCCTCTCTCTCTGCCCCAAAGCCAGATCCTCGGAGGTGGGAGACAAAAGAAGACAAGTGAGTAAGGTGGTAAGGGCGCAAAAGTGCACGCAATACAAGGTAATGCACACTGGGGGCACATGGGAACCAGGTGAGACAGGTACATTCCTACCGTACGCCCCCCCCCCCCCCCCACCAGGTAACCTACATTGCCCCTCCCTTACCCCTTACTGTATCCACAAAACACAACACTACCCATAAACATCTACTTTACACATCAACAAACGTCCCTACTGTCTTCCCCGTTCCTCCCATCAACCAAATTCGTCTTTTCTCCCTCCTAACCAATCAAATTTGCCATTTCCAACTCTCATCAAAATTTGCCATCTCCAACTCAACATCAAAATTTGCCATCACCAATTCATCATCAGTCCCTCCTAAGGAGGGAGAGATGGAATCACCCCAATGTCTCATCCACGTCGTGATGCGTCTCACAAATCCACACAGCAATTCTCCTTTCCTGCAACACAGAACAAAGGAACACAGGTGTGGAGTCATCATCATCACCTCAGGTAAGTGGCTGCGTATGGTGCGACAGGTTCATCAATCCTAACTATTTCCTAAATGACTTTAACAACTTTACATTACCCGGGGTCTTTCCCTGCCAATCCATTGGCCAACTTACACTATGGGTTCTAAAAACCAATTCCCATTGACCAAACTGTGGTGCTTCTCAAGTTGGGGTCTCACTCCCCCGATTCATCACTCGGTGCCCCCGCACAATTTCGGTGGCTGGGTCGTGACACGCTCCCAGCTGGTCCGCCCACCTGCACACCTCCACCACTGTTGTTGCCTACCGAGCTCACCTGCTCCTCACCCTAACCTAACTAACTGGGGAAGGCCCTCTCGCACTCTCACCCCCTCAGTGCCCTCTCTGGCACGGCCTGCCCGATCCACACCCGGGATCCTCAGGCACCCACTGACACTAACGGCTCCCAGAGCCCACCTGCGGCCTCACCTGGCCGACATCTAACAGTGGCGGAGTGCCCAACCATTCACACTCATAATAACAGGCCACACGACCAGCCAATTTCACCACACCAATGCACCCATCCACAATACCATTCTGCAACCGCACCACAAATGCCAATATCCAACCACAATTTACCTATACCTTCTAACTATTCTTTAAACTACCCTCCCCGGCTACTCGTGAAAAGGGGTCCACTCTTCCCCCATCCACACCTTCGCACCATGCACACCACTCCGTACCACTTACTCCAACTCTCTCCACACCACTCATTCTCTGCTCCATATATTCCACACACCTGTACTTGCACACCTGTGCTCTCATACTTGGTGCCGCCTGCACCCTTCTCTCCCCCAAGCGCATTCGCGCTGATCCACAACACTCACTACTCATACACTGCTCCACACACCTGTCCAGTTCTCACACAGCATCATCTCATCTAACTACTCCCCTCTGAAACTTGCGCTTCCCAGTCGTCCCTTTAAACTATTGCGCTCCCTCGTCATTATCATCCACTCTAATCTACCTGCGTCCCCTCTACAGGTATCCTTGTCACTAACTAACCTTAACGTTACCTAATGTCATCTTCGCTAGATCTCTACACACAATATCCTAACCCACCCGGGCTAGTTTTCACTGCCATACACCCCATAATATATTGCGCATTTGCCCCACTTCATGGGAAGGGTGGCAGGGATGCCACCCTTACCCACCGGCATACGGCGCGAGTGGGACCTTGTGGGACCACCTCGTATGTGAGTCGTTGCCCGCCTGCCGGACCCCGTGCGTCGCCCCTTGCGGGGCCAGCGCGGGGCCGAACCGGCCGGGCCCCCACAGTACATTACCCCCAAGGGGCTCCCGTGCCTCCCCTGTCCCTCTAAAAACTACCCCTGTTGGTGTCGATGCATGGGTCACAATTCCGCAACCCGCTACCCATTCCATACCACCACAACCTTGCTCACTCACACCTCGCACCTCTCCCATCACCGGACCCTCTCGCTCGCACCCTCGTTCCATACCCTCCGGACCAGCCATACACCTCACTCTTGGCCTCTCACGAACATCCGGGTCCATCTCGACCCCCAAGCTTATTAAATCACCTGGCGCATCATACGCACGACCATATTGGTCACCACTTACACCGGGTCCTCTTTCTCTTCGCTTCTCCTCCATCACCTGCGAATCCCTCATCCGGTTAATGAGCACATCATCACGATCCGAACACAGACTTTGAACCAATTCTTTTACTTCCTCCTTTATCTCTTTCTTATCCTCTCTCCGTCGCTTCTTAATTTCGCTCACCCCTTCTTCCACTTCTTCTAATTTCTGCTTCACCTCCCTCATCTCCTCGTGCGCCCCCTTAAGTTCTTCCTCTAACTCCACCTTATTTTTTTCTATGTGCTCCCGCACCTCCCGCTCTTTAACCTCCATCACCTCTACCACCTTGTTCATTTTCCTCGTCAGGTCCTCATGTACCGTCTGACACTCTTTTTTAATTACCCCTACGTCCTTTTTCATCTCCTTCTGTGTCGATTTTAAACCCTCTATTACCGCTGTGTTCTTCTTTACCTGGTCCCCCAACTCCTTTTGTCCCACTGTCAGTTGTTCTACTCCCAGCGTCAACTCCTCTATACCACCTTGCAATTTTACAGTCCCCTTTCTCACCTCCTTCTCCATGCGCTCCTTACAGTGCCTCACCTCCTCGCGCACTCCTCCGACCTCCTCACTCACACCTCTTCTGATCTCCTCTCCCATCACTTGCATCTCCTGCCCAGATGCCACCCTCATCTGCTCCATTTCCTCCCTGTGAGCATCCAATTTAGTTTCTACCCCCATTCTGACCCCCTCTATCTGCTGCCCCATTTTTTAACTTCCCTTTCCGCTTGGTCCCTCATGTCCCTTAATTTGCCTTCCATACTGTTTTCTAACCCCTCTAACCCCTTTTTCATCCCTTCCATTTGATTCTCTTGAGCGGCCATTCTGTTTTCTACCCCCGTTAACCCCTCCTGTATTTCCCCTAATCTATTGTCTAATCCCTCTATTCTACTCCCTAACCCTCCGATCTGGTTTCCCATGTCATCCCTTAAACCCCCGATCTGGTTTCCCATGTCATCCCTCAATTTCTCGCTATTGGACCCCATCCTCACTATCCTCCTCACCCGACTTGAATCCACCTTTAACGTCACCGGCACTGCCCTCTCTTGGATTAAATCATACCTCTCTGACAGATGCCAGTTCATCTCCATCAATAACTGCAAATCCCCCACTGCTCCCCTCCCCCAAGGTGTCCCCCAAGGTTCAGTTCTTGGCCCCCTCCTCTTCATCCTTTACCTGTCCCCGCTCGGTCACTTAATCCGCCGTCATGGTCTCCAATTCCACTGCTTCGCCGATGACATCCAGCTTTTCATCTCCACCAAGTCCGTCTCCACCGACACCCACTCTATCCTGACAAACTGCATCACTGAAATAAAATCCTGGCTTCAAATCAACTTCCTCAAGCTTAACTGTGATAAATCTGAAATAATCATCATTGGCCCAAAAACGCTCACAAAATCCACCCATAACTTTGCCCTCAACATCGACGGTATCCCAGTATCCACCTCCCCTCACATCCGGAATCTTGGCGTCATCTTTGACCAAACCCTTTCCTTCGACAAATACACTAAACAGATCACAAAGTCAGCCTTCTTTCACCTGAAAAACATTGCCCGTCTCCGCTCATCCCTCTCCTCCACGGCTGCAGAAACCCTCATCCACGCCTTCATCACCTCCCGTCTGGACTACTGCAATAGCCTCCTCTATGGTTCACCCTCAAAAATCACCAATAAACTCCAATACATTCAGAACTCCGCTGCCCGTCTACTCACTCATTCCCGGACCCGTGACCACATCACCCCCGTCCTTTACAAGCTTCACTGGCTCCCCATCCCCCAGAGAATCCAGTACAAAATCCTCCTCCTGACATACAAAGCCCTCCATAACCTGGCCCCATCCTACCTGGCTGACCTCCTCTCCAGACACACTCCCACCCGCAACCTCCGCTCTGCTGGTACCAACCTCCTGACCCCCTCCATCCGGACCAAATTCAGATCCTGGGGGGACAGGGCCTTCTCCATCGCTGCTCCCACCCTCTGGAACTCACTACCTCACACCATCAGAGACTCCTCCTCACTCACCACATTCAAAACATCACTAAAGACCCACCTGTTCAACGCTGCATTCAACATTCAACCCACAGCATTTAACCCCTGACTATCTCTTCTCCTTCTCCCTCCTTTTGCTTTAAATATTTCCCTATTGATTCTTGTCTTGTCTTTTTGATTCTTGTCTTATATATATGCCGTATATCGCTGCTGTTTGTTTTCTTGATTCTTGTCTTTTTGCAATTGTTGTTTTCATGTATTGTTATGCATTATGTTTTCCACTCTGTCAAAGCGCCTTTGGGCTTCTGGAAAAGCGCTATACAAAATAAATGAATTATTATTATTATTATTATCCTTTGTTCTAACCGTTCCCCCATTTCTCCCATTTTGCCCCCCATTCTGCCCCCCAATCGCTCACTATCAGCCCTCATCTCGTCCTTCTGCAGGTTGAGGGACGCCTGCATTTGTACCATAAATTGCTCCATGAGGGCCTGCATTTGGGCCATCCCTCCCACTTGTGCAGCGGGTGCGGCCGCCGTAGCCATGTGCGAGGCGCCATTTTGCGTGCCCGCAACCTCGTGCGCGAGAGCGCCATCTTGCGAACCTGCCGCCCTCACTGCTTCGCTCTCCTCATGTCCCTCAATTTGGTCCTGGATCGACCCTGCCTCACTCTCCTCTACCGGAACCCAGCCGTCTTGATCTGCCATAGCGCGACTTTCAAAATTCGGGTTTTTTGTAAAACAAAATCAAATTTCGGTGTCTTTATAATTTTGACCAAATTTTTTCCTAGATGTTTTTTAAAAAAATTTGGTTCGGGCCTCGAATCTCACTCCTCGACACCAATTGTGACGGATCGCGGTTAGATGTTATTTCGACCGAGCGGTGGTGTATTACCGCGACCTAACAGTTATTCCCCGACTAGACCCCGATTCCACCCAAACGTTGACCAAATCGCGCTATGCTAAATCAATGATGGAAAGGACACAACGACTGGGATAGATGAAACGACGCAAGGGGTACAGTTCTCAAGACCTCCGGAGGAGGATATAATTACAGTGGGGGAGAAAAGGGGTAGATTACAAGGTAGTGAGGTAAAGGCACAGAAGAGATAGGCACTTAATTACAGTCTTATCTTATTCCAGACAGACCACAGACAAACGGAACAAGGCTGACTTACACAGGGATTGATGGCAGGGAAGGACAGGTAGTTCGATAGCACAAGGTGCACCTTGGCTCGGGGACAGGATCAAGCACGGTCCAAGAGATGCAGGGAGGCCTCACAGCGCTCGGAGGTGGCGTCTTTCTTTCTCCAAGCTCAGCGCGCATCTCACGTCACCTCCCTCTTCGAGTCTTCCTGCGCATGCTCAGCGGGGAGTGACACGCCCTCGGTTGGTTGGCTCCGCCCCAGATGGGACCGGTCCGCCGCTTCCATTGGGTGCGGGGGTTACCGGGCTCCGCCCTTGACGAGGAGCTGACAGGGAGCCCCTATTTGGTAACCCCGTCGAGCACATGTTCGATGGCGGCTCGCTGGGAAGGCCTCATGCCCTCCCAACACCCCCTTACCAACCAAGCCGGAGTGAGGACGCGCACTCCCTGTGCACGCCGCCGCCGTTGCTGTTGTTGTTGTTGTTGAACCGTGAGGAAGAGCTGCAGGGAGGTATTGGGAGGTCCTAAACTTCCTAACGGTGCCATACAATCACATTCTGGTGCAACGAAGGGTCAGAATTAATGGAAACGAGTCCTTAACTGACATAGACTAAGAATAACTAGCAAGATGTCCTATAGTTGTCTTACATGAGATGCGGTGAACCTGGGCACGACATTTAATGGGGGAAATAGGGGGAGGTCGGGTCTACAGAGTGTTGTTTACAGAAAATGGGACTAGGGAATGGGGGGTTGGGGATAGTTGGGAAGTATTGAGGAAATAGGGGAATATTTACAAGCGGATATGGATGGATGCAAATCCCATATCCGCAACAATATATATATATATATATATATATATATATATATTATTCCCCATGGAGAGTTCTTTTCAATGAGTCATGTCTCAATCTTTTCGATGCAGCACTTTCGTTGATATGGAGGTGAAAAGGTTTTTCAGTTTTTCCAAGACGGCCCCATATCATGTGACATATGACGTCATAATTACCATTTAAAAATTATACAGGTGGAGTTGCACATATGGTGAAAATTTCCTCTCAATCAGACCAACGGTTGCAGAGAAAATGATATTTATTCTGTGCGGACAAACAAACAAACAGACAGAAGAAAAATCACTCATGGAGCAACACTTGGAAAAACAGAGCAAAGTAGAATAGCACTCGGTGGAGCATGCTTTTGACCTCAAAAATAATTAGTGGTTGAATTCAGTGACCTGATATGCAAATTGACTTCAAAGTTTAAGTTAATCGGATGAAAATTGACAATTTTAGAAATTTGGCTTATGTTGACCTTTTGGCCGATGCTGATCTCAAAAATAGTTGGTGGTTGGTTTCATTAAGCTGATATGCAAATCCTATTCAGATTTCAATTAATCGGATGAAAATTGAGGATTTTATAAATGAGAAAAGTGGTTGACCTTTGGCCTATGTTGACCTTATGACCTATTTTGATCTAAAAAAAATAGTTGGTGGTTGAATTCATTTCGCTGATATGCAAATCCTATTCAGATTTCAAGTCAATCGGATGAAAATTGAGGATTTTAGAAATGAGAAAAGTGGTGGACTGACAAAATGAGGACTGGAGGTAACGTGGTCAAATCCCCATGATGAGGGCTGAAGGTAACGTTGTCAAATCCCCATGAGGGCTGGAGGTAACGTGGTCAAATCCCCATGATGAGGGCTGGAGGTAACGTGGTCAAATCCCCATGATGAGGGCTGGAGGTAACGTGGTCAAATCCCCATGATGAGGGCTGGAGGTAACGTGGTCAAATCCCCATGATGAGGGCTGGAGGTAACGTGGTCAAATCCCCATGATGAGGGCTGGAGGTAACGTGGTCAAATCCCCATGATGAGGGCTGGAGGTAACGTGGTCAAATCCCCATGATGAGGGCTGGAGGTAACGTGGTCAAATCCCCATGATGAGGGCTGGAGGTAACGTGGTCAAATCCCCATGATGAGTGCTGGAGGTAACGTGGTCAAATCCCCATGATGAGGGCTGAAGGTGACGTGGTGAAATCCCCATGATGAGGGCTGGAGGTAACGTGGTCAAATTCCCATGATGAGGGCTGGAGGTAACGTGGTCAAATCCCCATGAGTGCTGAAGGTAACGTGGTCAAATCCCCATGATGAGGGCTGGAGGTAACGTGGTCAAATCCCCATGATGAGGGCTGGAGGTAACGTGGTCAAATCCCCATGATGAGGGCTGGAGGTAACGTGGTCAAATCCCCATGATGAGGGCTGGAGGTAACGTGGTCAAATCCCCATGATGAGGGCTGGAGGTAACGTGGTCAAATCCCCATGATGAGGGCTGGAGGTAACGTGGTCAAATCCCTATGATGAGGGCTGGAGGTAACGTTGTCAAATCCCCATGATGAGGGCTGAAGGTAACGTTGTCAAATCCCCATGATGAGGGCTGAAGGTAACGTGGTCAAATCCCCAAGATGAGGGCTGGAGGTAACGTGGTCAAATCCCCAAGATGAGGGCTGGAGGTAACGTGGTCAAATCCCCATGATGAGGGCTGGAGGTAATGTGGTCAAATCCCCATGATGAGGGCTGGAGGTAACGTGGTCAAATCCCCATGATGAGGGCTGGAGGTAACGTGGTCAAATCCCCATGATGAGGGCTGGAGGTAACGTGGTCAAATCCCCATGATGAGGGCTGGAGGTAACGTGGTCAAATCCCCATGATGAGTGCTGGAGGTAACGTGGTCAAATCCCCATGATGAGGGCTGGAGTTAACGTGGTCAAATCCCCATGATGAGGGCTGGAGGTAACGTGGTCAAATTCCCATGATGAGGGCTGGAGGTAACGTGGTCAAATCCCCATGATGAGGGGTGAAGGTAACGTGGTCAAATCCCCATGATGAGGGCTGGAGGTAACGTGGTCAAATCCCCATGATGAGGGCTGGAGGTAACGTGGTCAAATCCCCATGATGAGGGCTGGAGGTAACGTGGTCAAATCCCCATGATGAGGGCTGGAGGTAACGTGGTCAAATCCCCATGATGAGGGCTGGAGGTAACGTGGTCAAATCCCCATGATGAGGGCTGGAGGTAACGTGGTCAAATCCGCATGATGAGGGCTGAAGGTAACGTGGTCAAATCCCCATGATGAGGGCTGAAGGTAACGTGGTCAAATCCCCATGATGAGGGCTGGATGTAACGTGGTCAAATCCCCATGATGAGGGCTGGAGGTAACGTGGTCAAATCCCCATGATGAGGGCTGGAGGTAACGTGGTCAAATCCCCATGATGAGGGCTGGAGGTAACGTGGTCAAATCCCCATGATGAGGGCTGGAGGTAACGTGGTCAAATCCCCATGATGAGGGCTGGATGTAACGTGGTCAAATTCCCATGATGAGGGCTGGAGGTAACGTGGTCAAATTCCCATGATGAGGGCTGGAGGTAACGTGGTCAAATCCCCATGATGAGGCTGAAGGTAACGTGGTCAAATCCCCATGATGAGGGCTGAAGGTAACGTGGTGAAATCCCCATGATGAGGGCTGAAGGTAACGTGGTGAAATCCCCATGATGAGGGCTGGAGGTAACGTGGTGAAATCCCCATGATGAGGGCTGAAGGTAACGTGGTGAAATCCCCATGATGAGGGCTGAAGGTAACGTGGTGAAATCCCCATGATGAGGGCTGAAGGTAACGTGGTGAAATCCCCATGATGAGGGCTGGAGGTAACGTGGTCAAATCCCCATGATGAGGGCTGGAGGTAACGTGGTGAAATCCCCATGATGAGGGCTGGAGGTAACGTGGTCAAATCCCCATGATGAGGGCTGGAGGTAACGTGGTGAAATCCCCATGATGAGGGCTGGAGGTAACGTGGTCAAATCCCCATGATGAGGGCTGGAGGTAACGTGGTCAAATCCCCATGATGAGGGCTGGAGGTAACGTGGTCAAATCCCCATGATGAGGGCTGGAGGTAACGTGGTCAAATCCCCATGATGAGGGCTGGAGGTAACGTGGTCAAATCCCCATGATGAGGGCTGGAGGTAACGTGGTCAAATCCCCATGATGAGGGCTGGAGGTAACGTGGTCAAATCCCCATGATGAGGGCTGGAGGTAACGTGGTCAAATCCCAATTTCTCGGCGATGTTGGAAAACGTTTTGGATGCAAACTGTGGCCCATTGTCTGTTACAATCCGATCAGGTATGACGTGCTCCGAGAAGATGGACCGTAGCACCTGGCAGATTGCATCGCTGTTAGGACGACAGCTTTTTTTTTCTTTTTTCTTTTTTTCTTTTTTTGTATACAAGATCGAGGCTCGTGAAAGAGCGAACATTAATCACACAGAAAGACAAACAGACACATAAAACAAATAACATCGGGAGCGGTAGACAAGATGGGGAGAGAGGGGGAAGGACACAAACACAACATTTGAGAGCAGGGACCGAGAGACATGGAGACATCGAGAGATCTGTGGGAGGGAGAGGGCTTTGGGGGGGAGGCATGAGAAGGGGGGGGGGGGGGGTGGGAGAGGTATAAACATATGGACACTGCCAGGATTTCCAGGAAAGAAGTTGGAATTTCAAACAAGGTGGATCTGGGGTGAATTAGTGGGGGTAGAAAAGATCAAGGTTATGGATGGGGGAAGATAAGAGATGGTGGTGAACAGCTGTTTTAAAGACCTGGAGGGAGGAGAGGGATTGAAGGGAGTGTGGGAGTTTGTTCCACAGGCGGGAGAAAAGAGGAATGAAAAGAGTGAAGGTGAGCAGAAAGCCGAGATTTCGGCAGTTTAACCATCAGAGGGTTGCTGGCAGATCTTGTGCGACCTGTAGGAATATTTGGGGGACAGAGCACAGAGAGAGCTGGGGGAGCAAGGCCGGAGAGGAGTCGGTAGAAGACAGAAAGACCAAAAGCTGATCCTCTTGACTTGAAGGGAACTAGCAGGAGTACTAGCCCTTTGGGGGGCGGGGGGGGGGAGGCAGGACAGGGAGGGGTGCGAGAAGTGCGGGGAGACGGAGGGGAAAGATAAACTACATGTACATCCTTTGGGGGGGCTTGGGGGGGAGGATGAAGGCAGGACAGGGAGGGTGCGAGAAGTGAGGGGTGAGGGAGGAGAAAGATAAACTACATATACATCCTTTGGAGGGGGGGCTCCTCCGTTTTGGGGGAAGGGGGAAGGGAAGGAGAAAAAATGTACCCGTTCAAAGAGTACTTTAACCTCAGTGTTTCCCAGGTAAAAAAATAAATTGTAATACCCTCTAACCTCGGTGTTGCCCAGGTAAAAAAGTAAATTGTAATACCCTCTAACCTCGGTGTTGCCCAGGTAAAAAAGTAAATTGCAATACCCTCTAACCTCGGTGTTGCCCAGGTAAAACAGTAAATTGCAATACCCTCTAACCTCGACGTTGCCCAGGTAAAAAAGTAAATTGTAATACCCTCTAACCTCAGTGTTTCCCAGGTAAAAAAGTAAATTGTAATACCCTCTAACCTCGGTGTTGCCCAGGTAAAAAAGTAAATTGTAATACCCTCTAACCTCGGTGTTGCCCAAAGTAAAAAAGTAAATTGCAATACCCTCTAACCTCGGTGTTGCCCAGGTAAAAAAGTAAATTGTAATACCCTCTAACCTCAGTGTTTCCCAGGTAAAACAGTAAATTGCAATACCCTCTAACCTCGGCGTTGCCCAGGTAAAAAAGTAAATTGTAATACCCTCTAACCTCAGTGTTTCCCAGGTAAAAAAGTAAATTGTAATACCCTCTAACCTCGGCGTTGCCCAGGTAAAAAAGTAAATTGTAATACCCTCTAACCTCGGTGTTGCCCAGGTAAAAAAGTAAATTGTAATACCCTCTAACCTCGGTGTTGCCCAGGTAAAAAAGTAAATTGTAATACCCTCTAACCTCAGTGTTTCCCAGGTAAAAAAATTAAATTGTAATACCCTCTAACCTCGGCGTTGCCCAGGTAAAAAAGTAAATTGTGATACCCTCTAACCTCAGTGTTTCCCAGGTAAAAAAGTAAATTGTAATACCCTCTAACCTCGGCGTTGCCCAGGTAAAAAAGTAAATTGTAATACCCTCTAACCTCGGCGTTGCCCAGGTAAAAAAAAGTAAACTGTAATACCCTCTAACCTCGTTGTTGCCCAGGTAAAAAAGTAAATTGTAATACCCTCTAACCTCGGTGTTGCCCAGGTAAAAAAAGTAAATTGTAATACCCTCTAACCTCAGTGTTGCCCAGGTAAAAAAGTAAATTGTAATACCCTCTAACCTCGGTGTTGCCCAGGTAAAAAAGTAAATTGTAATACCCTCTAACCTCAGGGTTGCCCAGGTTAAAAAAAAGTAAACTGTAATACCCTCTAACCTCGTTGTTGCCCCGGTATAAAAAAAGTAAACTGTAATACCCTCTAACCTCGGTGTTGCCCAGGTAAAAAAAAGTAAACTGTAATAACCTCGGTGTTGCCCAGGTTAAAAAAGGAAATTGTAATACCCTCTAACCTCGGTGTTGCCCAGGTTAAAAAAGTAAACTGTAATACCGTCTAACCTCTGTGTTGCCCAGGTTAAAAAAGGAAATTGTAATACCCTCTAACCTCGGTGTTGCCCAGGTAAAAAAAAAGTAAACTGTAATACCCTCTAACCTCGGTGTTGCCCAGGTAAAAAAAGTAAACTGTAATACCCTCCAACCTCGGTGTTGCCCAGGTTAAAAAAGGAAATTGTAATACCCTCTAACCTCGGTGTTGCCCAGGTAAAAAAAAGTAAACTGTAATACCCTCTAACCTCGGTGTTGCCCAGGTAAAAAAGGAAATTGTAATACCCTCTGCCACCATCACCAGGTGGCACGACACAATACACATTTACATGGAGAATTTACGCCCCTCTCCTGGTAGCCCACACCCCCGCATGAGGCTGCGGTCACTTAGCCGATGTTACCCCCCAGACAAAGTTGTATTTGTATACCGAGTAAAGTACATAAATGTTTATTGCTGGAGTACCCGGTGTTGCTCAAGCGAAAAAGAAACATTAACATATTTGAAATGAGAGAAAGTATAATTATGGAAAAGCAATCACATCCAAATCCGAATCCATCACAAGTGTCAAATCATTTATATGCTGCTGAATGTGCCGTTCATCACGTTTCTGAGGCAGGTATGATGACATTCAGGAAGAAGAAGAAGCCTTACCAACAACTTCGACCACTTCCGGAATTGTTTTATTTATGTTCGAACGCATGGTAATTGTTTTGTATTCATTTATGCGAATATGTACTTGTAAATAACTGTCATTAATCGAAAAGGTTTAGGCACTATCGAGCGATTAGAAAGAAAAAAAAATATCCATTTTTATTTATTTATTTATGTATTTTTGTTTTTGGCCTAAAACACTCCCAACACTTACTGATGAACCTCTGAACGTTTGACCAAGATCCGTTGAGCGATTTCTGATAAAAATGACGACAAAGACCAACAGCACTGTTACATAGTAGATTTTGAGGAGTCGTCGCATATGAGCAGGTGTTCTGCAAGGTCGAAGAAGAAGAGATTAGCTGCGACAGTTTGGTTGGTATCTCATGTTATAACAATGGCTGCGGTTGGGATTTCTGATATTGCTGGCAGGTACTCTGCAGCACCATGTCATGACTTCATGGCTTCATGGATCCTTGTTGATGTCATTCCAAAAGACACATGTCTTGGCGCGGAGCTTCGTTTTATCAGCTCCTTGATGAACTTCATGTAAGCGGAGAGAGAACTTCATGGTGCATCATCTGCGGTATGACAATGCGTTCACCTTTCATAATGAGACCATCCTCGATGGCTAGTTCGTCTCTGTAGGCCGAGAATTGCTGAATCTGGTGAGGTGCGGACGGACAAACGTCGATCCGGCCATCCGTTTATAATGATGTGTTTCAATTGCTGCAATTCCTCATCCATGTAGACTGGTGTAATTGCTGCAATTCCTCATCCATGTAGACTGGTGTAATTGCTGCAATTCCTCGTCCATGTAGACTGGTGTAATTGCTGCAATTCCTCGTCCATGTAGACTGGTGTGATTGCTGCAATTCCTCATCCATGTAGACTGGTGTGATTGCTGCAATTCCTCCTCCATGTAGACTGGTGTAATTGCTGCAATTCCTCGTCCATGTAGACTGGTGTAATTGCTGCAATTCCTCATCCATGTAGACTGGTGTAATTGCTGCAATTCCTCGTCCATGTAGACTGGTGTAATTGCTGCAATTCCTCATCCATGTAGACTGGTGTAATTGCTGCAATTCCTCGTCCATGTAGACTGGTGTAATTGCTGCAATTCCTCATCCATGTAGACTGGTGTAATTGCTGCAATTCCTCGTCCATGTAGACTGGTGTAATTGCTGCAATTCCTCGTCCATGTAGACTGGTGTGATTGCTGCAATTCCTCATCCATGTAGACTGGTGTGATTGCTGCAATTCCTCCTCCATGTAGACTGGTGTAATTGCTGCAATTCCTCGTCCATGTAGACTGGTGTAATTGCTGCAATTCCTCATCCATGTAGACTGGTGTAATTGCTGCAATTCCTCGTCCATATAGACTGGTGTAATTGCTGCAATTCCTCGTCCATGTAGACTGGTGTAATTGCTGCAATTCCTCGTCCATGTAGACTGGTGTAATTGCTGCAATTCCTCGTCCATATAGACTGGTGTAATTGCTGCAATTCCTCGTCCATGTAGACTGGTGTAATTGCTGTAATTCCTCATCCATATAGACTGGTGTAATTGCTGCAATTCCTCATCCATGTAGACTGGTGTAATTGCTGTAATTCCTCATCCATATAGACTGGTGTAATTGCTGCAATTCCTCATCCATGTAGACTGGTGTAATTGCTGCAATTCCTCATCCATGTAGACTGGTGTAATTGCTGCAATTCCTCATCCGTGTAGGCTGGTGTAATTGCTGCAATTCCTCATCCATGTAGACTGGTGTGATTGCTGCAATTCCTCATCCATGTAGACTGGTGTGATTGCTGCAATTCCTCACCTGTGTAGACTGGTGTAATTGCTGCAATTCCTCATCCATGTAGACTGGTATAATTGCTGCAATTCCTCATCCATGTAGACTGGTGTAATTGCTGCAATTCCTCATCCATGTAGACTGGTGTGATTTCTGCAATTCCTCATCCATGTAGACTGGTGTGATTTCTGCAATTCCTCATCCATGTAGACTGGTCTAATTGCTGCAATTCCTCATCCATGTAGACTGGTCTAATTGCTGCAATTCCTCATCCATGTAGACTGGTGTGATTGCTGTAATTCCTCATCTGTGTAGAATGGTGTATTTGCTGCAATTCCTCATCCATGTAGACTGGTGTAATTGCTGCAATTCCTCATCCATGTAGACTGATGTAAATGCTGCAATTCCTCGTCCATGTAGACTGGTGTGATTGCTGCAATTCCTCATCCATGTAGACTGGTGTGATTGCTGCAATTCCTCATCCATGTAGACTGGTCTAATTGCTGCAATTCCTCATCCATGTAGACTGGTCTAATTGCTGCAATTCCTCGTCCATGTAGACTGGTCTAATTGCTGCAATTCCTCATCCATGTGGACTGGTGTAATTGCTGTAATTCCTCATCCATGTAGACTGGTGTAATTGCTGCAATTCCTCGTCCATGTAGACTGGTGTAATTGCTGCAATTCCTCGTCCATGTGGACTGGTGTGATTGCTGCAATTCCTCATCCAGGTAGACTGGTGTAATTGCTGCAATTCCTCATCCATGTTGACTGGTGTATTTGCTGCAATTCCTCATCCATGTAGACTGGTGTAATTGCTGCAATTCCTCATCCATGTAGACTGGTGTGATTGCTGCAATTCCTCATCCATGTAGACTGGTGTAATTGCTGCAATTCCTCATCCGTGTAGACTGGTGTAATTGCTACAATTCCTCATCCATGTAGACTGGTCTAATTGCTGCAATTCCTCATCCATGTAGACTGGTGTAATTGCTGCAATTCCTCGTCCATGTAGAGTGGTGTGATTGCTGCAATTCCTCATCCATGTAGACTGGTGTAATTGCTGCAATTCCTCGTCCATGTAGACTGGTGTAATTGCTGCAATTCCTCATCCATGTAGACTGGTGTAATTGCCGCAATTCCTCATCCATGTAGACTGGTGTAATTGCTGCAATTCCTCGTCCATGTAGAGTGGTGTGATTGCTGCAATTCCTCGTCCATGTAGACTGGTGTCATTGCTGCAATTCCTCGTCCATGTAGACTGGTGTATTTCCTGCAATTCCTCATCCATGTAGACTGGTGTAATTGCTGCAATTCCTCATCCATGTAGACTGGTGCGATTGCTGCAATTCCTCATCCATGTAGACTGGTGTGATTGCTGCAATTCCTCGTCCATGTAGACTGGTGTAATTGCTGCAATTCCTCATCCATGTAGACTGGTGTAATTGCTGCAATTCCTCATCCATGTAGACTGGTGCGATTGCTGCAATTCCTCAACCGTGTAGACTGGTGTAATTGCTGCAATTCCTCATCCATGTAGACTGGTGTGATTGCTGCAATTCCTCATCCATGTAGACTGGTGTGATTGCTGCAATTCCTCATCCATGGAGACTGGTCTAATTGCTGCAATTCCTCATCCATGTAGACTGGTCTAATTGCTGCAATTCCTCGTCCATGTCGACTGGTCTAATTGCTGCAATTCCTCGTCCATGTAGACTGGTGTAATTGCTGCAATTCCTCGTCCATGTAGACTGGTGTAATTGCTGCAATTCCTCGTCCATGTAGACTGGTGTAATTGCTGCAATTCCTCGTCCGTGTAGACTGGTGTGATTGCTGCAATTCCTCATCCATGTAGACTGGTGTAATTGCTGCAATTCCTCATCCATGCAGACTGGTGTATTTGCTGCAATTCCTCATCCATGTAGACTGGTGTGATTGCTGCAATTCCTCATCCATGTAGACTGGTGTATTTGCTGCAATTCCTCATCCATGTAGACTGGTGTGATTGCTGCAATTCCTCGTCCATGTAGACTGGTGTAATTGCTGCAATTCCTCATCCATGTAGACTGGTGCGATTGCTGCAATTCCTCATCCATGTAGACTGGTGTGATTGCTGCAATTCCTCGTCCATGTAGACTGGTGTAATTGCTGCAATTCCTCATCCATGTAGACTGGTGTAATTGCTGCAATTCCTCATCCATGTAGACTGGTGCGATTGCTGCAATTCCTCATCCATGTAGACTGGTGTAATTGCTGCAATTCCTCATCCATGTAGACTGGTGCGATTGCTGCAATTCCTCATCCATGTGGACTGGTGTAATTGCTGCAATTCCTCATCCATGTAGACTGGTATAATTGCTGCAATTCCTCGTCCATGTAGACTGGTGTGATTGCTGCAATTCCTCGTCCATGTAGACTGGCGTGATTGCTGCAATTGCTCATCCATGTAGACTGGTGTAATTGCTGCAATTCCTCATCCATGTAGACTGGTGTAATTGCTGCAATTCCTCATCCATGTAGACTGGTGTAATTGCTGCAATTCCTCATCCATGTAGACTGGTGCGATTGCTGCAATTCCTCATCCATGTGGACTGGTGTAATTGCTGCAATTCCTCATCCATGTAGACTGGTATAATTGCTGCAATTCCTCGTCCATGTAGACTGGTGTGATTGCTGCAATTCCTCGTCCACGTAGACTGGTGTGATTGCTGCAATTCCTCATCCATGTAGACTGGTGTAATTGCTGCAATTCGTCATCCATGTAGACTGGTGTAATTGCTGCAATTCCTCATCCATGTAGACTGGTTTATTTGCTGCAATTCCTCATCCATGTAGACTGGTGTAATTGCTGCAATTCCTCATCCATGTAGACTGGTGTAATTGTTGCAATTCCTCATCCATGTAGACTGGTGTAATTACTGCAATTCCTCATCCATGTAGACTGGTGTAATTGCTGCAATTCCTCGTCCATGTAGACTGGTGTAATTGCTGCAATTCCTCATCCATGTAGACTGGTGTGATTGCTGCAATTCCTCATCCATGTAGACTGGTGTATTTGCTGCAATTCCTCATCCATGTAGACTGGTGTAATTGCTGCAATTCCTCATCCATGTAGACTGGTCTAATTGCTGCAATTCCTCATCCATGTAGACTTCTTTTTTTTGTTTTTTGTATGCAAGATCGAGGCTCGTGAAGGAGCGAACATTTATCACACAGAAAGACAAACCGACAAACCGACACATAACCGACAAACCGACACATAAAACAAAAAGCATCGGGAGCGGTAGACAAGATGGGGAGAGAGGGGGAAGGACACAAACACAACATTTGAGAGCAGGAACCGAGAGACAAGGAGACATCGAGAGATCTGTGGGAGGGAGAGGGCTTTGGGGGGGAGGCATGGGAAAGGGGGTGGGAGAGGTATAAAACATATGGACACTGCCAGGACTACCAGGAAAGAAGTTGGAATTACAAACAAGGTGGATCTGGGGTGAATTAGTGGGGGTAGAAAAGATCAAGGTTTTGGATGGGGGAAGATAAGAGATGGTGGTGAACAGCTGTTTTAAAGACCTGGAGGGAGGAGTGGGATTGAAGGGAGTGTGGGAGTTTGTTCCAGAGGCGGGAGAAAAGAGGAATGAAGGAGTGAAGGTGAGCAGAGAGCCGAGATTTTGGCAGTTTAACCATCAGAGGCTTGCTGGCAGATCTTGTGCGACCTGTAGGAATATTTGGGGGACAGTGCACAGAGAGAGCTGGGGGAGCAAGGCCGGAGAGGAGTCGGTAGAAGACAGAAATTGCTGCAATTGGTGTAATTGCTGCAATTGGTGTCGCTAAAACCAGGTATGCTAACATCGAACGTGAGTTACTCTCAGTGACGCTGAAACCAGGTATGCCAACACCGAACATGAGCTTCTCTCATTGACGCTGAACCAGGTATGCCAACATCGAACGTGAGCTACTCTCAGTGACGCTGAACCAGGTATGCCAACATCGAACGTGAGCTACTCTCAGTGACGCTGAACCAGGTATGCCAACATCGAACGTGATCTACTCTCAGTGACGCTGAACCAGGTATGTCAACATCGAACATGAGCTACTCTCAGTGACGCTGAACCAGGTATGTCAACATCGAACGTGAGCTACTCTCAGTTGCGCTGAAACCAGGTATGCCAACATCGAACATGAGCTTCTCTCAGTGACGCTGAACCAGGTATGCCAACATCGAACGTGAGCTACTCTCAGTGACGCTGAATTGCAGCAATCACACCAGTCTACATGGATGAGGAATTGCAGCAATTACACCAGTCTACATGGATTAGGAATTGCAGCAATCACACCAGTCAACATGGATGAGGAATTGCAGCAATTTCCACATACAAGGCTTTCATCCGCAGCTCTATGGAATACTGCTCTCCCCTCTGGTCTGGTGCTCCTGCCTCACACCTAGCCCGTCTTCACGCTGTTGAAACCAAAGCGTTCAGAATCATTGGAATCTCCCGCGATGAAGCTAACTCCAAGGGCCTTTCACTCACTCACCGCAGGCAGGTTGGTGGTCTTTCCGTCTTCTTCCGACTCCTCTCTGGCCTTGCCCCCCCCCCAGCCCTCTCTGGGCTCTGTCCCCCAAATATTCCTACAGGTCGCACAAGATCTGCCTGCAACCCTCTTATGGTGAAACTGCCAAAATCAAGACTTTCTGCTCACCTTCACTCCTTCATTCCTCTTTTCTCCCGCCTCTGGAACAAACTCCCTCACTCTCTTCAATCCCACTCCACCCTCCAGGTCTTTAAAACAGCTGTTCACCACCATCTCTTATCCTCCCCCATCCAAAACCTTGATCTTTTCTACCCTTGCTAATTTCGGTCCCCTTGTGTTTTATACCTCCCCCCCCCCTCCCCTTCACATGCCTCCTGCCCCCAAGCCCTCTCCCTCCCATACTTCTCCCTGCTCTCAAATGTTGTGGTTGTGTGCTTCCCCTTCTCTCCCCATCTTGTCTTCAGCTCCCTCTTTTTGTATATTTTGTTTGTCTGGTTGATTTGTTTGTGAAATAAATGTTAGCTCTTTCAAGAGCCTCGATTCAGTATACAAAAAAAAAAATTAAAAAAAATGACACCAGTTTACATGGATGAGGAATTGCAGCAAATACACCAGTCTACATGGATGAGGAATTGCAGCAATTACACCAGTCTACACGGTTGAGGAATTGCAGGAATTACACCAGTCCACATGTATGAGGAATTGCAGCAATTACACCAGTCCACATGTATGAGGAATTGCAGCAATCACACCAGTCTACATGGATGAGGAATTGCAGCAATTACACCAGTCTACATGGATAAGTAATTGCAGCAATTACACCGGTCTACATGGATGAGGAATTGCAGCAATTACACCAGTCTACACTGACGAGGATTGCATCAATTACACCAGTCTACATGGACGAGGAATTGCAGCAATTAGACCAGTCTACATGGACGAGGAATTGCAGCAATTACACCAGTCTACATGGACGAGGAATTGCAGCAATTACACCAGTCTACATGGACAAGGAATTGCATCAATTACACCAGTCTACATGGACGAGGAATTGCAGCAATTAGACCAGTCTACCTGGATGAGTAATTGCAGCAATTAGACCAGTCTCCATGGATGAGGAATTGCAGCAATCACACCAGTCTACATGGATGAGGAATTGCAGCAATCACACCAGTCTACATGGACGAGGAATTGCAGCATTTACACCAGTCTGCATGGATGAGGAATTGCAGCAATTACACCAGTCTACATTGATGAGGAATTGCAGCAATTACACCAGTCTACAATCTACATGGATGAGGAATTGCAGCAAATAAACCAGTCTACATGGATGAGGAATTGCAGCAATTAGACCAGTCTACATGGATGAGGAATTGTAGCAATTACACCAGTCTACATGGACGAGGAATTGCAGCAATTACACCAGTCTACATGGATGAGGAATTGCAGCAATTACACCAGTCTACATGGATGAGGAATTGCAGCAAATACACCAGTCTACATGGATGAGGAATTGCAGCAATTACACCAGTCTACATGGATGAGGAATTGCAGCAATCACACCAGTCTACATGGACGAGGAATTGCAGCAATTACACCAGTCTACATGGACGAGGAATTGCAGCAATTAGACCAGTCTACATGGACGAGGAATTGCAGCAATTACACCAGTCTACATGGATGAGGAATTGCAGCAATTAGACCAGTCTACATGGATGAGGAATTGCAGCAATCACACCAGTCCACATGGATGAGGAATTGCAGTAATCACACCAGTCTACATGGATGAGGAATTGCAGCATTTACACCAGTCTACATGGATGAGGAATTGCAGCAAATACACCAGTCTACATGGATGAGGAATTGCAGTAATCACACCAGTCTACATGGACGAGGAATTGCAGCATTTACACCAGTCTACATGGATGAGGAATTGCAGCAATTACACCAGTCTACATGGACGAGGAATTGCAGCAATTACACCAGTCTACACAGATGAGGAATTGCAGCACATACACCAGTCTACATGGACGAGGAATTGCAGCAATTAGACCAGTCTACATGGATGAGGAATTGCAGCAATCACACCAGTCTACACAGATGAGGAATTACAGCAATCACACCAGTCTACATGGATGAGGAATTGCAGCAATTAGACCAGTCTACATGGATGAGGAATTGCAGAAATCACTCCAGTCTACATGGATGAGGAATTGCAGCAATTACACCAGTCTACATGGATGAGGAATTGCAGCAATGAGGAATTGCAATGAGGAATTTCCTTCATGATGTCTCTGATGCCTTGGTATCTCTCCCAGGTTACTCCCTCCTCCGGTATGATAGACCTGAGCCTCGTCCTGGAGGTGGGGTTGCTATCTTTACAAAAAACTCTCTTCCTCACTCGCCCTCCACTGCCCTCTCTCCACCTCACCCCCAGGAATACCTTTGGCTACGGCTTCCCCTTCGCTCCCACCTTTTGTTCATATGTGTGTTGTACCGTCCACCAATCAGCGATGACTCTATCTACATCTCCCTGTCTGATAATATGGACCAACTTCTATCTACCCATCCCAACTCTCTCTTCCTCATATGTGGTGATTTCAATTGTCACCATGCCAGTTGGCTGGGTGTGGGTACCTCTCTCACCAGCCATGGCTCTTCAGCAAAGGACTTCTGCGACTCACTGGGACTGACACAATCTGTCAATTTCCCGACCCGGATCTCAGTCAACGGAGCATCTTCTCTTCTGGATTTGGTTATGACAAACTTCCCTGAAAATGTCTGCTGCTCTTCTTCTGCTCCAATCGGCTCATCTGATCATGTGCTTGTCAAAGTGGACATCTCTCTGACCATTCTCAGAGAGCCTCCTCAGCGTCGACGAGTCTGGCATTTCACTCAGGCCAACTGGCACGGTCTTCAAGCAGCCATCAATCATCTGGACTGGTCTCCCATCTCTACCGCCTCTGACATCAACTCATCCTGGGAATTCTTTCAAAGTAAATTGCTCTCTCTCATGCACAGATTTATACCATCTCGTCTTCAGTTGTCATACCCTTCCTCCCGTCCATGGTACACGGAATCTTGTGGTGAGGCTGTTGCCCTGAAACAACTTGCTTTCGTCTCCTGGAAAGCAAATCCAACGGAAGGAAATCTCATTTCCTTTCACAAAGCCCGAAACAAGTGTGTGTCCACCCTCAGGAGAGCCAGGAAACAATATCTCACCATTCTCAAGACCGAACTCTTATCTGTCTCCCTCTTCCAAATCCTGGTGGCGTCTGGTCAAATCTGTTTCTGGTGTTTGTTCCCCCTCCATCCCCTCCCTCACCTCAAACGGCTTAACGGCTGACTCCGCACGTGAAAAAGCTGAATGCCTCAACTCTGTGTTTGCCTCTAAATCTTGTGTCCCAAACCCATCCCTCTCTGTACCCACCGTACCCAGTCGTACCCAGCTGCTCCTGGACTCTGTCCTTTCCTCCTGACAAGGTGGAAAAGTTTCTGTCAACCCTCGACTCTGATTCTGCAACTGGTCCTGACGGCATCAGCCCACGGGTCCTAAAAGCATGTTCTTCTGCTCTTTCACTCCCTCTTTCTGTTCTCTTCACCCTCTCTTTTGCTCAAGGTCATCTGCCATCTGCTTGGAAATCAGCCAACATCACCGCTTTGCACAAAAAAAGTGCAAAAACAGATCCCAGCAACTACAGACCAATCAGCCTTCTCCCAAATATCAGCAAAGTCATGGAATCCATCATTGCTTCAGATATTAAATCTTTCCTCTTCTCCAATGGCTTGATCTCTGATCATCAATTTGGTTTCAGACCTGGTCACTCTACTCTGGACATGCTGCTTCTGCTTTCTCAACAATGGATGGAGGTCCTCAACGCCAAACAGGAAATTAGAGCTGTCTCCCTTGACATTTCACGTGCCTTCGATACGGTCTGGCACCCTGCTCTGCTCTCCAAACTCTCCTCCTTTGGTATCCATGGAAATCTCCACGCATGGCTGGCGGACTTCCTCTCTGGTCGTAGTCAACGTGTGGCCCTGAATGGGTTTCTCTCATCTCCTCTTCCTGTTCAGGCTGGAGTTCCCCAAGGTAGTGTTCTGGGCCCTGTGCTTTTTCTGGTCTTCATCAATGATCTCTCTGACTCTCTTGAAAATCCTCTCTATCTCTTTGCTGACGACTCTACTCTCTGTCGCTCCATTCCTCATCCCTCAGATCGGCAGTCTGCAGCCTCCTCACTCTCTGCAGACCTGGACAAAATCACAGACTGGTCAAACAAGTGGAACATGTCTTTCAATCCTGACAAATCTCACACTCTTACAATGTCTCTCCGAAAGGACCGACTGGACAACCCTCCCATCTACTTTCTCAACAATCCTCTCCAAGAAGTTCTGTCGCTCAAGCTTTTGGGTCTCACTATCTGCCATGATCTTTCTTGGGAAAACCACATTTCCAAGCTGGCCTCCAAAGCCAGTCGCCGACTGGGCATCCTCCGTCGTGCGAAGTCCTTCCTTGGCACACCTGAGCTCCTCACCACATACAAGGCTTTCATCCGCAGCTCAATGGAATACTGTTCCCCCCTCTGGGCTGGTGCTCCTGCCTCACACCTTGCTCGACTTCACGCTGTTGAGGCCAAAGCTTTCAGAATCATTGGAATCTCCTGCGATGTAGTCAACGCCGAGGGCCTTTCACTCACTCACCGCAGGCAGGTTGGTGGTCTTTCTGTCTTCTACCGACTCCTCTCCGGCCTTGCTCCCCCAGCTCTCTCTGTGCTCTGTCCCCCCAATATTCCGTCAGGTCGCACAAGATCTGCCTGCAACCCTCTTATGGTTAAACTGCCAAAGTCTAGGCTCTCTGCTCACCTTCACTCTTTCATTCCCCTTTTCTCCCGCCTCTGGAACAAACTCCCCCACTCCCTTCAATCCCACTCCTCCCTCCAGGTCTTTAAAACAGCTGTTCACCACCATCTCTTATCGTCCCCCATCGAAAACCTTGATCTTTTCTACCCCCGGTAATTCACCCCAGAGTCCTTGCAGTGTTCATATGTTTTAATCCTCTCCCACCTCCCCCCAAGTTCTCCCGATGTCCCTGCTCTCAAATGTTGTGTTTGTGTCCTTCCCCCTCTTCCCCCTCTCTTTTGTGTCCTTCCCCCTCTCTCCCCATCTTGTCTGCCGCTCCCCTTGTTTTTTGTGTTTTGTGTGTCGGTTTGTCTTTTTGTGTGAATAATGTTAGCTCTTTCACGAGCCTCGATCTTGTATACAAAAAAAAAAAAAAAAAAATTACACCAGTCTACATGGATGAGGAATTGCAGCAATTACACCAGTCTACACAGGTGAGGAATTGCAGCAATCACACCAGTCAACATGGATGAGGAATTGCAGCAATCACACCAGTCTACATGGATGAGGAATTGCAGCAATTACACCAGCCGACACGGATGAGGAATTGCAGCAATTACACCAGTCTACCTGGATGAGGAATTGCAGCAATTACACCAGTCTACATGGATGAGGAATTGCAGCAAATACACCAGTCTACATGGACGAGGAATTGCAGCAATTACACCAGTCTACACAGATGTGGAATTACAGCAATCACACCAGTCTACATGGATGAGGAATTGCAGCAATTAGACCAGTCTACATGGATGAGGAATTGCAGCAATTAGACCAGTCTACATGGATGAGGAATTGCAGCAATCACACCAGTCTACATGGATGAGGAATTGCAGCAATCACACCAGTCTACATGGACGAGGAATTGCAGCATTTACACCAGTCTACATGGAGGAGGAATTGCAGCAATTACACCAGTCTACATGGATGAGGAATTGCAGCAAATACACCAGTCTACATGGAAGAGGAATTGCAGCAATCACACCAGTCTACATGGATGAGGAATTGCAGCAATTACACCAGTCTACATGGACGAGGAATTGCAGCAATTACACCGGTCTACATGGATGAGGAATTGCAGCAATCACACCAGTCTACATGGACGAGGAATTGCAGCAATTACACCAGTCTACATGGTTGAGGAATTGCAGCAATTACACCAGTCTACATGGATGAGGAATTGCAGCAATCACACCAGTCTACACGGATGAGGAATTGCAGCAATCACACCAGTCTACATGGACGAGGAATTGCAGCAATTACACCAGTCTACATGGATGAGGAATTGCAGCAATCACACCAGTCTACATGGATGAGGAATTGCAGCAATTACACCAGTCTACATGGACGAGGAATTGCAGCAATTACACCAGTCTACATTGATGAGGAATTGCAGCAATTACACCAGTCTACAATCTACATGGATGAGGAATTGCAACAAATACACCAGTCTACATGGATGAGGAATTGCAGCAATTAGACCAGTCTACATGGATGAGGAATTGTAGCAATTATAATTGCTGCAATTCCTCATCCATGTAGACTGGTGTGATTGCTGCAATTCCTCATCCATGTAGACTGGTGTAATTGCTGCAATTCCTCGTCCATGTAGACTGGTGTGATTGCTGCAATTCCTCATCCATGTAGACTGGTGTGATTGCTGCAATTCCTCATCCATGTAGACTGGTGTAATTGCTGCAATTCCTCAACCATGTAGACTGGTGTAATTGCTGCAATTCCTCGTCCATGTAGACTGGTGTGATTGGTGCAATTCTTCATCCATGTAGACCGGTGTAATTGCTGCAATTCCTCGTCCATGTAGACTGGTGTAATTGCTGCAATTCCTCATCCATGTAGACTGGTGTGATTGCTGCAATTCCTCGTCCATGTAGACTGGTGTATTTGCTGCAATTCCTCATCCATGTAGACTGGTGTAATTGCTGCAATTCCTCCTCCATGTAGACTGGTGTAAATGCTGCAATTCCTCGTCCATGTAGACTGGTGTGATTGCTGCAATTCCTCATCCATGTAGACTGGTGTGATTGCTGCAATTCCTCATCCATGTAGACTGGTCTAATTGCTGCAATTCCTCATCCATGTAGACTGGTCTAATTGCTGCAATTCCTCATCCATGTAGACTGGTCTGATTGCTGTAATTCCTCATCTGTGTAGACTGGTGTAATTGCTGCAATTCCTCGTCCATGTAGACTGGTGTATTTGCTGCAATTCCTCATCCATGTAGACTGGTGTAATTGCTGCAATTCCTCATCCAGGTAGACTAGTGTAATTGCTGCAATTCCTCATCCGTGTAGGCTGGTGTAATTGCTGCAATTCCTCATCCATGTAGACTGGTGTGATTGCTGCAATTCCTCATCCATGTAGACTGGTGTGATTGCTGCAATTCCTCACCTGTGTAGACTGGTGTAATTGCTGCAATTCCTCATCCATGTAGACTGGTGTAATTTTTTTTTTTTTTTTTTTTTGTATACAAGATCGAGGCTCGTGAAAGAGCTAACATTAATCACACAAAAAGACAAACCGACAAACAAAACACAAAAAACAAGGGGAGCGGCAGACAAGATGGGGAGAGAGGGGGAAGGACACAAAAGAGAGGGGGAAGAGGAGGAAGGACACAAACACAACATTTGAGAGCAGGGACATCGGGAGGACTTGGGGGGAGGTGGGAGAGGATTAAAACATATGAACACTGCAAGGACTCTGGGGTGAATTACCCGGGGTAGAAAAGATCAAGGTTTTCGATGGGGGACGATAAGAGATGGTGGTGAACAGCTGTTTTAAAGACCTGGAGGGAGGAGTGGGATTGAAGGGAGTGGGGGAGTTTGTTCCAGAGGCGGGAGAAAAGGGGAATGAAAGAGTGAAGGTGAGCAGAGAGCCTAGACTTTGGCAGTTTAACCATAAGAGGGTTGCAGGCAGATCTTGTGCGACCTGAAGGAATATTGGGGGGACAGAGCACAGAGAGAGCTTGGGGAGCAAGGCCGGAGAGGAGCCGGTAGAAGACAGAAAGACCACCAACCTGCCTGCGGTGAGTGAGTGAAAGGCCCTCGGCGTTGACTACATCGCAGGAGATTCCAATGATTCTGAAAGCTTTGGCCTCAACAGCGTGAAGTTGAGCAAGGTGTGAGGCAGGAGCACCAGCCCAGAGGGGGGAACAGTATTTCATTGAGCTGCGGATGAAAGCCTTGTATGTGGTGAGGAGCTCAGGTGTGCCAAGGAAGGACTTCGCACGACGGAGGATGCCCAGTCGGCGACTGGCTTTGGAGGCCAGCTTGGAAATGTGGTTTTCCCAAGAAAGATCATGGCAGATAGTGAGACCCAAAAGCTTGAGCGACAGAACTTCTTGGAGAGGATTGTTGAGAAAGTAGATGGGAGGGTTGTCCAGTCGGTCCTTTCGGAGAGACATTGTAAGAGTGTGAGATTTGTCAGGATTGAAAGACATGTTCCACTTGTTTGACCAGTCTGTGATTTTGTCCAGGTCTGCAGAGAGTGAGGAGGCTGCAGACTGCCGATCTGAGGGATGAGGAATGGAGCGACAGAGAGTAGAGTCGTCAGCAAAGAGATAGAGAGGATTTTCAAGAGAGTCAGAGAGATCATTGATGAAGACCAGAAAAAGCACAGGGCCCAGAACACTACCTTGGGGAACTCCAGCCTGAACAGGAGGAGGAGATGAGAGAAACCCATTCAGGGCCACACGTTGACTACGACCAGAGAGGAAGTCCGCCAGCCATGCGTGGAGATTTCCATGGATACCAAAGGAGGAGAGTTTGGAGAGCAGAGCAGGGTGCCAGACCGTATCGAAGGCACGTGAAATGTCAAGGGAGACAGCTCTAATTTCCTGTTTGGTGTTGAGGACCTCCATCCATTGTTGAGAAAGCAGAAGCAGCATGTCCAGAGTAGAGTGACCAGGTCTGAAACCAAATTGATGATCAGAGATCAAGCCATTGGAGAAGAGGAAAGATTTAATATCTGAAGCAATGATGGATTCCATGACTTTGCTGATAATTGGGAGAAGGCTGATTGGTCTGTAGTTGCTGGGATCTGTTTTTGCACCTTTTTTGTGCAAAGCGGTGATGTTGGCTGATTTCCAAGCAGATGGCAGATGACCTTGAGCAAAAGAGAGGGTGAAGAGAACAGAAAGAGGGAGTGAAAGAGCAGAAGAACATGCTTTTAGGACCCGTGGGCTGATGCCGTCAGGACCAGTTGCAGAATCAGAGTCGAGGGTTGACAGAAACTTTTCCACCTTGTCAGGAGGAAAGGACACAGAGTCCAGGAGCAGCTGGGTACGACTGGGTACGGTGGGTACAGAGAGGGATGGGTTTGGGACACAAGATTTAGAGGCAAACACAGAGTTGAGGCATTCAGCTTTTTCACGTGCGGAGTCAGCCGTTAAGCCGTTTGAGGTGAGGGAGGGGATGGAGGGGGAACAAACACCAGAAACAGATTTGACCAGACGCCACCAGGATTTGGAAGAGGGAGACAGATAAGAGAGTTCGGTCTTGAGAATGGTGAGATATTGTTTCCTGGCTCTCCTGAGGGTGGACACACACTTGTTTCGGGCTTTGTGAAAGGAAATGAGATTTCCTTCCGTTGGATTTGCTTTCCAGGAGACGAAAGCAAGTTGTTTCAGGGCAACAGCCTCACCACAAGATTCCATGTACCATGGACGGGAGGAAGGGTATGACAACTGAAGACGATCAGAGCGAAGAGCATTCTGTCGCTCAAGCTTTTGGGTCTCACTATCTGCCATGATCTTTCTTGGGAAAACCACATTTCCAAGCTGACCTCCAAAGCCAGTCGCCGACTGGGCATCCTCCGTCGTGCGAAGTCCTTCCTTGGCACACCTGAGCTCCTCACCACATACAAGGCTTTCATCCGCAGCTCAATGGAATACTGTTCCCCCCTCTGGGCTGGTGCTCCTGCCTCACACCTTGCTCGGCTTCACGCTGTTGAGGCCAAAGCTTTCAGAATCATTGGAATCTCCTGCGATGTAGTCAACGCCGAGGGCCTTTCACTCACTCACCGCAGGCAGGTTGGTGGTCTTTCTGTCTTCTACCGACTCCTCTCCGGCCTTGCTCCCCCAGCTCTCTCTGTGCTCTGTCCCCCCAATATTCCTTCAGGTCGCACAAGATCTGCCTGCAACCCTCTTCTGGTTAAACTGCCAAAGTCTAGGCTCTCTGCTCACCTTCACTCTTTCATTCCCCTTTTCTCCCGCCTCTGGAACAAACTCCCCCACTCCCTTCAATCCCACTCCTCCCTCCAGGTCTTTAAAACAGCTGTTCACCACCATCTCTTATCTTCCCCCATCGAAAACCTTGATCTTTTCTACCCCCGGTAATTCACCCCAGAGCCCTTGCAGTGTTCATATGTTTTAATCCTCTCCCACCTCCCACCAAGTCCTCCCGATGTCCCTGCTCTCAAATGTTGTGTTTGTGTCCTTCCCCCTCTCTTTTGTGTCCTTCCCCCTCTCTCCCCATCTTGTCTACCGCTCCCCTTGTTTTTTGTGTTTTGTGTGTCGGTTTGTCTTTTTGTGTGATTAATGTTAGCTCTTTCACGAGCCTCGATCTTGTATACAAAAAAAAAAAAAAAGAAAAAAAAAAAGACGAGATGGTATAAATCTGTGCATGAGAGAGAGCAATTTACTTTGAAAGAATTCCCAGGATGAGTTGATGTCAGAGGCGGTAGAGATGGGAGACCAGTCCAGATGATTGATGGCTGCTTGAAGACCGTGCCAGTTGGCCTGAGTGAAATGCCAGACTCGTCGACGCTGAGGAGGCTCTCTGAGAATGGTCAGAGAGATGTCCACTTTGACAAGCACATGATCAGATGAGCCGATTGGAGCAGAAGAAGAGCAGCAGACATTTTCAGGGAAGTTTGTCATAACCAAATCCAGAAGAGAAGATGTTCCGTTGACTGAGATCCGGGTCGGGAAATTGACAGATTGTGTCAGTCCCAGTGAGTCGCAGAAGTCCTTTGCTGAAGAGCCATGGCTGGTGAGAGAGGTACCCACACCCAGCCAACTGGCATGGTGACAATTGAAATCACCACATATGAGGAAGAGAGAGTTGGGATGGGTAGATAGAAGTTGGTCCATATTATCAGACAGTGAGATGTAGATGGAGTCATCGCTGATTGGTGGACGGTACAACACACATATGAACAAAAGGTGGGAGCGAAGGGGAAGCCGTAGCCAAAGGTATTCCTGGGGTTGAGGTGGAGAGAGGGCAGTGGAGGGCGAGTGAGGAAGAGAGTTTTTTGTAAAGATAGCAACCCCACCTCCAGGACGAGGCTCAGGTCTATCATACCGGAGGAGGGAGTAACCTGGGAGAGATACCAAGGCATCAGAGACATCATGAAGGAAATTCCTCATTGCAATTCCTCATTGCTGCAATTCCTCATCCATGTAGACTGGTGTGATTTCTGCAATTCCTCATCCATGTAGACTGGTCTAATTGCTGCAATTCCTCATCCATGTAGACTGGTCTAATTGCTGCAATTCCTCATCCATGTAGACTGGTGTGATTGCTGTAATTCCTCATCTGTGTAGACTGGTGTGATTGCTGCAATTCCTCATCCATGTAGACTGGTCTAATTGCTGCAATTCCTCGTCCATGTAGACTGGTGTATTTGCTGCAATTCCTCATCTGTGTAGACTGGTGTAATTGCTGCAATTCCTCGTCCATGTAGACTGGTGTAATTACTGCAATTCCTCATCCATGTAGACTGGTGTAAATGCTGCAATTCCTCGTCCATGTAGACTGGTGTATTTGCTGCAATTCCTCATCCATGTAGACTGGTGTAAATGCTGCAATTCCTCATCCATGTAGACTGGTGTGATTGCTGCAATTCCTCATCCATGTAGACTGGTGTGATTGCTGCAATTCCTCATCCATGTAGACTGGTCTAATTGCTGCAATTCCTCATCCATGTAGACTGGTGTAATTGCTGCAATTCCTCGTCCATGTAGACTGGTCTAATTGCTGCAATTCCTCGTCCATGTAGACTGGTGTAATTGCTGCAATTCCTCGTCCATGTAGACTGGTGTGATTGCTGCAATTCCTCATCCATGTAGACTGGTGTAATTGCTGCAATTCCTCATCCATGTAGACTGGTGTATTTGCTGCAATTCCTCATCCATGTAGACTGGTGTAATTGCTGCAATTCCTCATCCATGTAGACTGGTGTAATTGCTGCAATTCCTCGTCCATGTAGACTGGTGTAATTGCTACAATTCCTCATCCATGTAGACTGGTCTAATTGCTGCAATTCCTCATCCATGTAGACTGGTGTATTTGCTGCAATTCCTCATCCATGTAGATTGTAGACTGGTGTAATTGCTGCAATTCCTCATCAATGTAGACTGGTGTAATTGCTGCAATTCCTCATCCATGCAGACTCGTGTAAATGCCGCAATTCCTCGTCCATGTAGACTGGTGTGATTGCTGCAATTCCTCATCCATGTAGACTGGTGTGATTGCTGCAATTCCTCATCCATGGAGACTGGTCTAATTGCTGCAATTACTCATCCAGGTAGACTGGTCTAATTGCTGCAATTCCTCGTCCATGTAGACTGGTGTAATTGATGCAATTCCTCGTCAGTGTAGACTGGTGTAATTGCTGCAATTCCTCATCCATGTAGACTGGTGTAATTGCTGCAATTCCTCATCCATGTAGACTGGTGTAATTGCTGCAATTCCTCATCCATGTAGACTGGTGTGATTGCTGCAATTCCTCATACATGTGGACTGGTGTAATTGCTGCAATTCCTCATACATGTGGACTGGTGTAATTGCTGCAATTCCTCAACCGTGTTGACTGGTGTAATTGCTGCAATTCCTCATCCATGTAGACTGGTGTATTTGCTGCAATTCCTCATCCATGTAGACTGGTGTGATTGCTGCAATTACTCATCCATATAGACTGGTCTAATTGCTGCAATTCCTCGTCCATGTAGACTGGTGTAATTGCTGCAATTCCTCATCCATGTAGACTGGTGTAAATGCTGCAATTCCTCGTCCATGTAGACTGGTGTATTTGCTGCAATTCCTCATCCATGTAGACTGGTGTAAATGCTGCAATTCCTCATCCATGTAGACTGGTGTGATTGCTGCAATTCCTCATCCATGTAGACTGGTGTGATTGCTGCAATTCCTCATCCATGTAGACTGGTCTAATTGCTGCAATTCCTCATCCATGTAGACTGGTGTAATTGCTGCAATTCCTCGTCCATGTAGACTGGTCTAATTGCTGCAATTCCTCGTCCATGTAGACTGGTGTAATTGCTGCAATTCCTCGTCCATGTAGACTGGTGTGATTGCTGCAATTCCTCATCCATGTAGACTGGTGTAATTGCTGCAATTCCTCATCCATGTAGACTGGTGTATTTGCTGCAATTCCTCATCCATGTAGACTGGTGTAATTGCTACAATTCCTCATCCATGTAGACTGGTCTAATTGCTGCAATTCCTCATCCATGTAGACTGGTGTATTTGCTGCAATTCCTCATCCATGTAGATTGTAGACTGGTGTAATTGCTGCAATTCCTCATCAATGTAGACTGGTGTAATTGCTGCAATTCCTCATCCATGCAGACTGGTGTAATTGCTGCAATTCCTCATCCATGTAGACTGGTGTAAATGCTGCAATTCCTCGTCCATGTAGACTGGTGTATTTGCTGCAATTCCTCATCCATGTAGACTGGTGTAATTGCTGCAATTCCTCGTCCATGTAGACTGGTGTAATTGCTGCAATTCCTCATCCATGTAGACTGGTGTGATTGCTGCAATTCCTCATCCATGTAGACTGGTGTAATTGCTGCAATTCCTCGTCCATGTAGACTGGTCTAATTGCTGCAATTCCTCATCCATGTAGACTGGTGTGATTGCTGCAATTCCTCATCCATGTAGACTGGTGTAATTGCTGCAATTCCTCGTCCATGTAGACTGGTCTAATTGCTGCAATTCCTCATCCATGTAGACTGGTGTGATTGCTGCAATTCCTCATCCATGTAGACTGGTGTGATTGCTGCAATTCCTCATCCATGTAGACTGGTGTAATTGCTGCAATTCCTCAACCATGTAGACTGGTGTAATTGCTGCAATTCCTCGTCCATGTAGACTGGTGTGATTGCTGCAATTCCTCATCCATGTAGACCGGTGTAATTGCTGCAATTCCTCGTCCATGTAGACTGGTGTAATTGCTGCAATTCCTCATCCATGTAGACTGGTGTGATTGCTGCAATTCCTCGTCCATGTAGACTGGTGTATTTGCTGCAATTCCTCATCCATGTAGACTGGTGTAATTGCTGCAATTCCTCCTCCATGTAGACTGGTGTAAATGCTGCAATTCCTCGTCCATGTAGACTGGTGTGATTGCTGCAATTCCTCATCCATGTAGACTGGTGTGATTGCTGCAATTCCTCATCCATGTAGACTGGTCTAATTGCTGCAATTCCTCATCCATGTAGACTGGTCTAATTGCTGCAATTCCTCATCCATGTAGACTGGTGTGATTGCTGTAATTCCTCATCTGTGTAGACTGGTGTAATTGCTGCAATTCCTCGTCCATGTAGACTGGTGTAATTGCTGCAATTCCTCATCCATGTAGACGGGTGTAAATGCTGCAATTCCTCGTCCATGTAGACTGGTGTATTTGCTGCAATTCCTCATCCATGTAGACTGGTGTAAATGCTGCAATTCCTCATCCATGTAGACTGGTGTGATTGCTGCAATTCCTCATCCATGTAGACTGGTGTGATTGCTGCAATTCCTCATCCATGTAGACTGGTCTAATTGCTGCAATTCCTCATCCATGTAGACTGGTGTAATTGCTGCAATTCCTCGTCCATGTAGACTGGTCTAATTGCTGCAATTCCTCGTCCATGTAGACTGGTGTAATTGCTGCAATTCCTCGTCCATGTAGACTGGTGTGATTGCTGCAATTCCTCATCCATGTAGACTGGTGTAATTGCTGCAATTCCTCATCCATGTAGACTGGTGTATTTGCTGCAATTCCTCATCCATGTAGACTGGTGTAATTGCTGCAATTCCTCATCCATGTAGACTGGTGTAATTGCTGCAATTCCTCGTCCATGTAGACTGGTGTATTTGCTGTTCACCAGTCTACATGGACGAGGAATTGCAGCAATTACACCAGTCTACATGGATGAGGAATTGCAGCAAATACACCAGTCTACATGGACGAGGAATTGCAGCATTTACACCAGTCTACATGGATGAGGAATTGCAGCAATTACACCAGTCTACATGGACGAGGAATTGCAGCAATTACACCAGTCTACACAGATGAGGAATTGCAGCAAATACACCAGTCTACATGGACGAGGAATTGCAGCAATTACACCAGTCTACACAGATGAGGAATTACAGCAATCACACCAGTCTACATGGATGAGGAATTGCAGCAATTAGACCAGTCTACATGGATGAGGAATTGCAGCAATCACACCAGTCTACATGGATGAGGAATTGCAGCAATCACACCAGTCTACATGGACGAGGAATTGCAGCATTTACACCAGTCTACATGGAGGAGGAATTGCAGCAATTACACCAGTCTACATGGATGAGGAATTGCAGCAAATACACCAGTCTACATGGACGAGGAATTGCAGCAATCACACCAGTCTACATGGATGAGGAATTGCAGCAATTACACCAGTATACATGGACGAGGAATTGCAGCAATTACACCGGTCTACATGGATGAGGAATTGCAGCAATCACACCAGTCTACATGGATGAGGAATTGCAGCAATTACACCAGTCTACATGGACGAGGAATTGCAGCAATTACACCAGTCTACATGGATGAGGAATTGCAGCAAATACACCAGTCTACATGGACGAGGAATTGCAGCATTTACATCAGTCTACATGGACGAGGAATTGCAGCATTTACACCAGTCTACATGGATGAGGAATTGCAGCAATTACACCAGTCTACATGGACGAGGAATTGCAGCAATTACACCAGTCTACATGGACGAGGAATTGCAGCAATTACACCAGTCTACACAGATGAGGAATTGCAGCAAATACACCAGTCTACATGGACGAGGAATTGCAGCAATTACACCAGTCTACATGGATGAGGAATTGCAGCAATCACACCAGTCTACATGGATGAGGAATTGCAGCAATTAGACCAGTCTACATGGACGAGGAATTGCAGCAATTACACCAGTCTACATGGATGAGGAATTGCAGCAATCACACCAGTCTACATGGATGAGGAATTGCAGCAATTAGACCAGTCTACATGGATGAGGAATTGCAGCCATTAGACCAGTCTACATGGATGAGGAATTGCAGAAATCACACCAGTCTACATGGATGAGGAATTGCAGCAATTACACCAGTCTACATGGATGAGGAATTGCAGCAATTACACCAGTCTACATGGATGAGGAATTGCAGCAATTACACCAGTCTACACAGGTGAGGAATTGCAGCAATCACACCAGTCTACATGGATGAGGAATTGCAGCAATCACACCAGTCTACATGGATGAGGAATTGAAGCAAATACACCAGTCTACATGGATGAGGAATTGCAGCAATCACACCAGTCTACATGGATGAGGAATTGCAGCAAATACACCAGTCTGCATGGATGAGGAATTGCAGCAATTACACCAGTCTATATGGACGAGGAATTGCAGCAATTACACCAGTCTACATGGATGAGGAATTGCAGCAATCACACCAGTCGGTCTACATGGATGAGGAATTGCAGCAATTACACCAGTCTACATGGATGAGGAATTGCAGCAAATACACCAGTCTACATGGATGAGGAATTGCAGCAATTACACCAATTGCAGCAATTTCTGTCTTCTACCGACTCCTCTCCGGCCTTGCTCCCCCAGCTCTCTCTGTGCTCTGTCCCTCAAATATTCCTACAGGTCGCACAAGATCTGCCAGCAAGCCTCTGATGGTTAAACTGCCAAAATCTCGGCTCTCTGCTCACCTTCACTCCTTCATTCCTCTTTTCTCCCGCCTCTGGAACAAACTCCCACACTCCCTTCAATCCCACTCCTCCCTCCAGGTCTTTAAAACAGCTGTTCACCACCATCTCTTATCTTCCCCCATCCAAAACCTTGATCTTTTCTACCCCCACTAATTCACCCCAGATCCACCTTGTTTGTAATTCCAACTTCTTTCCTGGTAGTCCTGGCAGTGTCCATATGTTTTATGCCTCTCCCACCCCCTTTCCCATGCCTCCCCCCCAAAGCCCTCTCCCTCCCACAGATCTCTCGATGTCTCCATGTCTCTCGGTTCCTGCTCTCAAATGTTGTGTTTGTGTCCTTCCCCCTCTCTCCCCATCTTGTCTACCGCTCCCGATGCTTTTGTTTTATGTGTCGGTTTGTCGGTTATGTGTCGGTTTGTCTTTCTGTGTGATAAATGTTCGCTCCTTCACGAGCCTCGATCTTGCATACAAAAAACAAAAAAAAGAAGTCTACATGGATGAGGAATTGCAGCAATTAGACCAGTCTACATGGATGAGGAATTGCAGCAATTACACCAGTCTACATGGATGAGGAATTGCAGCAAATACACCAGTCTACATGGATGAGGAATTGCAGCAATCACACCAGTCTACATGGACGAGGAATTGCAGCAATTACACCAGTCTACATGGACGAGGAATTGCAGCAATTACACCAGTCTACATGGATGAGGAATTGCAGTAATTACACCAGTCTACATGGATGAGGAATTGCAACAATTACACCAGTCTACATGGATGAGGAATTGCAGCAATTACACCAGTCTACATGGATGAGGAATTGCAGCAATTACACCAGTCTACATGGATGAGGAATTGCAGCAAATAAACCAGTCTACATGGATGAGGAATTGCAGCAATTACACCAGTCTACATGGATGACGAATTGCAGCAATTACACCAGTCTACATGGATGAGGAATTGCAGCAATCACACCAGTCTACATGGACGAGGAATTGCAGCAATCACACCAGTCTACATGGACGAGGAATTGCAGCAATTATACCAGTCTACATGGATGAGGAATTGCAGCAATTACACCAGTCCACATGGATGAGGAATTGCAGCAATCGCACCAGTCTACATGGATGAGGAATTGCAGCAATTACACCAGTCTACATGGATGAGGAATTGCAGCAATTACACCAGTCTACATGGATGAGGAATTGCAGCAATTACACCAGTCTACATGGATGAGGAATTGCAGCAATCACGCCAGTCTACATGGACGAGGAATTGCAGCAATCACACCAGTCTACATGGACGAGGAATTGCAGCAATTATACCAGTCTACATGGATGAGGAATTGCAGCAATTACACCAGTCCACATGGATGAGGAATTGCAGCAATCGCACCAGTCTACATGGATGAGGAATTGCAGCAATTACACCAGTCTACATGGATGAGGAATTGCAGCAATCGCACCAGTCTGCATGGATGAGGAATTGCAGCAATTACACCAGTCTACATTGATGAGGAATTGCAGCAATTACACCAGTCTACAATCTACATGGATGAGGAATTGCAGCAAATAAACCAGTCTACATGGATGAGGAATTGCAGCAATTAGACCAGTCTACATGGATGAGGAATTGTAGCAATTACACCAGTCTACATGGACGAGGAATTGCAGCAATTACACCAGTCTACATGGACGAGGAATTGCAGCATTTACACCAGTCTACATGGAGGAGGAATTGCAGCAATTACACCAGTCTACATGGATGAGGAATTGCAGCAAATACACCAGTCTACATGGACGAGGAATTGCAGCAATCACACCAGTCTACATGGATGAGGAATTGCAGCAATTACACCAGTATACATGGACGAGGAATTGCAGCAATTACACCGGTCTACATGGATGAGGAATTGCAGCAATCACACCAGTCTACATGGATGAGGAATTGCAGCAATTACACCAGTCTACATGGACGAGGAATTGCAGCAATTACACCAGTCTACATGGATGAGGAATTGCAGCAAATACACCAGTCTACATGGACGAGGAATTGCAGCATTTACATCAGTCTACATGGACGAGGAATTGCAGCATTTACACCAGTCTACATGGATGAGGAATTGCAGCAATTACACCAGTCTACATGGACGAGGAATTGCAGCAATTACACCAGTCTACATGGACGAGGAATTGCAGCAATTACACCAGTCTACACAGATGAGGAATTGCAGCAAATACACCAGTCTACATGGACGAGGAATTGCAGCAATTACACCAGTCTACATGGATGAGGAATTGCAGCAATCACACCAGTCTACATGGATGAGGAATTGCAGCAATTAGACCAGTCTACATGGATGAGGAATTGCAGCCATTAGACCAGTCTACATGGATGAGGAATTGCAGAAATCACACCAGTCTACATGGATGAGGAATTGCAGCAATTACACCAGTCTACATGGATGAGGAATTGCAGCAATTACACCAGTCTACATGGATGAGGAATTGCAGCAATTACACCAGTCTACACAGGTGAGGAATTGCAGCAATCACACCAGTCTACATGGATGAGGAATTGCAGCAATCACACCAGTCTACATGGATGAGGAATTGAAGCAAATACACCAGTCTACATGGATGAGGAATTGCAGCAATCACACCAGTCTACATGGATGAGGAATTGCAGCAAATACACCAGTCTGCATGGATGAGGAATTGCAGCAATTACACCAGTCTATATGGACGAGGAATTGCAGCAATTACACCAGTCTACATGGATGAGGAATTGCAGCAATTAGACCAGTCTACATGGATGAGGAATTGCAGAAATCACTCCAGTCTACATGGATGAGGAATTGCAGCAATCACACCAGTCTACATGGACGAGGAATTGCAGCAATTACACCAGTCTACATGGACGAGGAATTGCAGCAATTAGACCAGTCTACATGGACGAGGAATTGCAGCAATTACACCAGTCTACATGGATGAGGAATTGCAGCAATTAGACCAGTCTACATGGATGAGGAATTGCAGCAATCACACCAGTCTACATGGATGAGGAATTGCAGCAATCACACCAGTCTACATGGATGAGGAATTGCAGCATTTACACCAGTCTACATGGATGAGGAATTGCAGCAAATACACCAGTCTACATGGACGAGGAATTGCAGCATTTACACCCGTCTACATGGATGAGGAATTGCAGCAATTACACCAGTCTACATGGACGAGGAATTGCAGCAATTACACCAGTCTACACAGATGAGGAATTACAGCAATCACACCAGTCTACATGGATGAGGAATTGCAGCAATTAGACCAGTCTACATGGATGAGGAATTGCAGCAATTAGACCAGTCTACATGGATGAGGAATTGCAGCAATCACACCAGTCTACATGGATGAGGAATTGCAGCAATCACACCAGTCTACATGGACGAGGAATTGCAGCATTTACACCAGTCTACATGGAGGAGGAATTGCAGCAATTACACCAGTCTACATGGATGAGGAATTGCAGCAAATACACCAGTCTACATGGACGAGGAATTGCAGCAATCACACCAGTCTACATGGATGAGGAATTGCAGCAATTACACCAGTCTACATGGACGAGGAATTGCAGCAATTACACCGGTCTACATGGATGAGGAATTGCAGCAATCACACCAGTCTACATGGACGAGGAATTGCAGCAATTACACCAGTCTACATGGTTGAGGAATTGCAGCAATTACACCAGTCTACATGGATGAGGAATTGCAGCAATCACACCAGTCTACATGGATGAGGAATTGCAGCAATCACACCAGTCTACATGGATGAGGAATTGCAGCAATTAGACCAGTCTACATGGACGAGGAATTGCAGCAATTACACCAGTCTACATGGATGAGGAATTGCAGCAATCACACCAGTCTACATGGATGAGGAATTGCAGCAATTAGACCAGTCTACATGGACGAGGAATTGCAGCAATTACACCAGTCTACATGGATGAGGAATTGCAGCAATCACACCAGTCTACATGGATGAGGAATTGCAGCAATTACACCAGTCTACATGGACGAGGAATTGCAGCAATTACACCAGTCTACATGGATGAGGAATTGCAGCAAATACACCAGTCTACATGGACGAGGAATTGCAGCATTTACACCAGTCTACATGGATGAGGAATTGCAGCAATTACACCAGTCTGCATGGATGAGGAATTGCAGCAATTACACCAGTCTACATTGATGAGGAATTGCAGCAATTACACCAGTCTACAATCTACATGGATGAGGAATTGCAGCAAATACACCAGTCTACATGGATGAGGAATTGCAGCAATTAGACCAGTCTACATGGATGAGGAATTGTAGCAATTACACCAGTCTACATGGATGAGGAATTGCAGCAAATACACCAGTCTACATGGATGAGGAATTGCAGCAATTACACCAGTCTACATGGATGAGGAATTGCAGCAATCACACCAGTCTACATGGACGAGGAATTGCAGCAATTACACCAGTCTACATGGACGAGGAATTGCAGCAATTAGACCAGTCTACATGGACGAGGAATTGCAGCAATTACACCAGTCTACATGGATGAGGAATTGCAGCAATTAGACCAGTCTACATGGATGAGGAATTGCAGCAATCACACCAGTCTACATGGATGAGGAATTGCAGCAATCACACCAGTCTACATGGATGAGGAATTGCAGCATTTACACCAGTCTACATGGATGAGGAATTGCAGCAAATACACCAGTCTACATGGACGAGGAATTGCAGCATTTACACCAGTCTACATGGATGAGGAATTGCAGCAATTACACCAGTCTACATGGACGAGGAATTGCAGCAATTAGACCAGTCTATATGGATGAGTAATTGCAGCAATCACACCAGTCTACATGGATGAGGAATTGCAGCAAATACACCAGTCTACATGGATGAGGAATTGCAGCAATTACACCAGTCAACACGGTTGAGGAATTGCAGCAATTACACCAGTCCACATGTATGAGGAATTGCAGCAATTACACCAGTCCACATGTATGAGGAATTGCAGCAATCACACCAGTCTACATGGATGAGGAATTGCAGCAATTACACCAGTCTACATGGATGAGGAATTGCAGCAATTACACCAGTCTACATGGATGAGGAATTGCAGCAATTACACCAGTCTACACTGACGAGGAATTGCATCAATTACACCAGTCTACATGGACGAGGAATTGCAGCAATTAGACCAGTCTACCTGGATGAGTAATTGCAGCAATTAGACCAGTCTCCATGGATGAGGAATTGCAGCAATCACACCAGTCTACATGGATGAGGAATTGCAGCAATCACACCAGTCTACATGGACGAGGAATTGCGGCATTTACACGAGTCTGCATGGATGAGGAATTGCAGCAATTACACCAGTCTACATTGATGAGGAATTGCAGCAATTACACCAGTCTACAATCTACATGGATGAGGAATTGCAGCAAATACACCAGTCTACATGGATGAGGAATTGCAGCAATTAGACCAGTCTACATGGATGAGGAATTGTAGCAATTACACCAGTCTACATGGACGAGGAATTGCAGCAATTACACCAGTCTACATGGATGAGGAATTGCAGCAATTACACCAGTCTACATGGATGAGGAATTGCAGCAAATACACCAGTCTACATGGATGAGGAATTGCAGCAATTACACCAGTCTACATGGATGAGGAATTGCAGCAATCACACCAGTCTACATGGACGAGGAATTGCAGCAATTACACCAGTCTACATGGACGAGGAATTGCAGCAATTAGACCAGTCTACATGGACGAGGAATTGCAGCAATTACACCAGTCTACATGGATGAGGAATTGCAGCAATTAGACCAGTCTACATGGATGAGGAATTGCAGCAATCACACCAGTCTACATGGATGAGGAATTGCAGCAATCACACCAGTCTACATGGATGAGGAATTGCAGCATTTACACCAGTCTACATGGATGAGGAATTGCAGCAAATACACCAGTCTACATGGACGAGGAATTGCAGCATTTACACCAGTCTACATGGATGAGGAATTGCAGTAATTACACCAGTCTACATGGACGAGGAATTGCAGCAATTACACCAGTCTACACAGATGAGGAATTGCAGCAAATACACCAGTCTACATGGACGAGGAATTGCAGCAATTAGACCAGTCTACATGGATGAGGAATTGCAGCAATCACACCAGTCTACACAGATGAGGAATTACAGCAATCACACCAGTCTACATGGATGAGGAATTGCAGCAATTAGACCAGTCTACATGGATGAGGAATTGCAGCAATTAGACCAGTCTACATGGATGAGGAATTGCAGAAATCACACCAGTCTACATGGATGAGGAATTGCAGCAATGAGGAATTGCAATGAGGAATTTCCTTCATGATGTCTCTGATGCCTTGGTATCTCTCCCAGGTTACTCCCTCCTCCGGTATGATAGACCTGAGCCTCGTCCTGGAGGTGGGGTTGCTATCTTTACAAAAAACTCTCTTCCTCACTCGCCCTCCACTGCCCTCTCTCCACCTCAACCCCAGGAATACCTTTGGCTACGGCTTCCCCTTCGCTCCCACCTTTTGTTCATATGTGTGTTGTACCGTCCACCAATCAGCGATGACTCCATCTACATCTCACTGTCTGATAATATGGACCAACTTCTATCTACCCATCCCAACTCTCTCTTCCTCATATGTGGTGATTTCAATTGTCACCATGCCAGTTGGCTGGGTGTGGGTACCTCTCTCACCAGCCATGGCTCTTCAGCAAAGGACTTCTGCGACTCACTGGGACTGACACAATCTGTCAATTTCCCGACCCGGATCTCAGTCAACGGAACATCTTCTCTTCTGGATTTGGTTATGACAAACTTCCCTGAAAATGTCTGCTGCTCTTCTTCTGCTCCAATCGGCTCATCTGATCATGTGCTTGTCAAAGTGGACATCTCTCTGACCATTCTCAGAGAGCCTCCTCAGCGTCGACGAGTCTGGCATTTCACTCAGGCCAACTGGCACGGTCTTCAAGCAGCCATCAATCATCTGGACTGGTCTCCCATCTCTACCGCCTCTGACATCAACTCATCCTGGGAATTCTTTCAAAGTAAATTGCTCTCTCTCATGCACAGATTTATACCATCTCGTCTTTTTTTTTTCTTTTTTTTTTTGTATACAAGATCGAGGCTCGTGAAAGAGCTAACATTAATCACACAAAAAGACAAACCGACACACAAAACACAAAAAACAAGGGGAGCGGTAGACAAGATGGGGAGAGAGGGGGAAGGACACAAAAGAGAGGGGGAAGGACACAAACACAACATTTGAGAGCAGGGACATCGGGAGGACTTGGTGGGAGGTGGGAGAGGATTAAAACATATGAACACTGCAAGGGCTCTGGGGTGAATTACCGGGGGTAGAAAAGATCAAGGTTTTCGATGGGGGAAGATAAGAGATGGTGGTGAACAGCTGTTTTAAAGACCTGGAGGGAGGAGTGGGATTGAAGGGAGTGGGGGAGTTTGTTCCAGAGGCGGGAGAAAAGGGGAATGAAAGAGTGAAGGTGAGCAGAGAGCCTAGACTTTGGCAGTTTAACCAGAAGAGGGTTGCAGGCAGATCTTGTGCGACCTGAAGGAATATTGGGGGGACAGAGCACAGAGAGAGCTGGGGGAGCAAGGCCGGAGAGGAGTCGGTAGAAGACAGAAAGACCACCAACCTGCCTGCGGTGAGTGAGTGAAAGGCCCTCGGCGTTGACTACATCGCAGGAGATTCCAATGATTCTGAAAGCTTTGGCCTCAACAGCGTGAAGCCGAGCAAGGTGTGAGGCAGGAGCACCAGCCCAGAGGGGGGAACAGTATTCCATTGAGCTGCGGATGAAAGCCTTGTATGTGGTGAGGAGCTCAGGTGTGCCAAGGAAGGACTTCGCACGACGGAGGATGCCCAGTCGGCGACTGGCTTTGGAGGTCAGCTTGGAAATGTGGTTTTCCCAAGAAAGATCATGGCAGATAGTGAGACCCAAAAGCTTGAGCGACAGAATGCTCTTCGCTCTGATCGTCTTCAGTTGTCATACCCTTCCTCCCGTCCATGGTACATGGAATCTTGTGGTGAGGCTGTTGCCCTGAAACAACTTGCTTTCGTCTCCTGGAAAGCAAATCCAACGGAAGGAAATCTCATTTCCTTTCACAAAGCCCGAAACAAGTGTGTGTCCACCCTCAGGAGAGCCAGGAAACAATATCTCACCATTCTCAAGACCGAACTCTCTTATCTGTCTCCCTCTTCCAAATCCTGGTGGCGTCTGGTCAAATCTGTTTCTGGTGTTTGTTCCCCCTCCATCCCCTCCCTCACCTCAAACGGCTTAACGGCTGACTCCGCACGTGAAAAAGCTGAATGCCTCAACTCTGTGTTTGCCTCTAAATCTTGTGTCCCAAACCCATCCCTCTCTGTACCCACCGTACCCAGTCGTACCCAGCTGCTCCTGGACTCTGTGTCCTTTCCTCCTGACAAGGTGGAAAAGTTTCTGTCAACCCTCGACTCTGATTCTGCAACTGGTCCTGACGGCATCAGCCCACGGGTCCTAAAAGCATGTTCTTCTGCTCTTTCACTCCCTCTTTCTGTTCTCTTCACCCTCTCTTTTGCTCAAGGTCATCTGCCATCTGCTTGGAAATCAGCCAACATCACCGCTTTGCACAAAAAAGGTGCAAAAACAGATCCCAGCAACTACAGACCAATCAGCCTTCTCCCAATTATCAGCAAAGTCATGGAATCCATCATTGCTTCAGATATTAAATCTTTCCTCTTCTCCAATGGCTTGATCTCTGATCATCAATTTGGTTTCAGACCTGGTCACTCTACTCTGGACATGCTGCTTCTGCTTTCTCAACAATGGATGGAGGTCCTCAACACCAAACAGGAAATTAGAGCTGTCTCCCTTGACATTTCACGTGCCTTCGATACGGTCTGGCACCCTGCTCTGCTCTCCAAACTCTCCTCCTTTGGTATCCATGGAAATCTCCACGCATGGCTGGCGGACTTCCTCTCTGGTCGTAGTCAACGTGTGGCCCTGAATGGGTTTCTCTCATCTCCTCCTCCTGTTCAGGCTGGAGTTCCCCAAGGTAGTGTTCTGGGCCCTGTGCTTTTTCTGGTCTTCATCAATGATCTCTCTGACTCTCTTGAAAATCCTCTCTATCTCTTTGCTGACGACTCTACTCTCTGTCGCTCCATTCCTCATCCCTCAGATCGGCAGTCTGCAGCCTCCTCACTCTCTGCAGACCTGGACAAAATCACAGACTGGTCAAACAAGTGGAACATGTCTTTCAATCCTGACAAATCTCACACTCTTACAATGTCTCTCCGAAAGGACCGACTGGACAACCCTCCCATCTACTTTCTCAACAATCCTCTCCAAGAAGTTCTGTCGCTCAAGCTTTTGGGTCTCACTATCTGCCATGATCTTTCTTGGGAAAACCACATTTCCAAGCTGGCCTCCAAAGCCAGTCGCCGACTGGGCATCCTCCGTCGTGCGAAGTCCTTCCTTGGCACACCTGAGCTCCTCACCACATACAAGGCTTTCATCCGCAGCTCAATGAAATACTGTTCCCCCCTCTGGGCTGGTGCTCCTGCCTCACACCTTGCTCAACTTCACGCTGTTGAGGCCAAAGCTTTCAGAATCATTGGAATCTCCTGCGATGTAGTCAACGCCGAGGGCCTTTCACTCACTCACCGCAGGCAGGTTGGTGGTCTTTCTGTCTTCTACCGGCTCCTCTCCGGCCTTGCTCCCCAAGCTCTCTCTGTGCTCTGTCCCCCCAATATTCCTTCAGGTCGCACAAGATCTGCCTGCAACCCTCTTATGGTTAAACTGCCAAAGTCTAGGCTCTCTGCTCACCTTCACTCTTTCATTCCCCTTTTCTCCCGCCTCTGGAACAAACTCCCCCACTCCCTTCAATCCCACTCCTCCCTCCAGGTCTTTAAAACAGCTGTTCACCACCATCTCTTATCGTCCCCCATCGAAAACCTTGATCTTTTCTACCCCGGGTAATTCACCCCAGAGTCCTTGCAGTGTTCATATGTTTTAATCCTCTCCCACCTCCCCCCAAGTCCTCCCGATGTCCCTGCTCTCAAATGTTGTGTTTGTGTCCTTCCTCCTCTTCCCCCTCTCTTTTGTGTCCTTCCCCCTCTCTCCCCATCTTGTCTGCCGCTCCCCTTGTTTTTTGTGTTTTGTTTGTCGGTTTGTCTTTTTGTGTGATTAATGTTAGCTCTTTCACGAGCCTCGATCTTGTATACAAAAAAAAAAAAAAAAAAAAATTACACCAGTCTACATGGATGAGGAATTGCAGCAATTACACCAGTCTACACAGGTGAGGAATTGCAGCAATCACACCAGTCTACATGGATGAGGAATTGCAGCAATCACACCAGTCTACATGGATGAGGAATTGCAGCAATTACACCAGCCTACACGGATGAGGAATTGCAGCAATTACACTAGTCTACCTGGATGAGGAATTGCAGCAATTACACCAGTCTACATGGATGAGGAATTGCAGCAAATACACCAGTCTACATGGACGAGGAATTGCAGCAATTACACCAGTCTACACAGATGAGGAATTACAGCAATCAGACCAGTCTACATGGATGAGGAATTGCAGCAATTAGACCAGTCTACATGGATGAGGAATTGCAGCAATTAGACCAGTCTACATGGATGAGGAATTGCAGCAATCACACCAGTCTACATGGATGAGGAATTGCAGCAATCACACCAGTCTACATGGACGAGGAATTGCAGCATTTACACCAGTCTACATGGAGGAGGAATTGCAGCAATTACACCAGTCTACATGGATGAGGAATTGCAGCAAATACACCAGTCTACATGGACGAGGAATTGCAGCAATCACACCAGTCTACATGGATGAGGAATTGCAGCAATTACACCAGTCTACATGGACGAGGAATTGCAGCAATTACACCGGTCTACATGGATGAAGAATTGCAGCAATCACACCAGTCTACATGGACGAGGAATTGCAGCAATTACACCAGTCTACATGGTTGAGGAATTGCAGCAATTACACCAGTCTACATGGATGAGGAATTGCAGCAATCACACCAGTCTACATGGATGAGGAATTGCAGCAATCACACCAGTCTACATGGACGAGGAATTGCAGCAATTACACCAGTCTACATGGATGAGGAATTGCAGCAATCACACCAGTCTACATGGATGAGGAATTGCAGCAATTATAATTGCTACAATTCCTCATCCATGTAGACTGGTCTAATTGCTGCAATTCCTCATCCATGTAGACTGGTGTATTTGTTGCAATTCCTCATCCATGTAGATTGTAGACTGGTGTAATTGCTGCAATTCCTCATCAATGTAGACTGGTGTAATTGCTGCAATTCCTCGTCCATGTAGACTGGTGTAATTGCTGCAATTCCTCATCCATGTAGACTGGTGTGATTGCTGCAATTCCTCATCCATGTAGACTGGTGTAATTGCTGCAATTCCTCGTCCATGTAGACTGGTGTGATTGCTGCAATTCCTCATCCGTGTAGACTGGTGTGATTGCTGCAATTCCTCATCCATGTAGACTGGTGTAATTGCTGCAATTCCTCAACCATGTAGACTGGTGTAATTGCTGCAATTCCTCGTCCATGTAGACTGGTGTGATTGCTGCAATTCCTCATCCATGTAGACCGGTGTAATTGCTGCAATTCCTCGTCCATGTAGACTGGTGTAATTGCTGCAATTCCTCATCCATGTAGACTGGTGTGATTGCTGCAATTCCTCTTCCATGTAGACTGGTGTATTTGCTGCAATTCCTCATCCATGTAGACTGGTGTAATTGCTGCAATTCCTCCTCCATGTAGACTGGTGTAAATGCTGCAATTCCTCGTCCATGTAGACTGGTGTGATTGCTGCAATTCCTCATCCATGTAGACTGGTGTGATTGCTGCAATTCCTCATCCATGTAGACTGGTCTAATTGCTGCAATTCCTCATCCATGTAGACTGGTCTAATTGCTGCAATTCCTCATCCATGTAGACTGGTGTGATTGCTGTAATTCCACATCTGTGTAGACTGGTGTAATTGCTGCAATTCCTCGTCCATGTAGACTGGTGTATTTGCTGCAATTCCTCATCCATGTAGACTGGTGTAATTGCTGCAATTCCTCATCCAGGTAGACTGGTGTAATTGCTGCAATTCCTCATCCGTGTCGGCTGGTGTAATTGCTGCAATTCCTCATCCATGTAGACTGGTGTGATTGCTGCAATTCCTCATCCATGTTGACTGGTGTGATTGCTGCAATTCCTCACCTGTGTAGACTGGTGTAATTGCTGCAATTCCTCATCCATGTAGACTGGTGTAATTTTTTTTTTTTTTTTTTTGTATACAAGATCGAGGCTCGTGAAAGAGCTAACATTATTCACACAAAAAGACAAACCGACACACAAAACACAAAAAACAAGGGGAGCGGCAGACAAGATGGGGAGAGAGGGGGAAGGACACAAAAGAGAGGGGGAAGAGGGGGAAGGACACAAACACAACATTTGAGAGCAGGGACATCGGGAGAACTTGGGGGGAGGTGGGAGAGGATTAAAACATATGAACACTGCAAGGACTCTGGGGTGAATTACCGGGGGTAGAAAAGATCAAGGTTTTCGATGGGGGACGATAAGAGATGGTGGTGAACAGCTGTTTTAAAGACCTGGAGGGAGGAGTGGGATTGAAGGGAGTGGGGGAGTTTGTTCCAGAGGCGGGAGAAAAGGGGAATGAAAGAGTGAAGGTGAGCAGAGAGCCTAGACTTTGGCAGTTTAACCATAAGAGGGTTGCAGGCAGATCTTGTGCGACCTGAAGGAATATTGGGGGGACAGAGCACAGAGAGAGCTGGGGGAGCAAGGCCGGAGAGGAGTCGGTAGAAGACAGAAAGACCACCAACCTGCCTGCGGTGAGTGAGTGAAAGGCCCTCGGCGTTGACTACATCGCAGGAGATTCCAATGATTCTGAAAGCTTTGGCCTCAACAGCGTGAAGTCGAGCAAGGTGTGAGGCAGGAGCACCAGCCCAGAGGGGGGAACAGTATTCCATTGAGCTGCGGATGAAAGCCTTGTATGTGGTGAGGAGCTCAGGTGTGCCAAGGAAGGACTTCGCACGACGGAGGATGCCCAGTCGGCGACTGGCTTTGGAGGCCAGCTTGGAAATGTGGTTTTCCCAAGAAAGATCATGGCAGATAGTGAGACCCAAAAGCTTGAGCGACAGAACTTCTTGGAGAGGATTGTTGAGAAAGTAGATGGGAGGGTTGTCCAGTCGGTCCTTTCGGAGAGACATTGTAAGAGTGTGAGATTTGTCAGGATTGAAAGACATGTTCCACTTGTTTGACCAGTCTGTGATTTTGTCCAGGTCTGCAGAGAGTGAGGAGGCTGCAGACTGCCGATCTGAGGGATGAGGAATGGAGCGACAGAGAGTAGAGTCGTCAGCAAAGAGATAGAGAGGATTTTCAAGAGAGTCAGAGAGATCATTGATGAAGACCAGAAAAAGCACAGGGCCCAGAACACTACCTTGGGGAACTCCAGCCTGAACAGGAAGAGGAGATGAGAGAAACCCATTCAGGGCCACACGTTGACTACGACCAGAGAGGAAGTCCGCCAGCCATGCGTGGAGATTTCCATGGATACCAAAGGAGGAGAGTTTGGAGAGCAGAGCAGGGTGCCAGACCGTATCGAAGGCACGTGAAATGTCAAGGGAGACAGCTCTAATTTCCTGTTTGGCGTTGAGGACCTCCATCCATTGTTGAGAAAGCAGAAGCAGCATGTCCAGAGTAGAGTGACCAGGTCTGAAACCAAATTGATGATCAGAGATCAAGCCATTGGAGAAGAGGAAAGATTTAATATCTGAAGCAATGATGGATTCCATGACTTTGCTGATATTTGGGAGAAGGCTGATTGGTCTGTAGTTGCTGGGATCTGTTTTTGCACTTTTTTTGTGCAAAGCGGTGATGTTGGCTGATTTCCAAGCAGATGGCAGATGACCTTGAGCAAAAGAGAGGGTGAAGAGAACAGAAAGAGGGAGTGAAAGAGCAGAAGAACATGCTTTTAGGACCCGTGGGCTGATGCCGTCAGGACCAGTTGCAGAATCAGAGTCGAGGGTTGACAGAAACTTTTCCACCTTGTCAGGAGGAAAGGACAGAGTCCAGGAGCAGCTGGGTACGACTGGGTACGGTGGGTACAGAGAGGGATGGGTTTGGGACACAAGATTTAGAGGCAAACACAGAGTTGAGGCATTCAGCTTTTTCACGTGCGGAGTCAGCCGTTAAGCCGTTTGAGGTGAGGGAGGGGATGGAGGGGGAACAAACACCAGAAACAGATTTGACCAGACGCCACCAGGATTTGGAAGAGGGAGACAGATAAGAGTTCGGTCTTGAGAATGGTGAGATATTGTTTCCTGGCTCTCCTGAGGGTGGACACACACTTGTTTCGGGCTTTGTGAAAGGAAATGAGATTTCCTTCCGTTGGATTTGCTTTCCAGGAGACGAAAGCAAGTTGTTTCAGGGCAACAGCCTCACCACAAGATTCCGTGTACCATGGACGGGAGGAAGGGTATGACAACTGAAGACGAGATGGTATAAATCTGTGCATGAGAGAGAGCAATTTACTTTGAAAGAATTCCCAGGATGAGTTGATGTCAGAGGCGGTAGAGATGGGAGACCAGTCCAGATGATTGATGGCTGCTTGAAGACCGTGCCAGTTGGCCTGAGTGAAATGCCAGACTCGTCGACGCTGAGGAGGCTCTCTGAGAATGGTCAGAGAGATGTCCACTTTGACAAGCACATGATCAGATGAGCCGATTGGAGCAGAAGAAGAGCAGCAGACATTTTCAGGGAAGTTTGTCATAACCAAATCCAGAAGAGAAGATGCTCCGTTGACTGAGATCCGGGTCGGGAAATTGACAGATTGTGTCAGTCCCAGTGAGTCGCAGAAGTCCTTTGCTGAAGAGCCATGGCTGGTGAGAGAGGTACCCACACCCAGCCAACTGGCATGGTGACAATTGAAATCACCACATATGAGGAAGAGAGAGTTGGGATGGGTAGATAGAAGTTGGTCCATATTATCAGACAGGGAGATGTAGATAGAGTCATCGCTGATTGGTGGACGGTACAACACACATATGAACAAAAGGTGGGAGCGAAGGGGAAGCCGTAGCCAAATGTATTCCTGGGGGTGAGGTGGAGAGAGGGCAGTGGAGGGCGAGTGAGGAAGAGAGTTTTTTGTAAAGATAGCAACCCCACCTCCAGGACGAGGCTCAGGTCTATCATACCGGAGGAGGGAGTAACCTGGGAGAGATACCAAGGCATCAGAGACATCATGAAGGAAATTCCTCATTGCAATTCCTCATTGCTGCAATTCCTCATCCATGTAGACTGGTGTAATTGCTGCAATTCCTCATCCATGTAGACTGGAGTGATTTCTGCAATTCCTCATCCATGTAGACTGGTCTAATTGCTGCAATTCCTCATCCATGTAGACTGGTGTGATTGCTGTAATTCCTCATCTGTGTAGACTGGTGTGATTGCTGCAATTCCTCATCCATGTAGACTGGTCTAATTGCTGCAATTCCTCGTCCATGTAGACTGGTGTATGTGCTGCAATTCCTCATCTGTGTAGACTGGTGTAATTGCTGCAATTCCTCGTCCATGTAGACTGGTGTAATTGCTGCAATTCCTCATCCATGTAGACTGGTGTAAATGCTGCAATTCCTCGTCCATGTAGACTGGTGTGATTACTGCAATTCCTCATCCATGTAGACTGGTGTATTTGCTGCAATTCCTCATCCATGTAGACTGGTGTAAATGCTGCAATTCCTCATCCATGTAGACTGGTGTGATTACTGCAATTCCTCATCCATGTGGACTGGTGTGATTGCTGCAATTCCTCATCCATGTAGACTGGTCTAATTGCTGCAATTCCTCATCCATGTAGACTGGTGTAATTGCTGCAATTCCTCGTCCATGTAGACTGGTCTAATTGCTGCAATTCCTCGTCCATGTAGACTGGTGTAATTGCTGCAATTCCTCGTCCATGTAGACTGGTGTGATTGCTGCAATTCCTCATCCATGTAGACTGGTGTAATTGCTGCAATTCCTCATCCATGTAGACTGGTGTATTTGCTGCAATTCCTCATCCATGTAGACTGGTGTAATTGCTGCAATTCCTCATCCATGTAGACTGGTGTAATTGCTGCAATTCCTCGTCCATGTAGACTGGTGTAATTGCTACAATTCCTCATCCATGTAGACTGGTCTAATTGCTGCAATTCCTCATCCATGTAGACTGGTTTATTTGCTGCAATTCCTCATCCATGTAGATTGTAGACTGGTGTAATTGCTGCAATTCCTCATCAATGTAGACTGGTGTAATTGCTGCAATTCCTCATCCATGCAGACTGGTGTAAATGCTGCAATTCCTCGTCCATGTAGACTGGTGTGATTGCTGCAATTCCTCATCCATGTAGACTGGTGTGATTGCTGCAATTCCTCATCCATGGAGACTGGTCTAATTGCTGCAATTACTCATCCAGGTAGACTGGTCTAATTGCTGCAATTCCTCGTCCATGTAGACTGGTGTAATTGATGCAATTCCTTGTCCATGTAGACTGGTGTAATTGCTGCAATTCCTCGTCCATGTAGACTGGTGTAATTGCTGCAATTCCTCGTCCATGTAGACTGGTCTAATTGCTGCAATTCCTCGTCCATGTAGACTGGTGTAATTGATGCAATCCTCGTCAGTGTAGACTGGTGTAATTGCTGCAATTCCTCATCCATGTAGACCGGTGTAATTGCTGCAATTACTTATCCATGTAGACTGGTGTAATTGCTGCAATTCCTCATCCATGTAGACTGGTGTGATTGCTGCAATTCCTCATACATGTGGACTGGTGTAATTGCTGCAATTCCTCATACATGTGGACTGGTGTAATTCCTGCAATTCCTCAACCGTGTAGACTGGTGTAATTGCTGCAATTCCTCATCCATGTAGACTGGTGTATTTGCTGCAATTCCTCATCCATGTAAACTGGTGTCATTTTTTTTAATTTTTTTTTTTGTATACTGAATCGAGGCTCTTGAAAGAGCTAACATTTATTTCACAAACAAATCAACCAGACAAACAAAATATACAAAAAGAGGGAGCTGAAGACAAGATGGGGAGAGAAGGGGAAGCACACAACCACAACATTTGAGAGCAGGGAGAAGTATGGGAGGGAGAGGGCTTGGGGGCAGGAGGCATGTGAAGGGGAGGGGGGGGGGAGGTATAAAACACAAGGGGACCGAAATTAGCAAGGGTAGAAAAGATCAAGGTTTTGGATGGGGGAGGATAAGAGATGGTGGTGAACAGCTGTTTTAAAGACCTGGAGGGTGGAGTGGGATTGAAGAGAGTGAGGGAGTTTGTTCCAGAGGCGGGAGAAAAGAGGAATGAAGGAGTGAAGGTGAGCAGAAAGTCTTGATTTTGGCAGTTTCACCATAAGAGGGTTGCAGGCAGATCTTGTGCGACCTGTAGGAATATTTGGGGGACAGAGCCCAGAGAGGGCTGGGGGGGGGGCAAGGCCAGAGAGGAGTCGGAAGAAGACGGAAAGACCACCAACCTGCCTGCGGTGAGTGAGTGAAAGGCCCTTGGAGTTAGCTTCATCGCGGGAGATTCCAATGATTCTGAACGCTTTGGTTTCAACAGCGTGAAGACGGGCTAGGTGTGAGGCAGGAGCACCAGACCAGAGGGGAGAGCAGTATTCCATAGAGCTGCGGATGAAAGCCTTGTATGTGGAAATTGCTGCAATTCCTCATCCATGTTGACTGGTGTGATTGCTGCAATTCCTAATCCATGTAGACTGGTGTAATTGCTGCAATTCCTCATCCATGTAGACTGGTGTGATTGCTGCAATTCAGCGTCACTGAGAGTAGCTCACGTTCGATGTTGGCATACCTGGTTCAGCGTCACTGAGAGAAGCTCATGTTCGATGTTGGCATACCTGGTTTCAGCGCAACTGAGAGTAGCTCACGTTCGATGTTGACATACCTGGTTCAGCGTCACTGAGAGTAGCTCATGTTCGATGTTGACATACCTGGTTCAGCGTCACTGAGAGTAGATCACGTTCGATGTTGGCATACCTGGTTCAGCGTCACTGAGAGTAGCTCACGTTCGATGTTGGCATACCTGGTTCAGCGTCACTGAGAGTAGCTCACGTTCGATGTTGGCATACCTGGTTCAGCGTCAATGAGAGAAGCTCATGTTCGGTGTTGGCATACCTGGTTTCAGCGTCACTGAGAGTAACTCACGTTCGATGTTAGCATACCTGGTTTTAGCGACACTGAGAGTAGCTCACGTTCGATGTTGGCATACCTGGTTCAGCGTCACTGAGAGTAGCTCACGATCGATGTTGGCATACCTGGTTTTACCGTCACTGAGAGTAGCTCACGTTCGATGTTGGCATACCTGGTTCAGCGTCAATGATAGAAGCTCATGTTCGGTGTTGGCATACCTGGTTTCAGCGTCACTGAGAGTAGCTCACGTTCGATGTTGGCATACCTGGTTCAGCGTCACTGAGAGTAACTCACGTTCGATGTTAGCATACCTGGTTTTAGCGACACTGAGAGTAGCTCACGTTCGATGTTGGCATACCTGGTTCAGCGTCACTGAGAGTAGCTCACGTTCGATGTTGGCATACCTGGTTTTCGCGTCACTGAGAGTAGCTCATGTTCGATGTTGACATACCTGGTTCAGCGTCACTGAGAGAAGCTCACGTTCGATGTTGACATACCTGGTTCAGCGTCACTGAGAGTTGCTCACGTTCGATGTTGACATACCTGGTTCAGCGTCACAGAGTGGCTCATGTTCGATGTTGGCATACCTGGTTCAGCGTCACTGAGAGTAGCTCACGTTCGATGTTGGCATACCTGGTTCAGCGTCAATGAGAGTAGCTCACGTTCGATGTTGACATACCTGGTTTCAGCGTCACTGAGAGTAGCTCACGTTCGATGTTGACATACCTGGTTTCAGCGTCACTGAGAGTAGCTCACGTTCGATGTTGACATACCTGGTTCAACGTCACTGAGAGAAGCTCATGTTCGATGTTGACATACCTGGTTTAGCGTCACTGAGAGTAGCTCATGTTCGATGTTGACATACCTGGTTCAGCGTCACTGGGAGTAGCTCACGTTCGATGTTGACATACCTGGTTTCAGCGTTACTGAGAGTAGCTCACGTTCGATGTTGGCCTACCTGGTTCAGCGTCACTGAGAGAAGCTCACGTTCGATGTTGACATACCTGGTTTCAGCGTCACTGAGAGTAGCTCACGTTCGATGTTGGCATACCTGGTTCAGCGTCACTGAGAGAAGCTCACGTTCGATGTTGACATACCTGGTTTCAGCGTCAATGAGAGTAGCTCTTGTTCGATGTTGACATACCTGTTTCAGCGTCACTGAGAGAAGCTCAGGTTCGATGTTGGCACACCTGGTTCAGCGTCACTGAGAGTAGCTCATGTTCGATGTTGACATATCTGGTTCAGCGTCAATGAGAGTAGCTCACGTTCGATGTTGACATACCTGGTTTCAGCGTCACTGAGAGTAGCTCACGTTCGATGTTGGCCTACATGTAGCGTGGTGCGACGCACGCAACCTGTTTGCCAATGAAGGTAAGCCACAACGCGTAGGGTCAAAATAGTCTTTATTCACTAACTCAAACTGTAGCACTGAAGTGTTCAGGGCTGCGCGCCCCGTGTATATCCCGAGGCCACGCCTACCCCTCGGGCGTGGCCGACACCCTCTTGGTGCGCGGAATGAAGTCACCGTGCCAGCGAGCCATCGTGTCCGCCACACGCGCCCACCCAGAATTCCCGCGCACCTGAAGGGTCAGTTTGCGGGGCAAACGGATGACCCGGCCAAAGCGCCCTCTGGCGGCTGGCGGCGCCTGGGATGCCGGGATGTCATCTGGGATGCCTCCGGCGGCACCTGGGATGGGTGTAGGACCGGGGGAGGGCGTGCCGGCGGGGGCCGAGCCACTGGCGGGGAGTGGTCCACGTCGAGGTGGGCCGGCTTGAGGCTGTCCACGGAAACGTGGTCAAGAGTACCGCCGATGTCGAGGGTGAAGTGTTTCGCCCTGGTCTCCAGCACGCGGAAGGGCCCGTCGTACGGGGGCCGCAGCGGTGTCCGGTGGGCGTCGTGGCGGACGAACACGTACTCCGCCATGCGAAGCTCCGGGGCAACGTGCGTTGGCGGGCACCCGTGGTGCGCCGTCGGCACCGGGGCGAACCTCCGGGCGGTCTCCTGCAGTGCGGAGCGCTGCTGCGCCGCGGACCATGGTGCAGTGGAGTCGGGGAGGAACTCGCCCGGCACCCGCAGCGGTTGTCCGAAGACCAACTCCACCGCGGATCCGCGCAGGTCGTCCTTGGGCGCCGTCTGGAGTCCCAGCAGGACCCAGGGGAGCCTGTCGACCCAGCCGCCATCGCGGAGGGTGGCCCTGAGCGCGGCCTTCAAGGAGCGGTGGAAGCGCTCGCACAGGCCGTTGGCCTGGGGGTGGTAGGCCGTGGTGCAGTGCAGCTGGACGCCGAGCACCCGCGCGACCGCCCCCCAGAGCTCCGAGGTGAACTGGGGGCCGCGGTCAGACGAGATGTCCGAGGGGGCGCCGAACCGGGCAACCCAGGTGGCGACGTCCGCCGCCGTCATCGCCGCCAAAGGCACGACCTCCGGCCACTGGGTGGTGCGGTCCACCATGGTGAGGACGTGGGTGAAACCCCGCGAGGGGGGCAGAGGTCCCACCAAGTCCACGTGAACGTGGTCGAACCGACGTTCGGGCACCGTGAACGGGGCCAACGGGGCCAACGGGGCCTGGGTGTGGCGGTGCACCTTCGCGCACTGGCACGCGAGGCACGTCCTGGTCCAATCGCGGACAGCCTTCCGGAGGCCATGCCAGACGAACTTGTCGGCGACCAACCTCTGGGAGGCCTTCGTGCCCGGGTGGGACAGGCCGTGGATGGCGTCAAAAACCCGGCACTGCCAGCCCGCGGGCACGATGGGGCGAGGCCGCCCGAGGGAGACGTCGCACAAAAGGGCCGTGCCCGCGCCGTCGAACGGCACCTCGGTGACGCGGAGGCCCGTGACGGCGGTCCGCAAGGCCTGGACGTCGGGGTCGGCGGTCTAGTCTGCCGCCATCCGGGCATAGTCGATCCCGAGGTGGACCGTGTGGGCGACGGACCGGGAAAGGCAATCCGCCACCGGGTTGTCCTTTCCCGCGACGTGCCGGATGTCCGTCGTGTACTGGGACACGGCCGAGAGGTGACGCTGCTGCCGGGCCGACCATGGCTCGGCGACCTTGGCCATCGCGAAGACCAGGGGCTTGTGGTCGACGAAGGCCGTGAACGAACGGCCCTCGAGCAGATGGCGGAAGTGCCGGACCGCCAGGTGGAGCCCGAGCAACTCGCGGTCAAAGGTGCTGTACCGGCGTTCGTGTGGGCGAAGTTGCCGGCTGAAAAACGCCAGCGGTTGCCAAGCACCACGCACCCATTGCTCGTGCACCGCGTAGTCCGACGCGTCGGTGGTGAGGGCGATCGGTGCATCGAGCGCAGGGTGCGCGAGCATGGTGGCGTTAGCCAAGGTGAGCTTCGCGCCCGCGAACGCCGCGTCCATCTGCTCGGTCCAAACAACGTCACCTTTGCCCGGCTTCCCCCGGAGGGCCTCGTGCAGGGGGCGCAGGAGCTGGGCGACGCGGGGCAGGAAACGGTGGTAAAAGTTTACCATGCCCAGGAACTCCTGGAGCCCCCTGATCGTGCAGGGGCACGGAAACCCCTTGACCGCCTCCACCTTTGCTGGCAAGGGGTTGACCCCGTGCCTGGTGATGCGGTGCCCCAAAAAGTCGATTTCGGTGACGCCGAACTGGCACTTGGCGGGGTTTTCAATCAGGCCATGCTGGCCCAGGCGTTCGAAGAGCGTGCGGAGGTGGCGGAGGTGCTCTTCGCGGGACGCGCTTGCAACGAGGATGTTGTCCAGGTAGACGTATACGCAATCCAAGTCACGCAAGATGCTGTCCATCAATCATTGGAACGCCTGAGCCGCATTCTTCCAACCGAAGGGCATCCGAAGAAACTCGAAGAGGCCGAATGCTGTAATGACGGCCGTCTTCGGTATGTCCTCCGGCCTGACGGGGACCTGGTGGTGGTACCCGCGGATGAGGTCCACCTTAGAAAAGAAGGACATTTTCGCCAACCGGGCGGAAAAGTCCTGAATGTGAGGGACCCAGTAGCGGTCGGGGGTGGTGGCATCGTTGAGGCGGTGGTAGTCCCCGCACGGCCGCCATCCCCCGCCGGGCTTCGGCACGATGTGCAGTGGCGACGCCCAAGCGCTCTTGGAGCGCCGTACGATGCCCAGCCGCTCCAGCGTAGCGAACTCCGCCTTTGCCATTGCAAGCTTCATCGGCTCGAGGCGGCGTGCCCGGGCATAGACCGGTGCCCGACAGTGGGGATGTGATGTTCCACCCAGTGCTTGACGGCCACCGCCGAGAAGGTGGGCCGCGTGAGGGCCGGGAAGCTGGCGAGGAGGCGGGTGAACTCGTCCGCTGCCGGAAGCGTACAGACCAACCTCGCCGGGATCGAACCGCTCAGCAAGCAGCTTGGCGAGCCGCTCGGTGAGCCGCTCAGGGAGCTGCCCAACGAACTGCTCAGCGTGCAAGCAAGCGAGCTGAACGTTTCGGCCTGGATGAGGCGTCTGTTCTTCACGTCCACCAACAGCCCATTTGCACATAGGAAATCCGCACCGAGCAATGCCATGGGCACGCTGGCATTTACGAATGTCCATTGAAAGCGTTGCCCTCAAAACCGCAGGGAGAGGCAGCGCTTCCCGAATGTGCGTATGGGTGTACCGTTGGCTGCAAGCAACGCAGGGCCCCGGCCCGCGGTTCGCTTGTCGGACGTGGAGGCGGGGATAATGCTCACCTGTGCGCCTGTGTCGCAGAGGAAGCGACGCCCGGACAAGGTGTCCGTGACAAAAAGGAGGCTGCCAGAATGGACGACGCTCAGGGCCGCTACCGAGCGCCGGCTTGGTAGATTCCCGACTTGCCAAACGAGCACGGCGGGCAACAATTCCTAGCCTTGTGGCCAAACCTGGCGTGCAAACGGCACCAGGTTTGCGGAGGAGGCGGAGGCCGCGGTTTTCGCGGTGGTGGTGGGCGGGGCGTGGCGGCGGCCACGCGGTGTGCATCGGCATCAGCCTCGGGAACCATGAGGTGTACATGCGCATCAACCTCGGGATCCGCGATGGCCGCACCGAAGCTCGCCCGAGTGTCACAAGCCGCGAAAAACCTGTCGGCCTCGACGGCCAGCGCGCGGGGTTCCTTTATTTTGGAACCGGCCAACGCGAGGCGTACCTGTGCCGGCAGCTGGCGTAGAAAGAGCGCCCGGAATAAAAAATCCGGGGCTTTGTCACCCAGTAGCGAAAGCATGTAGTCCATCCGGACCGATGGTCATGTGTCGCCGAGTTCAGGAAGGTCCAGGAGGCGGTCGGCCCGCTCGCACTCCGTGAGGCCGAACGTGGCGATGAGACGCTTGAGCGCCTTGTACCTGTGGTCGGCCGGTGGGTTCCGCAGGACGGACACGACTCGGGCGGCTGTGCCGGGCCCGAGGGCGGCGATGACGTGGTAATACCGCGTCTCATCCGCCGTTACGCCTCGAATTCGGAACTGTGCCTCGGCCTGCATGAACCATACTTCGGCCTGAGCTTCCCAAAACTCAGGGAGCTTCACCGCTACCGCATTGTTGGCCATGGCGCGTTCTGTGGTCAGTGACGGCTGAACCAAAAGGGGTCACCAAATGCAGCGTGGTGCTACGCACGCAACTTGTTTGCCAATGAAGGTAAACCACAACGCGTAGGGTCAAAAGAGTCTTTATTCACTAACTCAAACTGTAGCACTGAAGTGCTCGGGGCTGCGCGCCCTGTGTATATCCCGAGGCCACGCCTACCCCTCAGGCGTGGCCGACACCCTCTTGGTGCGCGGAATGATGTCACCACGCCAGTGAGCCATCGTGTCCGCTACATTGACATACCTGGTTTCAGCGTCACTGAGAGTAACTCACGTTCGATGTTGACATACCTGGTTTCAGCGTCACTGAAAGTAGCTCACGTTCGATGTTGGCATACCTGGTTCAGCGTCACTGAGAGAAGCTCACGTTCGATGTTGACATACCTGTTTCAGCATCAATGAGAGTAGCTCATGTTCGATGTTGACATACCTGGTTCAGCGTCACTGAGAGAAGCTCATGTTCGATGTTGGCATACCTGGTTCAGCGACCAGCGTCACTGAGAGTAGCTCATGTTCGATGTTGACATACCTGGTTCAGCGTCAATGAGAGTAGCTCACGTTCGATGTTGACATACCTGGTTTTATCGTCACTGAGAGTAGCTCACGTTCGATGTTGGCCTACCTGGTTCAGCGTCACTGAGAGAAGCTCACGTTCGATGTTGACATACCTGGTTCAGCGTCACTGAGAGTAGCTCACGTTCGATGTTGACATACCTGGTTTCAGCGTCACTGAGAGTAGCTCACGTTCGATGTTGACATACCTGGTTTCAGCGTCACTGAGAGTAGCTCACGTTCGATGTTGACATACCTGGTTTCAGCGTCACTGAGAGTAGCTCACATTCGATGTTGACATACCTGGTTTCAACGTCACTGAGAGTAGCTCACGTTCGATGTTGACATACCTGGTTCAGCGTCACTGAGAGTAGCTCACGTTCGATGTTGGCATACCTGGTTTCAGCGTCACTGAGAGTAGCTAACGTTCGATATTGACATACTTGGTTCAGCGTCACTGAGAGTAGCTAACGTTCGATATTGACATACCTGGTTCAGCGTCACTGAGAGAAGCTCACGTTCGATGTTGACATACCTGGTTTCAGCGTCAATGAGAGTAGCTCTTGTTCGATGTTGACATACCTGGTTCAGCGTCATTGAGAGAAGCTCATGTTCGATGTTTGCATACCTGGTTCAGCGTCACTGAGAGTAGCTCATGTTCGATGTTGACATACCTGGTTCAGCGTCAATGAGAGTAGCCACGTTCGATGTCGACATACCTGGTTTCAGCGTCACTGAGAGTAGCTCACGTTCGATGTTGGCCTACATGTAGCGTGGTGCTACGCACGCAACTTGTTTGCCAATGAAGGTAAGCCACAACGCGTAGGGTCAAAATAGTCTTTATTCACTAACTGAAACTGTAGCACTGAAGTGCTCGGGGCTGCGTGCCCCGTGTATATCCCGAGGCCACGCCTACCCCTTGGGCGTCCCTCTTGGTGCACAGAATGATGTCACCGTGCCAGCGAGCCATCGTGTCCGCCACACGCCCCCCCCCCCCCCCCCCCCCCCAGAAATCCCGCGCACCTGAAGGGTCAGTTTGCGGGGCAAACGGATGACCCGGCCGAAACGCCCTCTGGCGGCTGGCGGTACCTGGGATGCCGGGATATCATCTGGGATGCCTCCGGCGGCACCTGGGATGGGTGCAGGACCGGGGGAGGGCGTGCCGGCAGGGGCCGAGCCACTGGCGGGGGGTGGTCCACGTCGAGGTGGGCCGGCTTGAGGCTGTCCACGGAAACGCGGTCAGGAGTACCGCCAATGTCGAGGGTGAAGTGTTTCGCCCCGGTCTCCAGCACGCGGAAGGGCCCGTCGTACGGAGGCCGCAGCTGTGTCCGGTGGGCGTCGTGGCGGATGAACACGTACTCCGCCGTGTGAAGCTCCGGGGCGACGTGCGTTGGCGGGCACCCGTGGTGCGCCGTCGGCACCGGGGCGAACCTCCGGGCGGTCTCCTGCAGTGCGGAGCGCTGCTGCGCCGCGGACCATGGTGCCGTGGAGTCGGGGAGGAACTCGCCCGGCATCCGCAGCGGTTGTCCGAAGACCAACTCCACCGCGGACGTGCGCAGGTCGTCCTTGGGCGCCGTCCTGAGGCCCAGCAGGACCCAGGGGTCTGTCGACCCAGCCGCCGTCGCGTAGGCTGGCCCGGATTGCGGCCTACATGGAGCGATGAAAGCGCTCGCACAGGCCATTGGCCTGGGGGTGGTAGGCCGTGGTGCGGTGTAGTTTCACCCCGAGCCCTTGCGCCACCGCGGCCCAGAGCTCCGAGGTGAACTGGGGGCCGCGGACGGACGAGATGTCCGAGGGGGCACCGAACCGGACAACCCAAGTGGCGATTAAGGCTTGCGCCACCTCAGCCGCAGACGTCGCCGACAATGGAATGGCCTCCGGCCACCGTGTGGTGCGGTCGACCATGGTGAGGAGGTGGGTGAACCCTCGCGAGGGGGGCAGAGGTCCCACCAAGTCGACGTGCATGTGGTCGAACCGCCGCTCGGGCACCGTAAACGGGGCCAACGGTGCCTGGGTATGGTGGTGGCCCTTTGCGCGCTGGCACGCGAGGCATGTCCTGGCCCAGTCGCGGACGTCCTTCCTGAGGCCATGCCAGACAAACTTCGCCCCGATGAGTTTCTGGGATGCCTTCGTGCCAGGGTGGGAAAGGCCGTGGATGGCGTCGAACACTGGGCGCCGCCAGCCAGCGGGCACGATTGGGCGAAGCCGGCCGAGGGAGACGTCGCATAGGAGGGCCATGCCCGCGACGTCGAACGGCACCTCGGTGATGCGGAGGCCCGTGACGGCGGTCCGCAAGGCCTGGACGCCGGGGTCGGCGGTCTGGGCCTCCGCCATCCGGGCATAGTCGACCCCGAGGTGGACCGCGTGCACGACGGACCGGGAAAGGCAATCCGCCACCGGGTTGTCCTTACCCGCCACGCGACGGATGTCCGTCGTGTACTCGGACACGGCAGAGAGGTGGCGCTGCTGCCGTGCCGACCATGGCTCGGCGACCTTGGCCATCGCGAACACAAGTGGCTTGTGGTCAACGAAGGCCGTGAACGGGCGGCCCTCCAGCAGGTGGCGGAAGTGTCGGACCGCCAGGTGGAGCCCGAGCAACTCGCCGTCGAAGGTGCTCTACCGGCGTTCGTGCGGGCGAAGCTGCCAGCTAAAAAACGCCAGCGGTTGCCAAGCACCACGCACCCATTGCTCGTGCACCGCGCCCACCACGTAGTCCGACGCGTCAGTGGTGACGGCGATCGGAGCATCGTGCGCCGGGTGCGCCAGCATGGTGGCGTCGGCCAGAGCCAGCTTTGCGCCAGCGAACGCCGCGGCCATCGGCTCCGACCATGTGATATCACCTTTGCCCGGCTTGCCCCGGAGGGCCTCGTGCAGGGGGCGGAGGAGCAGGGCGACGTGGGGCACGAAGCGGTGGTAAAAGTTTACCATGCCCAGGAACTCCTGGAGCCCCTTGATCGTGTGGGGCCGTGGGAAATCCCTGACCGCCTCCACCTTGGCCGTTAAAGGGACGGCCCCGTGCTCGGTGATGCAGTGCCCCAAAAAGTCGATGGTGGCGATGCCGAAACGGCACTTGGCGGGGTTGATGATTAGGCCATGCTGGCCCAGGCGTTCGAAAAGCATGCGGAGGTGGAGCAGGTGCTCCTCCCGGGACACGCTCGCGACTAGGATGTCGTCCAGGTAGACAAACAGGAAAGGTAAGTCGCGCAAGACGCTATCCATAAGCCGCTGGAACGCCTGGGCCGCATTTCTTCAACCCAAAGGGCATCCTTAGGAATTCGAAGAGGCCGAAAGGGGTGATGACGGCCATCTTTCGGATGTCGTCCGGTTGGACGGGGACCTGATGGTAGCCCCGGATGAGGTCCACCTTAGAAAACACGGTCGTGTTGGCCAACCGGGCGGAAAAGTCCTGAATGTGTGGGACCGGGTAGCGGTCGGGGGTGGTGGCATCATTGAGCCGGCGGTAGTCCCCGCACGGCCGCCATCCCCTGCCGGGCTTCGGCACAATGTGCAGCGGAGAAGCCCAAGCGCTGTTGGAGTGCCGTACGATACCCAGCCGCTCCAGCGTGGCGAACGCTGCTTTTGCCACGGCGAGCTTCGTGGGCTCGATTCAGCGTGCCCGGGCATAGACCGGCGGCCCGACCGTGGGGATGTGGTGCTCCACCCCATGTTTAACGGCCACCGCTGAAAAGGTGGGCCGCGTGAGGGCCGGGAAACTGGCGAGGAGGCGGGTAAAGTCACCCGCTGCCGGAAGCGTGCAAACTAAACTCGCCGGGATGGAACCTTCCAGCAAGCTGCTTGGCAAGCCGCTCAACGAGCCGCTCAGCGAACAAGCGAGTGAGCTAAAGGTTTCGGCCTGGACGAGTCGTCTGCGCTTCACGTCGACCAACAACGCATTCGCACATAGGAAGTCCGCACCGAGCAATGCCATTGGCACGCTGACGGTCACGAACGACCATTGAAAGCGCTGCCCTCCGAACCGCAGGGAGAGGCAGCGCTTCCCGAAGGTGCGGATGGGCGTGGCCCCGGCCCGCACTTCGCTTGTCGGACGTGGAGGCGGGGATGACGCTTACCTGCGCTCCTGTATCGCAGAGGAAACGGCGCCCGGACAAGGTGTCCACAATGAACAGGAGGCTGCCGTAATGGCCGACGCTCAGGGCTGCTAATGAGCGACGGCCCGGTCGTTTCCCGACTTGTCAAAAGAGCATGGCGGGCGACACGTCTTAGCCTTGTGGCCGAACCTGGCGTGGTAATAGCACCAGGTTTGTGGCGGTGGGGGCGGCGGTGGCCGTGGCGGCCGCGGTGTTCTCGGCGGCGGTGGTGGTGGGCGGGGCGCGGCAGCGGCCACGAGGGACGCTGTAGCCTCTGCCCCGGGATCCACGACGGCAGCACCGTAACTCGACCGCGTGTCGCAAGCCGCGAAAAACTTGTCGGCCTCTACGGCCAGGGCGCAGGGTTCCTTTATTTTGGAACCGGCCAGCGCGAGGCGTACCTGTAGAGGTAGCTGGCGTAGGAAAAGCGCCCGGAATAAGAAATCCGGGGCTTGGTCACCCAGCAGCGACAGCATAAAATCCATCCACACGGATGGTCGTGTGTCGCCGAGTTCGGGAAGGTCCAGGAGGCGGTCGGCCCATTCAATCTCCGTGAGGCCGAACGTGGCGATGAGGAGACGTTTGAGCGCCTCGTACTTGCGGTCGACCGGCAGTGGCCGCAGGATGGACACGACTCGGGCGGCAGTGCCGGGCCCGAGGGCGGCGACCACGTGGTAGTAACAGGTCTCGTCCGCCGTTATGCCTCGAAGCTGAAATTGAGCTTCAGCCTGCACGAACCACACGTCGGCCTGTGCTTCCCAAAACTCTGGGAGTCTTTCTGTGATGGCGTTGGTGGCCATGGCGCGTTCGGTGGTCAGCAACGGCTGAACCAATCGGGGTCACCAGTGAAGTGTGGTGCTGCGCACACACAACTTGCCTGCCAAAGAGGTAGGCCACAACGCGTTTGTTAAAACAAAAGAGTCTTTATTTCGAAAGCTCGAACTGCAGCATTGAGCGGGCTCGAGCTTAGAGCCCGCATATATGTGCCGAGGCCACGCCTAGTCCCCGGGCGTGGCCGATCGGTCGAAGGGTGGGGCATGTGCCATCGGTCCCCGCCTGGGCGCTCGCACCACCCACTGGTGCGCGGAATTATTACCCCTTGTGCCCGCCACAATCTCCTATTTTAAAATTTATAGATATGTTCAGCTGTTTCGCCTCATCCTTTAGTACGACGAAACAGAAATGTCTAAACGACTCTACATGTTTCAACCTTCCGTTCCTGGTTCGCAGGGGGACCGTGATAATTCATGAGACGACAGTCCCATGCTCCCCTAATTTGCGTAGGATTTCTTCATTCCTCAGAAAGGGCGGAACGTTACTTAAAATAACTTTAACCGCCGGCGTGTCCATGGACGATACCGGAACAAATTGGTCGTTCCCCAACGTTAACCCGTTCTGCACCACGATGTCTGCAAGGCTAACTTGTGACACGAAAACCACCACTTTGTGGTTCATTCGAGACGCAGCACGAATGTTATTCACCCCGATCAAATCCCCGATTGCAAGTAGAACATCGTCCATTTGCACATCTTCCGGCAGAACAAGGCACAGCCCGTGCTTACGCGATAACACCTCATCACTAACACGATCAGCAGCCCTTTGACTATTCCTATTAGCCATTTATCGGCAATAAACTAAACAAACTAAACAGTAACAATAGTGTAGCAGCATAGCAAACCTGTTGTGCATTTTGTGATACAAGCACCAAATTTGGCACAAATGTACATTAATATGTTGCGAACATTTTCAGATATTGGGCCACTTGAAATTCCGTAATTTTTTTTTTCAAATTTTTTCAAATTTCGTAATTTCAAATTTTTCGGGTGACACCGTCACAATTTCGGTCTTCGAGGCCGGCCGATATAGTGGGGCGGCTTAGCCCAAATATTCAAAAGAATTGTGCATTTTGTGATACAAGCACCAAATTTGGCACAAATGTACATTAATATGTTGCGAACATTGTGTGGTCAGCAATGAAGACGAGAGTCTGAATTACATGTATGCAAAAGACCTTGTGAACCAGTGAAGCAAATACATGGGTAAGCATGAATTAAATCTAGGGCATGATATAATTTCCATGATGTTTACCTCTACACTCAATGGTGGAAGGAGGTAATGTTTTGATCCCAGCTTGTCTGTATGTCTGTTTGTCTGTTAGTCCACAAAATTCCAGACAAAGCTTGTAGTAGTGGTAGTTGTAGTGGTAGTGGTGATAACAGAAATTGTTATATAGAACTGAACTTATATTATTATTATATGCAGAAAATAACTTCATTTCTATATGCCCTGCAGTGGACAGGTTAATTGGTTTATGCACTGAAGGGGTCACCCTGGTGAGCACTGCTGTGTTCTGCCTCACTGAGTTGTTCAGGTATGATGTACTCAGCACAAGCTTCCGGTCGGCCCGGAGGTGGGGGTGCGGGGCCTGTCACGAACGTCAAAACAAACGGCCTGCCGGGGCCGCCCAAAAGTCGGGCGTGAGGGGCGCGTCCACTAATGGAACGCCTCTCGCTTCCCAGATCGAGGGCCACGTGGTCAGGAGAACCTCGTCCCTTCCGGTCACACTTTGCCTATCGGCCGGCCTCGAAGACCGAAATTGTGATGGTGTCACCCGAAAAATTTGAAATTACGAAATTTGAAAAAATTTGAAAAAACAAATTACGGAATTTCAAGTGGCCCAATATCTGAAAATGTTCGCAACATATTAATGTACATTTGTGCCAAATTTGGTGCTTGTATCACAAAATGCACAATTCTTTTGAATATTTGGGCTAAGCCGCCCCACTACAATGCAATAAACTAACCAAACAAATCAAAATTAATTAAATAAATAAATAATCGGCACGGTATAACCAACCCACGTTATAAATTAATACAGGTGGCCAACCGTTACCGTGCTGTCTCTCTCCCTCTCTTGTCTCAAGAGCAGAGGGAAACACGGAGAAAACTTCACAACCATGTACAAGGACACAAATGGAGTTAAAGGAGGATAGGAAAGACCATCAACACAGCACCGTACTCACAGCTCAACACCCACAGCCGCCATGATTGCCACACCCACCTCACAACCAGAGAGAGATAGAGAGACAGAGAGAGACAGAGACAGAGACAGAGACAGAGACAGAGACAGAGACAGAGACAGAGAGAGAGAGAGAGAGAGAGAGACTTTTAAACTCTTTTTATTATAAAAGTATAAAACAAGAGTACCACCAAAAGCAATTCATCCAGGAAAATCAGTAAAATCATAGAAATCCCGGAAGGAAAAAACAATCGGTGCACTGCAAACCAAGCGACAGAAAATGTGCAAATACCAAAAAAAACACACGAGGAGAAAATCTAGGCATAATTTCTAAACTAGGCATAATTATATATGTACAAATTTACAATCGCATCTGCAACCCTGAGGAGAGACGGAAGAAAGAAAGAGTAGGTCAAGACCAGGGGGAGAAAAAAGCCGGCAAGGAGAAGCATGGGACAGTGTATAAGAAACACCCGCACCATATTATACAGAAATTAACAATTTGTTATCTTGGACCTCACAAATCCCTCCAACACACCAGGTCGCAACAAAATTTGCAAGGTCGTTTGCAGTTTGGACACAGCCAAATTCAAGCTTGAGCCTTGCTGACACCAACGAACTAAAAAACACCATAATACTGCATTCCTGCATGGGTCTGCCGCCCAGCTTCGCCTTCCGCGACAGGTATACGGCCAGTTTAGCGGTAGCGGTTAGGAACCCGAATACAATAGATGTGGTTCCCTTTTTGGGAGGAAAGCCAAAGATGTAAGCTTTCAAAGAAAAGGTAACCTGCAATCTATGGGAAATAAAATTTAACCAATGAAACAAAGGAGAAAGTCTTTCACAATTAATGAAAGCATGAAACAAATCTTCCCTCACCGGACAAAAGGGGCAACAGCCGGAAATGGGGGAAAATAAACGAATGACAGCATTGGAAGGAACAATCCAGTGGGCCAAACGCCACTGAAGGTCACCTGTTCTTTTAGAAATAAGTCCAGCATACATTGTATCCCATAAAGGCTCAGAGGGGGGACCGGGAGGCAAGAGTCCTTTCCACCGGGTAACCCCAGCTAGAGGTGGGTCCCCAAGAAGAAGTTTCACACAAGACCTATAAATACTGAGAGAGAGAGAGAGAGAGAGAGAGAGAGAGAGAGAGAGAGAGAGAGAGAGAGAGAGAGAGAGAGAGATAGAGGGAGATAGAGGGAGATAGAGGGAGATAGAGGGAGATAGAGGGAGATAGAGGGGTCCGGCCAGGAAGAATCCAACACGAGAAGAAGAAAATGTCGGCCTGCGAGTGGTTTTATCGCTCCTCGTCTGACGTCAGCTCTCTTTCTCTTCTTCCAATCAGTGTGTCGCTTCGTCGTGGTCTTTCACGCCTACTGCACGTCGCCGATGCTTCTCCTCCAATGAGTGCGTCGCTTGTTGTGCCTTTGGTGCTACGTCATCGTGTGGCACGTCATTGTCGGTGGCCAATCAGTGTGGCACGTCATTGTCGGTGGCCAATCAGTGTGGCACGTCCTTCATCTTCCCTACTCTCCAATGAGCGACATGCTTCCAACTCGCCCCTTCCCCCTGTCAATCACGACTTCTCCGGGGCGTGGCTTTCGGCCTGCCTCCTGTTCGATGTTTGCTCATCATGCCGGCGTTGTGTGCGGCCGCTTCCGGTCTGTTCGTCCATAAGTCATTGTGGCGGCTGGGGAATTTAATTAATGTGGTGCTCTATTGGGCCTGGCTAATGTATGTGATGTGTTGCCATAAGGGACACCGGAATGATCACAGAGGGGACGAGACACCGGGGAATTAGCATAAACCCGAGAACTACTTAACATGCCCCATTCCTCGTAATGGGGACGAAGATACACCTTAATCCGACAAACAGGGCTAGACAGGTCCCTGACTTACGTACATCGAGATGATTCTTCGTCTTCGCGACATCGGAGTACCTACCTCCGCAGATATACCTAAATCTATATATCCCCCTACCCAACCGACAACAATATTCAACAACACTAACAAACATCATGGTTGGATGTGTGAAGTTTCGTGTGTGGTGTGGTGTGAATGTGTGAAGTTTAGTGTGTGGTGTGGTTGTGTGAAGTTTAGGGTGTGGTGTGGTGTGAATTTGTGAAGCTTGAGGTGCGGTGTGGTGGGTTGTGGATGGATGTGTGAATTTAGGCTGTGGCGTGGTGTGAATGTGTGAGATTTACGGTGTGGTGTGGTGTGAATCTGTGAGATTTAGGGTGTGGTGTAGTGTGGTGAGAATGTGTGAAGTTTAGGGTGTGGTATGGTGAGAATGTGTGAAGTTTAGGGTGTGGTGTGAATGTGTGCTGTTTAGAGTGCGTTGTGGTGTGAATGTGTGAAGTTTAGTGTATGGGGTGAATGTGTGAAGTTCAGTGTATGATGTGAATGTGTGAAGTTTAGAGTGTGGTGTGAATGTGTGGATGTGTGAAGTTTAGTGTGTGGTGTGGTGTGAATGTATGAAGTTTAGGGTGTGGTGTGGTGTGGTTGTAGGTGGATGTGTGAATTTAGGCTGTGGTGTGGTGTGAATGTGTGAGATTTAGGGTGTAGTGTAGTGTGGTGAGAATGTGTGAAGTTTAGGGTGTGTGTGGTGTGAATGTGTGCTGTTTTAAGGTGTGTTGTGGTGTGAATGTGTGATGTTTAAGGTGTGTTGTGGTGTGAATGTGTGATGTTTAAGGTGTGTTGTGGTGTGAATGTGTGATGTTGAAGGTGAGGTGTGGTGGGAATGTGTGAAGTTTAGGATGCATTGTGATATGGTGTGAATGTGTGAGATTTAGGGTGTGGCGTGGTGTGATGTGAATGTGTGAAGTTTTGGGTGTGGTGTGGTGTTTTGTTAATGTGTGAAGTTTAGGGTTATGGTGTAAATGTGTGAGGTTTAGGGTGTGGTGTCATGTGGTGTGAAGTTTAGAATGTGGTGTGGTACAGTGTGAATGTGTGAAGTTTAGCGTGTGGTGTGGTGTGAATGTGTGGATGTGTGTAGACAGTTTAGCGTGTGGTGTGAATGTGTGGATGTGTGCAGTTTCGCGTGTGGTGTGGTGTGAATGTGTGGATGTGTGTAGTTTTGGGTGTGGTATGGTGTGAATGTGTGGATGTGTGTAGTTTAGCGTGTGGTGTGGTGTGAATGTGTGGATGTGTGTAGTTTTGGGTGTGGTGTGGTGTGAATGTGTGGATGTGTGTAGTTTTGGGTGTGGTGTGGTGTGAACGTGTGGATGTGTGTAGTTTAGCGTGTGGTATGGTGTGAATGTGTGGATGTGTGTAGGTTTGAGTGTGGTGTGGATGTGTGTAGACAGTTTAGCGTGTGGTGTGAACGTGTGGATGTGTGTAGTTTAGCGTGTGGTGTGGTGGGGATGTGTGTAGACAGTTTAGCGTGTGGTGTGAACGTGTGGATGTGTGTAGTTTCGCGTGTGGTGTGGTGTGAATGTGTGGATGTGTGTAGTTTTGAGTGTGGTGTGGTGTGAACGTGTGGATGTGTGTAGTTTTGGGTGTGGTGTGAACGTGTGGATGTGTGTAGTTTTGGGTGTGGTGTGGTGTGAATGTGTGGATGTGTGTAGTTTTGGGTGTGGTGTGGTGTGAATATGTGGATGTGTGTAGTTTTGGGTGTGGTGTGGTGTGAACATGTGGATGTGTGTAGTTTTGGGTGTGGTGTGGTGTGAATGTGTGGACGTGTGTAGTTTTGGGTGTGGTGTGGTGTGAACACGTGGATGTGTGTAGTTTTGGGTGTGGTGTGGATGTGTGTTGTTTTGGGTGTGGTGTGGTGTAAACCTGTGGATGTGTGTAGTTTTGGGTGTGGTGTGGTGTGAATGTGTGGATGTGTGTAGTTTTGGGTGTGGTGTGATGTGAACGTGTGGATGTGTGTAGTTTTGGGTGTGGTGTGGTGTGAACGTGTGGATGTGTGTAGTTTTGGGTGTGGTGTGGTGTGAACATGTGGATGTGTGTAGTTTTGGGTGTTGTGTGGTGTGAACGTGTGGATGTGTGTAGTTTTGGGTGTGGTGTGGTGTGAACGTGTGGATGTATGTAGTTTTGGGTGTGATGTGGTGTGGACATGTGGATGTGTGTAGTCTTGGGTGTGGTGTGTATGTGTGTAGTTTTGGGTGTGGTGTGAACGTGTGGATGTGTGTCGTTTTGGGTGTGGTGTGGATGTGTGTAGTTTTGGGTGTGATGTGGTGTGGATGTGTGTAGTTTTGGGTGTGGTGTGGTGTGAATGTGTGGATGTGTGTAGGTTTGGGTGTGGTGTGGATGTGTGTAGACAGTTTAGCGTGTGGTGTGAACGTGTGGATGTGTGTAGTTTAGCGTGTGGTGTGGTGGGGATGTGTGTAGACAGTTTAGCGTGTAGTGTGAACGTGTGGATGTGTGTAGTTTCGCGTGTGGTGTGGTGTGAATGTGTGGATGTGTGTAGTTTTGAGTGTGGTGTGGTGTGAACGTGTGGATGTGTGTAGTTTTGGGTGTGGTGTGGTGTGAACGTGTGGATGTGTGTAGTTTTGGGTGTGGTGTGGTGTGAATGTGTGGATGTGTGTAGTTTTGGGTGTGGTGTGGTGTGAATATGTGGATGTGTGTAGTTTTGGGTGTGGTGTGGTGTGAACATGTGGATGTGTGTAGTTTTGGGTGTGGTGTGGTGTGAATGTGTGGACGTGTGTAGTTTTGGGTGTGGTGTGGTGTGAACACGTGGATGTGTGTAGTTTTGGGTGTGGTGTGGATGTGTGTTGTTTTGGGTGTGGTGTGGTGTGAACCTGTGGATGTGTGTAGTTTTGGGTGTGGTGTGGTGTGAATGTGTGGATGTGTGTAGTTTTGGGTGTGGTGTGATGTGAACGTGTGGATGTGTGTAGTTTTGGGTGTGGTGTGGTGTGAACGTGTGGATGTGTGTAGTTTTGGGTGTGGTGTGGTGTGAACATGTGGATGTGTGTACTTTTGGGTGTTGTGTGGTGTGAACGTGTGGATGTGTGTAGTTTTGGGTGTGGTGTGGTGTGAACGTGTGGATGTGTGTAGTTTTGGGTGTGGTGTGGTGTGAACGTGTGTATGTGTGTAGTTTTGGGTGTGGTGTGGTGTGAACGTGTGGATGTATGTAGTTTTGGGTGTGATGTGGTGTGGACATGTGGATGTGTGTAGTCTTGGGTGTGGTGTGTATGTGTGTAGTTTTGGGTGTGGTGTGGTGTGAACGTGTGGATGTGTGTCGTTTTGGGTGTGGTGTGGATGTGTGTAGTTTTGGGTGTGATGTGGTGTGGATGTGTGTAGTTTTGGGTGTGGTGTGGTGTGAATGTGTGGATGTGTGTAGTTTTGGGTGTGGTGTGAACGTGTGGATGTGTGTAGTTTTGGGTGTGGTGTGGTGTGAACGTTTGGATGTGTGTAGTTTTGGGTGTGGTGTGGGTGAACGTATGGATGTGTGTAGTTTTGGGTGTGGTGTGGTGTGAACTTGTGGATGTGTGTAGGTTTGGGTGTGGTGTGGTCTGAACGTGTGGCAGGGTGTAGTTTTTGGGTGTGGTGTTGTGTGAACTTGCGGATGTGTGTAGTTTTGGGTGTGGTGTGGTGTGAACGTGTGGATGTGTGTAGTTTAGCATGTGGTATGGTGTGAATGTGTGGATGTGTGTAGGTTTGGGTGTGGTGTGGATGTGTGTAGACAGTTTAGCGTGTGGTGTGAACGTGTGGATGTGTGTAGTTTTGGGTGTGGTGTGGTGTGAACTTGTGGATGTGTGGAGGTTTGGGTGTGGTGTGGTGTGAACGTGTGGATGGGTGTAGTTTTGGGTGTGGTGTGGTGTGAACATGTGGATGTGTGTAGTTTTGGGTGTGGTGTGGTCTGAACGTGTGGATGTGTGTAGTTTTGGGTGTGGTGTGGTGTGAATGTGTGTAGTTTTGGGTGTGGTGTGAATGTGTGTAGTTTTGGGTGTGGTGTGAATGTGTGTAGTTTTGGGTGTGGTCTGAACGTGTGGATGTGTGTAGTTTTGGGTGTGGTGTCGTGTGAATATGTGTAGTTTTGGGTGTGGTTTGAATGAGGGAGTGTTCAGCATAATTGGGAATCAAAGTCGTTTAAAGCGATTTGGTTTGCGCGGAATTGTTAAGGACGTGTCGATGTTTATACCGTAAATGTGCTTGAAGTTTCTGAACAGGTGTAAGCGAGAATAAGACTGAAGGTGTGAGGTTGGCACGGGAGGCTTGGCAAGAGGGGCGGGGAAGGGGCGGAGAAGGGGCGGCGCAGTGAAAGAAAGCCGGGGAGGAGAAGGGGCGGGGCATTTGAGGGGCGGAGCGAAGCAACAGGCGACGGATCTGGATCTCGTACCGACGTCCAATTGGTAAGCTCTGCACAGTATACCTTTTGTTGTACTCTTTCGGTAAGCCAACTAAACAAAGCAGCGCACACCCTTGGTGTGTATGTGCGGGTTCGCGGCTACTCGTCGAATCATCGGGGGAGGGTCTTCTGTGGTTCACCGGTAAGGTGCGTCCTCACCTCCGTGCCTCCGTAACTCGTTGCCTCCGTGCCTCCATACCTCCGTGCCTCCGCACATCAATACCTCCGGACCTCAGTTCTCATCTTAACTTTTGTGCAATACAATCACCTTGCTAGTGCTCTGTCCCACATTCACCCAAAGTGGAACTTACCGGGTGGCTGGTTGTGTTTGCTTTACATGTAAGATCGAATAAATAAAGGTGAATAGTAAATGTAAATAAAGTGAGTAATTGAGGTCCTAAAGTTTATTTATTTATTTTTTTGCAAGTTTGGATGTTCTAAAATCTCCTTTAATAATGTCGTTTTGTGATTTTAATATTAGTCTATATTTTACAAGTTCATATGATTTCTACATTGATTTGGTTTCAGACAGAATAAAAGTTCCTTTAAGAGAAACAGAGAGAGACAGAGACAGAGAGACCGACAGAGAGACAGACAGAGAGACAGACAGACAGAGAGACAGAGAGAGAGACAGAGAGAGAGACAGAGAGAGAGACAGAGAGAGAGAGAGAGACAGAGAGAGAGACAGAGAGAGAGACAGAGAGAGAGACAGAGAGAGAGACAGAGAGAGAGACAGAGAGAGAGACAGAGAGAGAGACAGAGAGAGAGACAGAGACAGAGAGAGAGACACAGAGACAGAGACAGAGACAGAGACCGACAGACACAGACACAGACACAGACAGACAGAGACAGACAGCGAGAGACAGACACAGAAAGACAGACACAGACAGAGACAGACAGACAGAGACAGATAGACAGAGAGAGACACAGAGAGGGACACACACAGCTTCAGATGGAGCTGCGCGTGGTCCCAGATCAGACGAGTGAGTGTGAACGTGTTAATGGGAAACGTTTACTCTGGAGATTCACCGTGAGTGTGTGTGTGTGTGTGTGTGTGTGTGTGTGTGTGTGTGTGTGTGTGTGTGTGTGTGTGTGTGTGTGTGTGTGTGTGTGTGTGTGTGTGTGTGTGTGTGTGTGTGTGTGTGTGTACATACATATAATTGTGTGTGTGGTCATTTATGGAGGCCAGCTGTAAACATAGGGGTCTTCTAATAGGTACCGTAATAGTGCGTTTGTGTTCAAGACAAAGGACAGGGTTCGCCTTAGACTTGGGATGTAATATCTGTGTAAATACAGTAAGAAGGGACCTCCAGTCATTCACTTCAATCTGTTGTTAAAATAGGAGTGAATAATAGTCTATCACAAGAGTGCATGGGCATTACATGTTGACCACACCTGTTTGGGTGAACACATCACCCACTCTGAAGATCATCGATGAGCCAGCTGGGTTTCCCGTTAATCCAGTGACGTATGACAATTCAGAAATTAGTTTAACTTTGTCAAGATTACAATCCAAATCCCTAATAGTGCTGCTTTCAGCTCGATTTGAACCCACAACTCCTGGGATCCCCGCACGACCCAACATGCCATCATTGCACCCACTCATGCACGATATATCGAGTATGTGCTTATCTTGTTGTGTTATGGAAAAAAGACCTTTATGGCTCAGCAAATTGTTTGGGGACCTTCACCTACCCCTGGGTAGGAAGTGCAAGGCTTGGTTTAGCAATTAGGATTTAAAAAAATCCTCCTGCCATTGACACTTTCCTTCAAAGACAAATAACATTTTTTCGATTATTTTTTATTTTCCTTTATTTATTATTTATTTTTCGAGATATAAATTTTTCTTCCCAATTTGTTTTTTTTTCATATTTCACTAATTTGTGCAATCCAGTATGGTTATTTGTATGGTGATGCAGCACCTTCAGAAAGTATTTACCCCCTTGACCTTTTTCACATTGTGTTGTGTAACAGCCAGAATTTAAAATGGATTAAATTGAGATTTTTTGTGTCACTGATCTATACTTAATAAATACCCCATAGTGTCAAAATTGATTTTTATTATTATTTTTTTTTAAAGACATTTTTACAAAACAATTAAAAATGAAATGCAGAAATGCTTAATTTATATAAGTATTCAACCCCCTGGGTCAATATTTTGTAGAAGTGCCTTTCCCAGCAATTACAGCTTTGGCTCCATTCATTGTTCTCTCTATCCTTACAAATCTCCCAGTGCTTGCCACTGAAAAGCATCCCCATAGCATGATGTTGCCACCACGATGCTTCACTGTTGAGATGGTGGTCGATGGGTGATGAGCTGTGCTCGGTTTCCACCAGACTGAATGAATATACAGTAGCACTGCATATTCAGGAAAAAGAGTTACATTTTCGTCTCATCAGACCACAGAATCTTTCACGTGCCTTTTTGCAAACTCCAGCCTTGCTGTCATGTCCATTTTCTCAGGAGTGGCTTCCATCTGGCCATTCTCCCATAAAACCTCGATTTGTGAAGCGCTGCGGAGACTGTTGTCCATCCGGCAGGTTCTCCCATCTCAGCCAAGAAACTCTGTCGTTTTATCAGAGTGGTCATTTGGTTCTTGGTGACCTCCCTGACCAAGGGCCTTCTTGCCCGGTTGTTCAGTTTTGTCGGACGGCCAGCTCTAGGAAGAGTCTAGGTAGTTCCATATTATTTCCATTTCCTAATGATGGAGCTCCCTTTGCTCTTGGGAACTTTCAACGCTCTAGAAATTGTTTTATACCCTTCCTCAGATCTATGCTCCTCATAATTCTATCTCAGAGTTCTGCAGACAGTTCCTTGGACTTCATGGTCGAGTTTCTGCTCTGACATGTCTACTGTAGGACCTTGTATAGAAAGGTGTGTTTCTTTCTAAATCATGTCCAATCAATTGAGTTGGCCACAGGTGGACTCCAATCAAGTTGTAGACAAATCTCAAGGATGATCAAAGGAAATTTGATGCACCTGAGCTCAATTTGGAGAGTCATAGCAAAAGGGTTGAATACTTATTGACTCAAGACTTTTCAGCTTTTCATTTTTAATTATTTTGTAAAAATTGCTAAAAACAATATTCCACTTTGACATTATGGGGTATTATGTGTAGATCAGTGAAAAAACATCTCAATTCAATCCATTTTACATTCAGGCTGTAACATCAATTTAAGGGGTGTGATTACTTTCTGAAGGCCGCACTGTATCAATGTATCATGCACAAGTTGCATTGACTATAATGTGCCCAATTGCACATAATCCCGATACGAGGAGTGATTTGCAAATCCATTGCCAAACATGCGTCATTAACTCACCTTGATAAATGGCTTTTTTTTTCTTTTTTTTTCAAATATGCTGTTTTAAAAAGCACTGTCGCAATTTTAACCATTAATCTGAATGGTAACTTGCTTACTTCTACTTTGCTCTTATATTGATGTTTCAGACATCAACGCTTGTGGTTTTAGTCGTCATATCGGTGGTTAGGTGTGCGTGCGTATTCTAGGTTACCTTGTGATGTATGAAAGGTGTAAATAAACGAGCGCTATATCCTGAAAGTCAATGCCGGTATATCAGAAGACATTTATTTATATGCTTCATGTGATTTGATATCCCGGTGTGTACCCCGGTTTAGAATAGGTACACCGTATCCCTGCGCATCGTAAGAGGCGACTAAGGGTTGGCGTCAGGAAGGGCATCCGGCCATAAAAACATTGTCTCAAACGGGGAACCATGATTGTCATGGGGCCCGCAAGGCTAACCCCCGCTCTAGCAGGGAAAATGGCCCTAAAAACGATCATTCATTCATTCATTCTTCATGTGATTTGATACTTGCAATATGAACGTTGAAATGGTGAAGTGAAAGTGAAATAAGTATGAGCAGATATAATTTCCTTATTTAACCATTTAATTTAACCAACGCAAACCAAATAATATTAATTTAAATACCATCATCTCACAGGATTACACCAGAAGATTGTACTATAAATAGTTAATCATTATTTATTTATGATTGTTGGATTGCAATGGCTAAGAAAGCTCACTTCATTTATGAACCACCTTTAGAGGCAATTTTTCCCCGCAGAGCAGGGGTTGGCCTTTTTCGGGCACCGTGGTCCCCTTTTTTGAAGCAATGTTTTATGGCCGGATGCCCTTCCTGCCACCGACCCTATTAGTCGCGTCTTACGACACACAGGTAATTACCAGTGAACTGGTACTCAATTTGCCGACCTCGGAAGGATGACAGGCTGAGTCAACCCCCCTGGTGTTAATTCAGCGATCGACCGGGATTCGAACCCAGGATCCTCGATTCCCAAGCCGGCACCCTAACCGCTAAGGAACCCAGGATCCTCGGATCCCAAGCCGGCACCCTAACCGCTAAGGAACCCAGGATGGTAGGATCCCAAGCCGGCACCCTAACCGCTAAGGAACCCAGGATCCTAGGATCCCAAGCTGGCACCCTAACCGCTAAGGAACCCAGGATCCTAGGATCCCCAGCCAGCACCCGAACCGCTAAGGAACCCAGGATCCTAGGATCCCAAGCCGGCACCCGAACCGCTAAGCCAACACCAGGCTTCACTTCATTTATGAACTGTATTGTAATTAGCTTGAAAACTGAAAATCTAGTAAGTTATGCATCGGTAGCGGAATGGTTCGGTCATCTGTTATTCGGGCAGGTCGGTTTGATTCAATGACGATTTTGCACAAGACCCTCTCTTTTGTAAATGAGTCTCATTGCTGCGTTGTAAATGCTGCATTCAGGCCTTGTGTCCTTGATGAAAGTAGAATGAACGAAAGCACAAAAAATATAAATATAAATCTCCTCATGGAGTATCAGAATGATTTATTTCATTATTTTAAGCAAAGGTTCCTTGTCTGCATGTTCCAGTACATACTGCAAAGTCTCTGTTCTTTGGTGTGATGTTTATCTCCGCCACCTGGTGGGCCTAGTTATGTAGAATATTTCATGACGAGAGTGTCACATCATTGGCACGTGACATGATCTCTACATGTGAACACGTCTATCGCCATCGTCACTTTCCCAGTTTGTGTAAAATGTGTTGCCCTTGCAGCTGTGCACTGTTATTCTGTCCTTTTTAATGTCTCTTGTTTACGCTATTCCTTGTGCTTTATTCTTGATTTTTTTTTTTGTGTATTTAACCTCATCCCTTGTTCTTTTTTCTTCCCACTGTGTTTTTTGCATACCATGTAATTGTCCATATTCATGTTTTTCTGCATTTTAAACTCCATACGTATTTATTAATTTATAATGCCACAGTTTTATAGGCACAGGGCCTCATTCCTCATTCCTCATCCCTGTTATTGGCTGACAGTATAGCCATGGGGTACGTGCACTCACCTCTAAGCCGTCTAACCTGTCTTTCGATGTTGGCCCATTTTCCTGTTTTGTAGGCAGGGTTCACACTTAAATGTGTGTGCCAGCATTAGTTGGTGTACATTAAAGATCCCACTGTGTCGTTCGGGAAGAGCAAGAGAATTATCGCCGGTATCCTGAACAAATTCCAAATCCCTGCTCTCTAAACTACTGGGGGTGGGGAGCGGCACAGCTGCATCCCCAGCAAATGATGCTACCTGCAGCCATGTGCTGCATCTGAAAGAATATCCTTGTTGTTGTTGTTCTTGTTGTACATCCCACGCATATCTCAAAACTCAGCAGTTTTGTATAGTACACATTTATATCTTCTATCTTCTTCTTCTACTATCTGTCTATCTTCTATCTTCTTCTATATTATTATTATTATATATTATTATTTATTTATCTATTCTATATTATATACTAGCCGAAAGCATCCAGCGTTGCCCGGGTTATTTTTGAATGAATTTACTACTATAATTCAGCTTTTACCCATGGCCGTAGAAGATTGACTACTATAATTCAGCTTAGCTTTTAATTGTGAAATGGGCCCAGCTCGGCCGAAGCGGGCTCGACCGGCCTCGCCACCTAGCCTATAACCTTCCCGGGGCCCGTCCCGACATTTTTGGTTCTTTTTGAATGCATTTACTACTACTATAATTCAGCTTTTACCTCGTGGCCATAGAAGATTGACTACTATAATTCAGCTTAGCTTTTAATTGCGAAATGGGCCAGCTTGGCCGAAGCGGGCTCGACCGGCCTCGCCACCTAGCCGATAACCTTCTCGGGGCCCGTCCCGACATTTTTGGTTCTTTTTGAATGCATTTATTACTACTATAATTCAGCTTTTACTCGCGGCCGTGGAAGATTGACTACTATAATTCAGCTCAGCTTTTAATTTTGAAATGGGCCCGGCCCGGCCGTGGTGGGCCTCGACCGGTCTCGCCACTTAGCCTAAAACCTTCACGGGACCCGTCCCGACATTTTTTGTATTAGAGGTTTCCTCCTATCTTTCACCTTTCAGGAGATTAGCTTGCACAGACAAACAAACAAAAACTTTTTTAAATATATATATTTAGATATATTAAAAAGTTTTTGTTTGTTTGTATGTTTGTTTGTCTGCACACGCTAATCTCCTGAATGGTGAAAGATAGGAGGAAACCTCTGAAACAAAAAATGTCGGGACGGGCCTCGGGAAGGTTATAGGCTAGGTGGCGAGGCCGCTTCGGCCAGGCTGGGCCCATTCGCAATTAAAAGCTGAGCTGAATTATAGTAGGCAATCTTCTACGGCCGCGTGTAAAAGCTGAATTATAGTAGTAAATCTTCTATGGCCGCGAGTAAAAGCTGAATTATAGTCGTCGATCTTCTACGGCCGCGAGTAAAAGCTGAATTATAGTAGTAAGTCTTCTACGGCCTCAAGTAAAAGCTGAATTGTAGTAGTAAATGAACGAAATGCGGTCGCGGCCGGATAGTCAAACGCTGCTGCTTCGCAAGGCCGCATTTTATTCCTTTTTCAGTGCAGAAGATTAAATTCATTCAAAAAACCTGGGCAACGCCGGGTGCATTCACCTCGTTACACATAAATGAAAACAAACAACAACAAAAAAAACACATTTACTGCTCCACAATTAACACTAATGGTGGAAATTTGAGTTCTGTTCTGATGATTTCTGCTTCGTCTGTTAATTAATTGGTACCCTCTATTGTGAAGAGGTCACTTTTTATGAGTGCCCATAATCCTCTGGCTCGTGTGAAAGCAGCTTATGTTTTATTGGCGATATGGAATCTTTAGAATGGCTTTAATTTGGTACCGATGTGTAAGTATAGGATCAGGAAGAGCTTTTCGTTTTATAACTTACCAAAGGCCTGCAGCATAATTGCCATCGATTGGTTGTTGGGTAAAGTAGTGTGTGCTTGTATTTGCTTGCTGCATGTGTTTTAGGAAAGACATTGCTGAAAAATGGGAATTTGTGTGCATGAAGTAAACTAGTATCATGCTCGATGATGCCCTTTGATGGGCCCAACAGGTTTTTCTGAGATGAACTTTCTTCGATTTACAGCGATATAATCGGTGGTTTTAATCTGAAACATTGTTCTTATGTTGATGACAGCGTTGTGAGAGGATAATGTTACTGTTATTATTGGTGACAGCAAATGTTCAAAACTTGTGCTAATTGGGATTTTTTTTAAACCTTATAATTATTTTTTATACTGAGTGGGAAGAGCTCTTTTAATTACAGGTTTTTTCATGAAAAACGCAACCCAGAGTGGTTTTTATACTTTTTAAATTTTCCATTGAAACAACATGAAACGTACACATAAGAATATTTGTAATATGTCGAATAAGGTACAGTAGCACACAAAAATGAAACTGGTGATTTCAGAAGACGGTTGACAAAACGTGTTCTAAATGGCCGCCCCGCTGCAGCACAAATGGATCTCCTGGTGAAGTTATCGATAACTCGGCTGCATTCCTGAACTGGAAATCCGGAATAGCTTTGATGTTGGCGGCTATTGCAGTTTTGAGGACAATAGTCTGAGGTCTCCCTCGGTACACTCGATCCTTCAGGTATAGAAGTTAGGTTGGTTGAGGTCCGGAGAATGGGGCGCCCATTCAACATCTGTCATGCTCGAGACGATTTGATCACTGGATTTCTGTTGCAGCCACTGTATCGATCTTCTATCAGATATGAAGCTAGTGTCCAAGTTTCATCAAAATTGTATTTTTGGTTCAAGCGAAAATGACTAAAAGCGATAATGACTGAAGTGTTTAACAGACTCTCACTGACTTACCTACGGACACTGCTTCTGCAACGTTGCTGATATAGAAAAAAAAATGCCCAAGTTTTTATATTTTGTTTCTGCTTTCTCCAGATATAAGATTTTGTACACCGCACCTTTCCTATGCCATCTCCAGGCATTGCAAATCGTCATTGCTGGGCACCGAAGGGGGCTCGGCAGTGACGCACGCTGAAAGGGAGTACTCAATTTTCACTCTGGTTGTTTTCTTGCTTTCTTGTTTTCTTGTTTGTTGTACACCGCACCTTTCCTATGCCATCTCCAGGCATTGCAAATCGTCATTGCTGGGCACCGAAGGGGGCTCGGCAGTGACGCACGCTGAAAGGGTGTACTCAGTTTTCACTCTGGTTGTTGTACACCACACCTTTCCTATGCCATCTCCAGGCATTGCAAATCGTCATTGCTGGGCACCAAAGGGGGCTCGGCAGTGACGCACACTGAAAGGGAGTACTCAGTTTTCACTCTGGTTGTTTGTTTGTTTTTCTTTCTTGTTTTCTTGTTTGTCCAGGCGATATCTCAGCCATCCTTTGAGCCAGGAAGCTGAAATTTCGGCACAATTGTGAGCAAGTCCTTTTTCAAAAACGATATTTTTTGGTTTTTGATTAATCAATAAATTGAGGAATTATTTAATTATTAGCGATTAATTAAGTACTTATTTAATTAATCAAATTTCCTTTTTGTATACTGACCATTAACTCAGGCACCTTTTGAGTTAGGAAGCTGATATTTGGACATGCCAATGACCAAGTGATTTGGCTGCAAAGACTATTTTTGATTTATTGATTAATCGATTAATCAATTAATCGATTAATTATTCGATGAATTAGTAAAAAAAAAAATTTTTTATTCAATTTACAGATTCTGACGAAATGGTGTTGGTTTATGTGTTCTGTGACCGAATTGATTAAGAATTTAATTTTTTAATGATTATTATTTATTTATTTTCTTTCTCATTTGGCCAATATCTCAGGCACCTTTTGAGCTGGGAAGCTAATATTTGGACATGACAGTGACCAAGTGATGTGGCTATAATGGATATTTTTGATTTATTGATTAATCATTTAATCGATTAATTATTTATTGATTAATCGATTAATTATTTATTGATTAATCAATTAATTATTTAATTTTTCATTAATGACTTATGTAATTAAATTTCTAAAAGATACATCTTCGGATGAAGCACCTGTGGTTTAGTTATGCTATTAGCCAATTGATTCAGAAAATATTTTGTGATAATCTTTTATTGATTTTAATTATACAATTAATCAATCGATTCGTGTACACCTCTCCCTCCCAATGCAGCCTCTATGAGCTGCACTGCGGTATTGCCGGGCGCCAGAGGCGGCCCGGCAATGCCGCTCTGTGGGATATTTAAATATTTGGCATGGGGGCGGTGTACTTTGAATGTATCTGTACTTGTTGTACACCGCTCCTTTCCTATGCCATCTCCAGGCATTGCAAATCGTCATTGCTGGGCACCGATGGGGGCTCGGCAGTGACGCACGCTGAAAGGGAGTACTCAGTTTTCACTCTGGTTGTTTGTTTGTTGTACACCGCACCTTTCCGATGCCATCTCCAGGCATTGCAAATCGTCATTGCTGGGCACCGAAGGGGGCTCGGCAGTGACGCACGCTGAAAGGGAGTACTCAGTTTTCACTCTGTTTGTTGTACACCGCACCTTTCCTATGCCATCTCCAGGCATTGCAAATCGTCATTGGTGGGCACCGAAGGGGCCTCGGCAGTGACGCACGCTGAAAGGGAGTACTCAGTTTTCACTCTGGTTGTTTGTTTGTTTTCTTTCTTGTCGTACACCGCACCTTTCCTATGCCATCTCCAGGCATTGCAAATCGTCATTGCCGGGTAACAAGGGGGGCTCGGCAGTGACGCACGCTGAAAGGTAGTACTCAGTTTTCACTCTGGTTGTTTGTTTGTTTTCTTTCTTTCTTTCTTTCTTGTTTGTTTGTTTGGGTGATATCTCAGCCATCCTTTGAGCTAGGAAGCTGAAATTTCGGCACAATAGTGAGCAAGTCCTTTGTCAAAAACGTTATTTTTTGTTTTTTGATTAATCAATTAATTGAGGAGTTATTTAATTATTAGCGATTAAGTATTTATTTAATTAATCAAATTTCCTTTCTCTTCTGACCATTAACTCAGGCACCTTTTGAGTTAGGAAGCTGATATTTGGACATGCCAATGACCAGGTGATTTGGCTGCAAAGGCTATTGTACACCGCACCTTTCCTATGCTATCTCCAGGCATTGCAAATCGTCATTGCTGGGCACCGAAGGGGGCTCGGCAGTGACGCACGCTGAAAGGGAGTACTCAGTTTTCACTCTGGTTGTTTGTTTGTTTGTTTGTTGTACACCGCTCCTTTCCGATGCCATATCCGGGCTTTGCAAAACGTCATTGCCGGGCACCGAAGGTGGCTCGGCAGTGACGCACGCTGAAAGAGAGTACTCAGTTTTCACTCTGGTTGTTTGTTTTCTTGTTTTCTTGTTTGTTTTCTTTCTTGTTTGTTTGTCCAGGCGATATCTCAGCCATCCTTTGAGCTAGGAAGCTGAAATTTCGGCACATTAGTGAGCAAGTCCTTTGTCAAAAACTTTATTTTTTGTTTTTTGATTAATCAATAAATTGAGGAGTTATTTAATTATTAGCGATTTATTAAGTACTTATTTAATTAATTAAATTTCCTTTCTCTTCTGACCATTAACTCAGGCACCTTTTGAGTGAGGAAGCTGATATTTGGACATGCCAATGACCAGGTGATTTGGCTGCAAAGGCTATTTTTGATTTATTAATTAATCAATAATCGATTAATTATTTAATTATTCGATTAATGACAATTTTTTTTTTTTTTAAAGTTACAGATTCTGATGAAATGGTGGTGCTTTATGTGTTCTCTGACCAAATTGATTAATAATTTAATTTTTTTATGATTATTATTTCTTTATTTTCATTATTAATCATTTATTTATTTTCTTTCTCATTTCGCCAAAATCTCAGGCACCTTTTGAGTTAGGAAGCTGATATTTGGACATGCCAATGACCAGGTGATTTGGCTGCAAAGGCTATTTTTGATTTATTAATTAATCAATAATCGATTAATTATTTAATTATTCGATTAATGACAAATTTTTTTATTTTTTTTCAGTTACAGATTCTGATGAAATGGTGGTGGTTTCTGTGTTCTGTGACCGAATTGATTAATAATTTAATTTTTTAATGATTATTTATTTATTTTCATTATTAATCATTCATTTATTTTCTTTCTCATTTGGCCAATATCTCAGGCACCTTTTGAGCTGGGAAGCTAATATTTGGACATGACAGTGACCAGTTGATGTGGCTATCAAGGATATTTTTGATTTATTGATTAATCATTTAATCGCTTAATTATTTATTGATTAATTATTTATTGATTAATCAATTAATTATTTAATTTTTTATTAATGACTTCTTTAATTACATTTCTAAAAGATACGTCTTCGGATGAAGCACTAGTGGTTTAGTTATGCTATTAGCCAATTGATTAAGAAAATATTTTGTGATAATCTTTTATTGATTTTAATTATACAATTAATTGATCAATTAGCGTACACCTCTCCCTCCCAATGCAGCCTCTATGAGCTGCACTGCGGCATTGCCGGGTGCCGGAGGCGCCCCGGCAATGCCGCGTTGCAGGATATTTAATTATTTGGCAAGGGGGCGGTGTACTTTGAATGTATCTGTACTTGTTTGTTTTCTTTCTTGTTTGTTTGTTTGTTTTTCCGGGCAATATCTCAGCCATCCTTTGAGCTAGGAAGCTGAAATTTCGGCACAAGAGTGAGCAAGTCCTTTGTCAAAAACATTATTTTTTGTTTTTTGATTAATCAATTAATTGAGGAGTTATTTAATTATTAGCGATTAATTCAGTACTTATTTAATTAATCAAATTTCCTTTCTCTTCTGACCATTAACTCAGGCACCTTTTGAGTTAGGAAGCTGATATTTGGACATGCCAATGACCAGGTGATTTGGCTGCAAAGGCTATTTTTGATTTATTAATTAATCAATAATCGATTAATTATTTAATTATTCGATTAATGACTAATTTTTTTATATATTTTTTCGTTACAGATCCTGATGAAATGGTGGTGGCTTATGTGTCCTGTGACCGAATTGATTAATAATTTAATTTTTTAATGATTATTATTTATTTATTTTCATTATTAATCATTTATTTATTTTATTTCTCATTTGGCCAATATCTCAGGCACCTTTTGAGCTGGGAAGCTAATATTTGGACATGGCAGTGACCAAGTGATGTGGCTATCAAGGATATTTTTTATTTATTGATTAATCATTTAATCGATTAATTATTTATTGATCAATCAATTAATTATTTAATTTTTTATTATTGACTTATTTAATTACGTTTCTAAAAGATACATCTACGGATGAAGCACTTGTGGTTTAGTTATGCTATTAGCCAATTGATTAAGAAAATATTTTCTGATAAACTTTTATTGATTTTAATCATACAATTAATCAATCAACTAGCAGACACCTCTCCCTCCCAATGCAGCCTCTATGAGCTGCACTGCGGTATTGCCGGGCGCCGGAGGCGCCCCGGCAATGTCGCGCTGTAGGATATTTAATTATTTGGCACGGGGGCGGAGTACTTTGAATGTACCTTTACTTGTTTGTTTTCTTTCTTGTTTGTTTTCTTTCTTGCTTTCTTGTTTGTTTGTTTGTCCGGGCGATATCTCAGCCATCCTTTGAGCTCGGAAGCTGAAATTTCGGCACAGTAGTGAGCAAGTCCTTTGTCAAAAACATTATTTTTTGTTTTTTGAATAATCAATTAATTGATGAGTTATTTAATTATTAGCGATTAATTAAGTACTTATTTAATTAATCAAATTTCCTTTCTCTTCTGACCATTAACTCAGGCACCTTTTGAGTTAGGAAGCTGATATTTGGACATGCCAATGACCAGGTGATTTGGCTGCAAAGGCTATTTTTGATTTATTAATTAATCAATTAATCAATTAATCGATTAATTATTTAATTATTCGATTAATGACTAAAATGTTTTTTTTTTAAGTTGCAGATTCTGATGAAATGGTGGTGGTTTATGTGTTATATGACCGAATTGATTAATAATTTAATTTTTTTTAATGATTATTATTTATTTATTTTCATTATTAATCATTTATTTATTTTCTTTCTCATTTGGCCAATATCTCAGGCACCTTTTGAGCTCAGAAGCTAATATTTGGACATGAATGACCAAGTGATGTGGCTATCAAGGATATTTTTGATTTATTGATTAATCAATTAATCGATTAATTATTTAATTATTCGATTCATTACTAAAAAAAACAAAAAACATTTCAGTTACAGATTCTGATGAAATGGTGGTGGTTTATGTGTTCTGTGACCGAATTGATTAATAATTTAATTTTTTAATGATTATTATTTATTTATTTTCATTATTAATCATTTATTTATTTTCTTTCTCATTTGGCCAATATCTCAGGCACCTTATGAGCTGGGAAGCTACTATTTGGACATGACAGTGACCAAGTGATGCGGCTATCAAGGATATTTTTGATTTATTGATTAATCATTTAATCGATTAATTATTTAATTATTTGATGAATGAATGAATGAATGAAAATGAATGAATGATCGTTTTAAGGCCATTTTCCCCGCTGGAGCAGGGGTTAGCCTTGCGGGCCCCATGACAATCATGGTTCCCTGTTTGAGGCAAAAAAAAAATATGGCCGGATGCCCTACCTGACGCCAACCCTTAGTCGCCTCTTACGATGCGCAGGGATACGGTGTACCTATTCTAAACCGGGGTACGCACCGGGATGATGAATGACCTTGAATGAATGACCAAATAGTAGATGATGAATGATGATGAAAGCACTAGTGATGAATGACCTAATTCATTAATTTTTTAAGTTACAGATTCAGATGAAATGATCGTGCTTTATCAAGGATATTTTTGATGTATTGATAAATCATTTAATCGATTAATTATTTATTGATTAATCGATTAATTATTTATTGATTAATCAATTAATTATTTAATTTTTTATTAATGACCTATTCAATTAAATTTCTAAAAGATACATCTTCGGATGAAGCACTAGTGGTTTAGTTTTGCTATTAGTCAATTGATTAAGAAAATATTTTGTGATAATCTTTTATTGATTTTAATTATACAATTAATCAATCAATTAGTGTACACCTCTCCCTCCCAATGCAGCCTCTATGAGCTGCACTGCGGTATTGTCGGGTGCCAGAGGCGCCCCGGCAATGCCGCGCTGTAGGATATTTAATTATTTGGCATGGGGGCGGTGTACTTTGAATGTATCTTTACTTGTTTGTTTTTCTTTCTTGTTTTCTTGCTTTCTTGTTTGTTTGTTTGTCCCGGCGATATCTCAGCCATCCTTTGAGCTAGGAAGCTGAAATTTCGGCACAGTAGTGAGCAAGTCCTTTGTCAAAAACGGTATTTTTTGGTTTTTGATTAATCAATTAATTGAGGAGTTATTTAATTATTAGCGAACTCAGGCCTCGAACTCAGGCCTCGAACTCGGCCTCGAACTCAGGCACCTTTTGAGTTAGGAAGCTGATATTTGGACATGCCAATGACCAGGTGATTTGGCTGCAAAGGCTATTTTTGATTTATTAATTAATCAATTAATCGATTAGTTATTTAATTATTCGATTAATGACGAATTTTTTTTTTTTAAAGTTACAGATTCTGATGAAATGGTGGTGGTTTATGTGTTCTATGACCGAATTGATTAATAATTTGATTTCTTAATGATTATTATTTACTTATTTTCATTATTAATCATTTATTTATTTTCTTTCTCATTTGGCCAATATCTCAGGCACCTTTTGAGCTCGGAAGCTAATATATGGACATGAGTGACCAAGTGATGTGGTTATCAAGGATATTTTTGATTTATTGATTAATCAATTAATCAATTAATCGATTAATTATTTAATTATTCGATTAATTACTAAAAAAAAAAAATTCAGTTACAGATTCTGATGAAATGGTGGTGGTTTTTGTGATCTTTGACCGAATTGATTAATAATTTAATTATTTAATTTTTTATTAATGAGTTATTTAATTACATTTCTAAAATATACATCTTCGAATGAAGCACTAGTGGTTTAGTTATGCTCTTAGCCAATTGATTAAGAAAATATTTTGTGATAATCTTTTATTGATTTTAATTACACAATTAATCAATCAATTAGTGTACACCTCTCCCTCCCAATGCAGCCTCTATGAGCTGCAATGCGGTATTGCCGGGCGCCTCGGAGGCACCCCGGCAATGCCGCGCTGTCGGATATTTAATTATTTGGCATGGGGGCGGTGTACTTTGAATGTATCTGTACTTGTTTTTTGTTTTTTTAAGAAGCAAGGTAGATTTATTGACACAGGTACAATCAAGATGAACTTTGCCTCATTTGACATTAATGATTTACTTGCTCTACCTGTTTTTACCTTTCATTGACACAAAAGGTGGAGCTAGGAGGGATGTTTCTCATCATTACGACTTATTGAAGCTGAACATGTAACGTTTGCTCCATTTTCTAAATTATATAAACTCATGGAAGAGTTAATCTTATTATTTGCATTATCACAGTAAATGTTTCTTTTTTTTTTTTGTATGCAAGATCGAGGCTCGAGAAAGAGCTAACATTAATCACACAAAAAGTCAAACCGACACATAAAACATATAATAAGGGGAGCGGTAGACAAGATGGGGAGAGAGGGGGAAAGACACAAACACAACATTTGAGAGCAGGGACATCGAGAGATCTGTGGGAGGGATAGGGCTTTGGGGGGGGGGGAGGCATGGGAAGGGGGCCGGGAGGTATAAAACATATGGACACTGCAAGGACTTCAAGGAAAGAAGTTGGAATTTCCAAAAAAGTGGATCTGGGGTGAATTAGTGCGGGTAGAAAAGATCAAAGTTTTGGATGGGGGAAGATAAGAGATGGTGGTGAACAGCTGTTTTAAAGACCTGGAGGGAGGAGTGGGATTGAAGGGAGTGGGGGCGTTTGTTCCAGAGGTGGGAGAAAAGAGGAATGAAAGAGTGAAGGTGAGCAGAGAGTCTTGATTTTGGCAGTTTAACCAAAAGAGGGTTGCTGGCAGATCTTGTGCAACCTGTAGGAATATTTGGGGGACAGAGCACAGAGAGAGCTGGGGGAGTAAGGCCAGAGAGAGAGAGAGAGAGAGGGGAGTCGGTAGAAGACACAAAGACCACCTACCTACCTGCCTGCGGTGAGTGAGTGAAAGGCCCTCGGAGTTAGCTTCATCGCGGGAGATTCCAATGATTCTGAAAGCTTTGGTTTCAACAGCGTGAAGCCACGCTAAGTGTGATGCAGGAGCACCGGCCCATAGGGGAGAACAGTATTCCATCGAGCTGCGGATGAAAGCCTTGTATGTGGTGAGGAGCTCAGGTGTGCCAAGGAAGGACTTCGCACGACGGAGGATGCCCAGTCGGCGACTGGCTTTGGAGGCCAGCTTGGAAATGTGGTTTTCCCAGGAAAGATCATGGTAGATAGTGAGACCCAAAAGCTTGAGCAACAGAACTTTTTGGAGAGGATTGTTGAGAAAGTAGATGGGAGGGTTGTCCAGTCGGTCTTTTCGGAGAGACGCAGTAAGAGTGTGAGATTTGTCAGGATTTAAAGACATGTTCCACTTGTTTGACCAGTCTGTGATTTTGTCCAGGTCTGCAGAGAGTGACAAGGCTGCAGACTGCCGATCTGAGGGATGAGGAATGGAGCAGCAGAGAGTGGAGTCATCAGCAAAGATATGGAGAGGATTTTCCAGAGAGTCGGAGAGATCATTGATGAAGACCAGAAAAAGCACAGGGCCCAGAACACTACCTTGGGGAACTCCAGCCTGAACAGGATGGGGAGATTAGAGAAATCCATTCAGGGCCACACGTTGACTACGACCAGAGAGGAAGTCCGCAAGCCATGCGTGGAGATTTCTATGGATAACATAGGAGGAGAGTTTGGTGAGCAGAGCGGGGTGCCAGACCGTATCGAAGGCACGTGATATATCAAGGGAGACAGCTCTGATTTCCTGTTTGGCATTGAGGACCTCCATTCATTGTTGAGGCAGCAAAAGCAGCATATCCAGAGTAGAATGACCTGGTCTGAATCCAAATTGATGACCGTTTGGTTCATGTATTTTTTCATTTGGTTCATGTAATTTGATCCTTTTTGTGTTCCCCTGATTTTAGAATCATGTACAATCTTCCTGAAAATGTGAATAATTGGGGTTCAACCACTCTCCATACCGTTCCCCAAATCCATTATCCTCGTATTATCACCGCACGTGTGTGACGATGATCATCTATTTGTAAAATCTTGCAATGTGAATCTTTCTTCCAAGAAACAAACAAACCAAACAGTAACATGACGTGTTGAATTGCTACTCCATTGGGTTATTTTCAGGCCTTTGTTTTTATCAAGTGTTAATATTTAGTTCCTCACTATTCCAATATTCGAGCTAATTGGTTTGATTTTTAGGTGTGGATAGGAGGGTAAATTGTGCGTTTATTAAAAGGTTTGAAAACTTTTGAAGACTTATTTAAGTTTGCTTTAAGATATAATAAAGCTTTTTCATTTGGTAACGTAGTTTCTATTCCTGTGTTTCTTTGGAAAACTGGTATGTTTCAAAACATTGTCTAAGTCTTTGACATTTCTGACCTTTTATCGATCAAAGCAATCAATTTTTTATTTCCATATTCTTGCTTTTGCCAGTCGTTGGAAAAGTTTGGAAAATTATTCTTGGGAGTTGGTCACATTTTTCTTAACAATGAGAATGATCTTTACCTAGTTTGCTTGCCGGAATAGTTTCCAAATGAATTGATCTCCTCGTGTTTCTCAAATGCAAACTTTTTGTCACCTGACCTGTTAATTGTCAGCATCTATTGCTCTAATACTTTATGTTTACAGGTTGTCTCATGAAATGTCATTTCTTTAAGGGAGTTGCTTTCCCAGCGTTTTATTATTACTCGTATATGCCCCAAGGCAGTGTTCTGGGCCCTGTGCTTTTTCTGGTCTTCATAAATAATCTCTCCGACTCTCTGGAAAATCCTCTCTATCTCTTTGCTGATGACTCCACTCTCTGCCGCTCCATTCCTCATCCCTCAGATCGGCAGTCTGCAGCCTCGTCGCTCTCTGCAGACCTGGACAAAATCACAGACTGGTCAAACAAGTGGAACATGTCCTTCAATCCTGACAAATCTCACTCTCTTACTATGTCTCTCCGAAAAGACCGACTGGAAAACCCTCCCATCTACTTTCTCAACAATCCTCTCCAAGAAGTTCTGTCGCTCAAGCTTTTAGGTCTCACTATCTGCCATGATCTTTCTTGGGAAAACCACATTTCCAAGCTGGCCTCCAAAGCCAGTCGCCGACTGGCATCCTCCGTCGTGCGAAGTCCTTCCTTGGCACACCTGAGCTCCTCACCACATACAAGGCTTTCATCTGCAGCTCAATGGAATACTGCTCTCCCCTCTGGGCCGGTGCTCCTGCCTCACACCTAGCTCGGCTTCACGCTGTTGAAACCAAAGCTTTCAGAATCATTGTAATCTCTCGCGATGAAGCTGAATCTGAGGGCCTTTCACTCACTCACCGCAGGTAGGTGGTCTTTCTGTCTTCTACCGACTCCTCTCTGGCCTAGCCCCCCCCTCTCCAGCCCTGTCTGTGCTCTGTCCCCCAAATACTCCTGCAGTTCGCACAAGATCTGACAGCAACCCTCTCCTGGTGAAACTGCCAAATTTTCACCTGCTCAAGACTCTCTGCTAGCCTTCACTCTTTAATTCCTCTTTTCTCCCGCCTCTGGAACAAACTTCCTCAATCTCTTCAATGCCACTCCTCCCTCCAGGTCTTTAAAACAGCTGTTCACCACCATCTCTTATCTTCCCCCATCCAAAACCTTGATCTTTTCTACCCCCGTTAATTCACCCCAGATCCACTTTTCTGAAATACTGACTTCATTCCGAGAAGTCCTAGCAGTGTCCATGTGTTTTTACCTCTCCCACCCCCCACTTCCCTTCCCACGACTCCTCCCCCCAGGCCCTCTCCCTCCCGCAGATCTACCGATGTCCCTGCTCTGAAATGTTGTAGTCATGTGCTTCCCCCTCTCTTCCCATCTTGTCTCCCGCTCCCTTTATTTTGTCTTATGTGTCCATTTGTTTTTTTGTCATTCATTTTAGCTCTTACACGAGCCTCGATCTTGTATACAAAAAAGAAAAAATAAATAAGTACACCTATTCCCTATGGGGGTGGCAGAATGGGCCATTCCTCTCTGAGGTATATAGAGTACAGTAGATTTAGCATCAGGCCTCAAGAACATGGGGGCGTCTTTATTTACCAAGTTTCTTATAGAGCGCTCGCCAAGTAGTTTAAGCATTCGAGCAAGCACTCCATTCAAAACTTTCCAAAGGAACGGTTGGCTTGGCAAGTGATAGCTAGCTGCTTGGTAACGGAACACACCCTGGGTTTTCTCCCTTTCAGTTTAGTGTTAAACAGCATTAGCGACTGTTTCAAAAGGTAATCAAACTTGTTTGTGGTTCATAATATTTTTTCTTCTGGTAGGGGTCGTTGCTCCCACGAAAATGGCACGATAAGCTATTTATACACGTTAACACGGATTTGGTCAAGGAGGAAAAAAGGATATTATTAATACTCGCAACGGTACCCGCCCTACTGGCAGGGCTTCAATTGGGAGGCCCAAATGAAAAGGCAAAATATCAGAAATTGAAGGCTTTTTTTTATTTTAAACGATTCATTTAAACATCCATTGAATCAAATCACATGCAAATCATCAAAATCTAAACAGTACATGGCACCCATTTTGAAAAAAGATTGAATTCTGCAAAACGGAAGCGGCCGCTACACGTCTTTCTCGGTCGCACGTTTATGTGTGAAGAGTGCGCGCCGAATCTGTAACACGGAAGCGGCCGCTACACCTGTTTGTCAGTCATTTTGCACATGCTTCCATGTTACTTTGGAGCCGCCCGTTTATATAGGATGAGTTCATCAGAAGTCGATCTACTCTCTCCTGGTACGTAGAATAAACAGTATTTGTAGAATTTAAACAAAAGCCACATCACTGTTCATATCGGTAAATATTGTTACGGATCGCGGTTTAGATGTTATTTGCCGAGCGAAGGCTCCGCGACCGAACAGTTGTTCCCCGACTCACCCGATTCACCCAGAACTTTGGCCGTATCGCACCGCAGCTGCCCAATCTGGAAAAGACTAAAACGACGAAATGCAAAGAGGAAAAGGAATAAGACGAGAAGACGGACAGAAGAGTAATTGGATTTATTATACACACAAGCAAAAAGAAAGCAGTCATGTTTATTTACAACAAATAAGACGCAGGTGACACAGTGCAAATACTAGCTTATACAGACTTAATTAAATACCCAGGGACAAGACACACAGAACAAACTCACGTACACAAGAAGGGTGGAAAGGCAGGAGGTGGATGGCTGGAGGGAGAGGAAGGTCCAAGGGGGTCCTGCAGCACGATCGGTGCGTTTAGCAGCCGCCGTTCCTTCGCGGCCCTGCTCAAAACCGCCGTCCAGGCCCCAAGCGGCTGTTGGGTGTTGTTGCTGCTGTGGCCGCCGCTTGCTTTGCCAGGACTCGTCTGACTCGTCTGGTCCAAACCCTCAACTCAACAACACTCTTGCACGTCTCCCTGTCCAACCACTCTTTCTCTCTTGGTCCAACCACTCTTTCTCTTTCTTGGTCCAACCACTCTTTCTCTCTCTTGGTCCACTCACTCCTCACCACCGACTCCCCCACGCTTCTTGCGCGCGCGCCTTTATAGCGCCTCCAGCGATCAAGCCGCCGGCCTTCAGGACACGCCCATCGGTCTGCTCACCTCGGCCCTGGTTGGTCACGCGACCCTCTGGCTCCGCCCTTGATGACGACGGGCGGGCACGCCCCTCTTCCCCGACCCGAGCACATGTTCAATGGTGGTTTTGGAGGGGATGTAATTGGCAATCGAGGCTTGGCAATGACGAAAGGGGTTGTGAAAGGAAATGGAGATTTTGGGGATGGGAATGAAAGGGGATCTAATCTCTTTCACTGGTGCAATGGAGTACTTCAATTAATGGGAGACACAGCCTTACCCTAAAACACAGAATAAGATATAACTATCGAACAGGGGTATTCTATTATTGGCTGACGTGTATGCTTGTGGACTAATTATGGGATGCCCTTTCACCTTTACACAGCTCCGGAGGCAGGGGGCGCAGAATAAACAATAATCATCACCAATTTACCACAATACAACACAATCAAAAAAATACAGGCCTCATATCCGCAACACTGCACCCTCCTCCTCTTAGGCACGTCCCGGGCCTACAACTTTTATTTAGTGTGACACGTAGGTGTATTTCCCTCTACTTTTAACCTGACCCTGAGTGCGACAGTTTTAAAACATAAATAAATGTGTCCCGCTGCTCCATTGCACCCTGACCTAACAGACTTACGCCCACAGTTAACCGAATTGCGGAATGGTCTTCAAACTACACACTGACGGTGGGGAGCATTATTTACAATGACGCTATTTTTATTTACAAAACTAACCCAGGACCTGTGATTGTTCTTTCTGGGGGGGAGACAGTCTGCTCTGCATCAATGCACCATGAAAGCACCCAAAAACGCACCAATACACACCCAAGCACCAATCGGTGCAGTCACCATTGTTCAACAATGTTCAACAATAAAAAATAAATCAACAACCCCTAACCCTGCAGGTGATCTCTTGCTCTTCGGCTCCCTCTGCTGGTTATTATTATTTGTTCTTCCAGATGTTGTCATTCTTTCATTTTCTTACTGGCGGCCTATTTGAACTGAAAAATGCACCCAATGTGTCCTTTTTATTTGATTTTATTTATGGCCCACAGGGCCGACTAGTGTGGTTCACCTGTGGGGCATCGGTGCCCTGTGGCCAAGGTCCGCCAGCAAGATTTCGGGCCCTCATGGCCGGTTCCAGCAGAGGGGCAATGCCCCAACCCATGGGGTCCATAAATGGTGCTCGGCCACAGACATGTGGTCCATAATGTGGTGCATCGATGCAGACAGCTGGTTCTGGGAATTTCGGGCGCACAATGGCCGACCCACGCACGCTCCGCTTGGCGCCCAATGGCGCACAGGTCATGTGGGAGACAAAAGGGGGACAAGAGAAATGAGCAAGGGGTAAGGTCACAAGGGTACACGTCAATAAGGCAATGCAAGGCGAAATGCGTACGGAGAGCGAAATGAGAAAGCTCGTCCCTACCGTACGTCACCCCCCTGTCACCTACACTACCCTTGCCCTTACCCCATATGTACAAAAATCTACACATTACCAATCCGTCGCTACCGTCACGTCTTCCCCTTATTTCCCTTATACCAAATTCGTCACCACAATCCCTCTATCCAAAATTTGCCATCACCCAATTCGTCATCAATCCTCATAAGGAGGAAGAGATGGAACATCAAGCACAATGTCACACCCACGTCATGATGCGTCTCACAATCCAAACATTTGCATCAAAAATAATAAAACAACCTGGCATGGTGTGGAGTACCTGTCACCTCAGGTGAGTGGATGCAGATGGTGCGAGGAGACTTCATCCTAACTACTTTCTAAATGACATTAACACACTTTACACTACCCGGGGTTTTTCCCCGCCAATCCATTGGCCAACTTACACTATGGGTTCTAAAAACCAATTCCCATTGACCAAACTGTGGTGCTTCTCAATTTGGGGTCTCACTCCCCCGATTCATCTCCCGGTGCCCTTGCACAATTTCTGGGCTGTGACGTGTAGCTCTCCCAGCAGGTCTACCCACCTGCACACCTCCACCACTGTAGTTGCCACCCGAGCTTACCTAGCTCCTCACCCTAACCTAACTAACTGGGGAAGACCCCTCCTGGTTCTGTCACCCATTGGTGCCCTCTGGCACTGGGCTACCCGGGTCCGTCCTCCGGATCCTCGGGTCCCATCCACAACAACTACCGGCTCCCAGAGCCCACCTGCGGCCTCACCTGGCCGACATCCTCACAGTGGTGGAGTGCCCAAACCAACTACACACACTAACAGGCTACACGCCCAGCCATTTCCACAACACTAATGCACCCATCCAAAGACCATTCTTTCACCCGCACCACAGATGCCAATATCCAACCACAATTTACCTGTACCCTCTACCTAACACTTACACTACCCGCCCCGGGTATCCGTGATGGGGGTCCACTCTTCCCCCATTCACACCTTCGCACCATCCACTCCACTCCACAATTTCCACCATACTCACTCCACGACCATCCATTCCAATACTCCATACCATTTATTCCATACACCTGTCCTCCATTCACCTGTCGTTGCACACCTGTGCAATCATACCTGGTGCCACCTGCACCCTCCTTTCTTCCTGGACCATTTGGTCAACACAACACGCAATCACCACTACTCCCTCATACACTGCTCCATACACCTGTTCAGTTGCACACCTGTGCAATCACACCTGTTCAATCACACCTGTTCAATCTTCAAACACATGGCATCATCTCAGCTAACTACTCCCCTCTGAAACTTGCGCTTCCCAGTCGTCCCTTTAAACTATTGCGCTCCCTCGTCATTATCATCCACACTAATCTACCTGCGTCCCCACTACAGGTATCATTGTCACTAACTAATCTTAACGTCACCTAATGTCATCTTCGCTAGATCCCTACACACAATATCCTAACCCACCGGGCTAGTTTTCACTGCCATCAACCCCATAAGCTAGTGCTCCTTTGCCCCCCCCTCCGTGAGGGATGGTGGATTTGCCATCCCACCACATCGGGGGGTCTCTCACTATAAATTTTGTTCGTCCAAATTCAATAAATCAAAAATTTGCCAATCACTCTACCATCATCAAATTTTGCTTTTTTTTCCTAATTTCGGGGCCAAAACACTATCCTCATCACCCGTCTACTTATTAGATCCTCTCGGTGCGCCAATTCACGTCTACAGCCCGGCTTCATCCAGCCGAGCAATGAACGCGGGTTCTTTGGTGCCGGCGGCTGGATGCGTCCGGCACTCGGTGCAGGGACGGGGGCTTACCCGTGCCGAGATCCCACGCACCACCTCGGCGCGGAGCCATCCAATTGCCCGATCTCGACCTGCCGGAACGTCTCAATAAAAAGTGGTCGCCATGACGACCCTTCCTATCGGGCTGCCCGCTCCGCCTAGTGGAGCCCGGACGTGGCCGTTCCAAGCGAGGCACAGCGTGGATCGCGTACGGCGGTCCTTTCGAACCCGCCGTGGCTCGGATCCCCGCTGGTTCTCGCGGCACGCGAAGCCCGGCACGCACCGAGGGCCCGATTTGGCTAAAAGTCGCTCTAACCGCTAACCCGGTTACCGTCGATGCCTCACCTGCATGCTTACACGCATACGCTACCCCTTTCTTGCTCATACCTCCAGCTGTTCCCATGCTCCTCGTACCTTTCCTTACACACCTCGGTACACTCATTCCGCTCACAGACTTGGTCACACACCTGACCACCGAGCACCTTGGCACACATTCGTCGCTCGCACACCTCACCAACACACCTGTTCGCGCCCCTTCCTCGGTCACCTCCTCTGTGACAATCACAGGTGTGCTTTCACTCGCACACCCAACCATGTGCCTCACGACCAACTCAAGTGTGCATTCCCACACACGCTCTACCATTCCAGGTGTGCATCCTTCCATTCCAGGTGTACATCCTCGCTCACCTGTCACAACCAACTCACGCTCCATGTCACTCTCACTACTTTCACCTCCCTTCTTGACAGCGCACTCACCCTTACTCTCGACAGCGCACTCTTTCCTCATGCCCCTGTCCGTTACACACCTTTCTCGCGCACACTCTTGCGCACACTCTCCCGTTACACCCTCTGTAACACTCACCACAGGCGTACACTTTCTCGTTACATCCTCTGTAACACTCACCACAGGTGTACACTCTCTCGTTACTTCCTCTGTAACACTCACCACAGGTGTACACTCTCTCGTTACTTCCTCCGTAACACTCACCACACCACGCTTCCATGTACCCCCTCGCACATGCGCTACGACCGACTCACTCTCGACAGCACACTCACTGGTCGGCGCGCACTTTTTCCTCACACACCCCATGGTCGGACATTCTCGCACACCTCTTTTTTCGCACACCTGACCTGTCACACACTTCACCAACGGCCTCTCACGAACACCCGGATCCATAGCAACCCCCAAGCCGACTGAAGCTTTCCTCACATCATATACATTGCCACTCACCTCCGTACCTCGTCGTCGCACCTCCTCTGCCACCTGCAAACTTTTTATTTGGTTAGTGAGCACCTCATCATGATTTGAACACAGGCCTTGTACATATTCCATGACTTCCTCCTTTATCTCCCTCTTAGTTTCCCTCCGTCTCTTCTTAATTTCACTCACCCCCTCTTCCACTTCCTCTAATTTTTGCTTCACCTCTTTTATTTCCCGGTGCGTCTCCTCAATTTCGTCCTCTAAGGCTACCGTGACCGTCTCTATGTGCATCCTCACCTGCCGGTCCTTTGTCTCCATTACCTCTGTCACCTCGTCCAACCTCATTGTCAGCCCCTCACGTACCATCTGACATTCCTTTTGTGTTGCTATTAATTCGTTTTTAATGTCCTTTTGTGTCGCTTTTAAACCCCCGATGATTGCAGTGTTCTTTTCCACTTGGTCCGCTAGTTCCCTTTGTCCGACTGTCAGCTGCTCTACTTCCTCCGTCAGGTCCTCTCTGCCCCCTTGTAACCTAGCCGTATTATTCCTCACCTCTTTCTCCATACGCTTCTCACCTCGCTTTACCTCCTCGCGTAGCCCCGAAACCTCCTCACCTACACCTCGTCGTATCCCCTCTTTCATCTCCTCCATCTCTTTGGTAGATGCCACCCTCATCTGTCCCAATTCATCCCTCTGAGCATCCAGTTTACTTTCTAACCCGATTTGCACCTCCTCTATCTGGTTCCCCATTCGTTTGATTTCCCTGGCAGATTGTTCCCCTATTTCCCGCAATTTGTCTTCCATCCTATTTTCTAACCCCATTAACCCATTTTTCACCTCTTTTATCCCATTGTCTAACCCCTCAAATTTCTTGTCTAATCCCTCACCGGTACCCCTCGCTTCGTCCCTCATTACCCCCATTTGGCCCTCCAATCGCTCACCCTGAGCATCCATCCGGTTCCCCATTACCCCCATTTGGCCCTCCAATCGCTCACTCTGAGCATCCATCCGGTTCCCCATTTGTCCCATTCGCTCACCCTGAGCATCCATTTTTGCTTCTAGCCCCATATTTGCCATTAGTATGGTTGCATTAATCTGCGCCATGAGGTCCCGCACATCAATTCCCGCTATTTGCGCAGCGGGCGCGGCTACCCCGCGCTCGTGCGAGCCGCCACTTTGTGCGTCTGATACCACGTGCGCGAGAGCGCCATTTTGTGCGTCTGATACCCCCTCAACCACATCCTCCATATACATTTCCCCGAGGTCCTGGGTCGATTCCACCCCGTCTATCTCTAGCTCACCCACCGGCATCCGATCGCCTTGACCAGCCATGGCGCGATTTCAAAATTCGGGTTTTTTCTTTAAAACAAAACAAATTTCGGCAGCTTGTAATTTTGAGCGCGTTAAGCGCGCTTCGGGTCCGTATCTCACTCCCAGACACCAATTTGTTACTGTAATAACACAATTGGTGTCCAAAATTTGGGCTAAATAAATTTAGTCCCAGGTTCGAATCCCAACTCCTGACAACCAATTGTTACGGATCGCGGTTTAGATGTTATTTGCCGAGCGAAGGCTCCGCGACCGAACAGTTGTTCCCCGACTCACCCGATTCACCCAGAACTTTGGCCGTATCGCACCGCAGCTGCCCAATCTGGAAAAGACTAAAACGACGAAATGCAAAGAGGAAAAGGAATAAGACGAGAAGACGGACAGAAGAGTAATTGGATTTATTATACACACAAGCAAAAAGAAAGCAGTCACGTTTATTTACAACACATAAGACGCAGGTGACACAGTGCAAATACTAGCTTATACAGACTTAATTAAATACCCAGGGACAAGACACACAGAACAAACTCACGTACACAAGAAGGGTGGAAAGGCAGGAGGTGGATGGCTGGAGGGAGAGGAAGGTCCAAGGGGGTCCTGCAGCACAATCGGCGCGTTTAGCAGCCGCCGTTCCTTCGCGGCCCTGCTCAAAACCGCCGTCCAGGCCCCAAGCGGCTGTTGGGTGTTGTTGCTGCTGTGGCCGCCGCTTGCTTTGCCAGGACTCGTCTGACTCGTCTGGTCCAAACCCTCAACTCAACAACACTCTTGCACGTCTCCCTGTCCAACCACTCTTTCTCTCTTGGTCCAACCACTCTTTCTCTCTTGGTCCAACCACTCTTTCTCTTTCTTGGTCCAACCACTCTTTCTCTCTCTTGGTCCACTCACTCCTCACCACCGACTCCCCCACGCTTCTTGCGCGCGCGCCTTTATAGCGCCTCCAGCGATCAAGCCGCCGGCCTTCAGGACACGCCCATCGGTCTGCTCACCTCGGCCCTGGTTGGTCACACGACCCTCTGGCTCCGCCCTTGATGACGACGGGCGGGCACGCCCCTCTTCCCCGACCCGAGCACATGTTCAATGGTGGTTTTGGAGGGGATGTAATTGGCAATCGAGGCTTGGCAATGACGAAAGGGGTTGTGAAAGGAAATGGAGATTTTGGGGATGGGAATGAAAGGGGATCTATTCTCTTTCACTGGTGCAATGGAGTACTTCAATTAATGGGAGACACAGCCTTACCCTAAAACACAGAATAAGATATAACTATCGAACAGGGGTATTCTATTATTGGCTGACGTGTATGCTTGTGGACTAATTATGGGATGCCCTTTCACCTTTACACAGCTCCGGAGGCAGGGGGCGCAGAATAAACAATAATCATCACCAATTTACCACAATACAACACAATCAAAAAAATACAGGCCTCATATCCGCAACAATATTATTCCATCGTGTTTGGGAAAATTGGAAAACTTGGAAAAATTGGAAAAACAATGTTGCCTATTTTACTCCCAGGTGTCCCAGGAATACCCACCCAAAATATCGTTACGATCGGTTCAGCTGTTTTTTGCGGTACCTTCGAATGGACGGACGGACATTTGGTGAATTATAGTAAGATGTTTTGTAATAACATTAATATTATGCTATTATATTTGGTGTTGTTACTTTTGTTATTAGAAGCGGCTTTGGAAAAATGCCACAATAAAGCTATCTTAACACAGATATACACCTCAACACACAACCCCTTTGGTGGGGAAAACCCCTTGGGGTGGAGGGGGGAGGTGGGAGGGGGGGAGTTAAATCGCTACAACCTCCATCATGTGACACTTAGTCTCCCTGCCAAGTTTGGCTGCCATTGAATAAGTAACAACCGAATGTATCTCCGTCCGACAGACAGACAGACACCAAATTGCGTATTTTAGTATGATTATTTTATCTAATTCTTGATACTTTGGGATGTCTCTGAGAGTAAGCAGGTAAATATACTTTTTCAAGGTGTGAGGTCTGGTTGGTAAGTGCGCACATTAGATAACTGCTGTGTGCATGTGGGAGACTTCAATATGAGCTCGATGAGTTCAGCACATGTTCAAATTCATACGACGCATCCTATGCGTTCAAGGTAATCTTGTACTTTGTGTTATGATACTTCAGGCCATTTTCCAGGTGATTAATTGTGATTCCACAAATACCAAATAATGCAATGACCACGATGAAATTTGTGTCTGTTCTTCTACCCTCCACTCAACACTTTTCGAATCGTGGATTTAAATCCCACTGTGAACCGAGTGGGTGTGCAAGGCATTTCCTGTAGAGGTGAATGTTTTTCAGATTCTAACCATTTATAGCTTTTAACCATTATACAATTTTCTCGAAAAATAAGTTGAAATTGACAAAAGTATTTGGTCTCCGCAATTCTTTATTTCACTGTTAATATTACAGAACCTTTGTTTTTGATTCAGAACTTATTATATCCTTTTAAATCGGAAAATAAAAAGAAATGGCATTGACAAAATTATTGACACCGGAGACTTAATATTTGACAGTTTGCCTTTGGACAAAATAACCGCAGTTTGTATTAACTGTTAAATTGGATAAAAATTTGAAATTATTCAAATTTGTACAATATTTTCAGCTATTCTGCTACTCCCAGTGATGCTGACAAAAGAGGGGCACATCATTTCGGAATGACATGTAATTCAAAGACCATGGTTTCCCTGTTGTGAAAACTTTTGCAAGCGTTGATCTTATTGTGATGACACATAAAATGTGGGTGCGAATGTTCTTATCTTCATGTTGTGACAATTCCAAAGCATCTACGTAAACCAAACTGTAAATGTTGGGACGAGTATTGCTGTTTGTGTGTCTATAAATGACTTCCCAAATATTCACATCTTCTACAAAGCGATGGAAGCACCAGACCCATCCTCTCATCACAGACAGGTTGGTGGCCTTTGTTTGCCTCTCACCTGGTCTTTCTTTGGTCTTCAAGGCCTTCACATCTCTAATACGCACATGTTCTCTCAGTATTCTCCTCGTTACTCCTCCAAAATCCAAGCTTACTCCTGACTTCCACTTGTTTGGACCTCTTTAGTCATGCTTGTGGAATCTGCTCCTAAGTTATTCCAATCCCATTCTTCTCTCCATGGCTTAAAGATGGCGGTTTACTGCTAGCTCGTATTTTTTATCAACACTATCTGTAATCTCTCCACCCGATAACCCGCCTCAAATACATCCGTCTTTCTGCATGTTACTGTCTCCACTTTTCTTCCCGTCTTCCTGTTTTTCCTGTTTCCTTTTTTTATTCTTGTTCGTCAGTTCTCGTACTTGTTACTCCATTACCTCACTGTCATCAAGGGCTGGCAGGATAGCCTAGTGGTGTTCACACTTGCCTCGGAGCTGTCTAGCCTGGGTTTAAATGTAGGCCTCACTTTAAACTCATCCTATTTTTTCACAGACAGGATCATGCATCGATGTGTGCGCCATCCCTTGGATGGACGTTCAACTGGCCGTCACATTTGTCAGCATTAGTTGCTGGACATGAAAGATCCCACGGTGTCCTTCACGAAGAAGAGGCGAGCTACCTGTACAAAGTACAAATTCCAGCCCTATCTAGTCGAGTATCTTCTGTAGGAGTGCTGACCCGTCCAGGATGAATGACTATGTTTTACATTGTCACCACTAGGCAGGCAGCACCTGCGTCTCTCTGCTGATCTGGAAATGACTAGACACTGGTTTGGTAAATGGAGCTTGTCGTTTAATCCTAGACAATCTGTCTGACCATATCGGTCTGGAATGATCGTCACATTAATCCACCCATCTATTTCCTTGGTCGTCCACTGGAAGAGGTGCAGTGTCTTGAACTTCTCGGCCTCACCATCATCCATGAACTTTCCCGGGTTGATTGCTTAGCAAAGTTGGCCTCCAAAGCCAGCCTCAGACTGGGCGTCCAGTTTGTGGTACACAACTATCTCATGTCTTGTGTATACCCCACCCAACCGATGATCCGTACCTAAGCCAATCTTCTTACCTGAGACTGCTGTTTCCTCTGCTATTCACTCCTCTTTTACCGTTGATTCATTATATTGCTGTTGCATCCACCTGTTGCCCCACTGTCCTGCTATCGGTGCATTATCTTTTTTGCTCTGTTACCTCACCATTCCATAAGCCTGTAGGAGGTAAACCTGTATCGAAGGAACATTTATGCTTACACCTGTCCCAGGCAGCATGAGTTTACATCCTGCCTAGTTTAGGAGGCCGACATGGATGTCTCCTTGGCCAAAGGTCTCGTACTGCAGTTCCTGCTTTGTCCAATGTTAAACATCTCCACCTCAACCCGAGGGTGTTCATGTACATTCTTCCTGTTGCTGTATCAGTGTTTAATATCAAACGAAGCAAACTAAAGTCAGCTCCTTTCGTGTCGGTCAATACGAAGTTCCATCTTGGTCAAAACCGACTTGGTCGAACCAAGTCGCTTGGTCGTTTTCGACCATCTTGGTCGAAAAGACCGACTGGACAACCCCCTCCCATCCACTTTCTGAATAATCCTCTCCAAGAAGTTCTGTCACTCAAGCTTTTGGGTCTCACTCTCTGCCATGATCTTTCCTGGGAAAACCACATTTCAAATCTGGCCTCCAAAGCCAGTCGCCGACTGGGCATCCTCCGTCGTGCGAAGTCCTTCCTTGCCACACTTGAGCTCCTCACCACATACAAGGTTTTCATCTGCAGCTCAATGGAATACTGCTCTCCCCTCTGGGCTGGTGCTCCTGCCTCACACCTAGCTCGTCTTCACGCTGTTGAAACCAAAGCGTTCAGAATCATTGGAATCTCCTGCGATGAAGCTAACTCCAAGGGCCTCTCACTCACTCACCACAGGCAGGTTAGTGGCCTTTCCGTCTTCTACCGACTCCTCTCTGGCCTTGCCCCCCTACCCCCCCACCTCTCTCTGGGCTCTGTCCCGCAAATATTCCTACAGGTCGCAAAAGATCTGCCTGCAACCCTCTTATGGTTAAACTGCCAAAATCAAGACTCTCTGCTCACCTTCACTCCTTCATTCCTCTTTTCTCCCGCCTCTGGAACAAACTCCCTCACTCTCTTCAATCCCACTCCTCACTCCAGGTCTTTAAAACAGCTGTTCACCACCATCTCTTATCTTCCCCCATCCAAAACCTTGATCTTTTCTACCCCCGCTAATTTCACCCCAATTCCACTTTTTTGAAATACCAACTCCTGTCCTGGAAGTCCTTGGTGTCCTTGTGTTTTATACTTCTCCCACCCCACCCCCCCCCCCCCTTCCCACGCCTCCTCCCCCCAAGCCCTCTCCCTCCCACACATCTCCGTGCTCTCAAATGTTATGTTTGTGTGCTTCCCCTTCTCTCCCCATCTTGTCTTCCGCTCCCTCTTTTTATATATTTTGTTTGTCTGGTTGATTTGTTTGTGAAGTAAATGTTAGCTCTTTCACGAGCCTCGATTCAGTATACAAAAAACCCCCAAAAAAACAAAAAAAAAACCTTGTGGTTCCTTTTGCGCTTGAATCTCCAAACTCTCTAGACCATTATGTCGCTCCTGCCCTTTTCCACCCTCCCAATCATCCCACCTATCTTGTGACTCTGACATTGTTGCAATATCCAGGGTAGGACAGAACTGCCAAGAGCATGAACTGTAAATGCGTCACAATTGAATTATCTTTAAGAAATGTTTGTACAACTTGTTAAAAACGACGAATGCACATTCCCTTCGGAATCGGTGATATCCTCTGTGTTATCGTCATTCCATGATATCGGTACCAATGTTGAGAAGCATTTTGCAGACATTACACTCGATATTGGTTTTTGTTTTTATAGAGCCCAGCTCTTGCTGGTGTAACATAGATAATTATCTTAAAATAAAAGTTTCTGTTGCAGAGTTGAATTTCAAGCTGGTGGGCTAAATATTGTTGGTGACATGGGATTAATTGAGTTTGTACATGGAATGTAGACATGTATCGAACATGCATCGATTTTTACTTCGAAATGATTTGCTTCATGTTTGCTGGACGAGCTCTCGGCGATTCTTCCTGATCTTATCATTCGTTTGACCATCATTTTTTATTTGTTTTTGAATGTTTGAAGGTACCAGACTTGACTTGGTGGAAAATAGTTTCACAGATGGATGAGCGGTCATGTTCCAAGTGGAGATAAGTGGCTTCTTTTTGAGAGTTGTTACGAGCTATGGGGCGTCATATTGTTGAGAATTTTCTGTATTTTCCTTGTTTAGAACATTGGAATTTCAATTGCTTGAAAAATATTTTGTTTATAGTTTTCGTGTTAACCCTGTCCTTGTCTGCTCCGCTAAGTGTGTTTCACCATCTCTGTCTCTTCCCAACAAACGATGCGACAGCAATATTGAGAATGAATATTTGATGTTACTGGTTTATTGGACGATGATCCAGGATCTGTGTGTGCAAGACGCATTAGCTCAAGTTCAGCCTTGCTGGGTCTCACCTGGAACCATGTGTGCTGTTTCACCAGCGACGATGTAGAATAACGTGGAGGTGATTCTGGCAGGTATGGTGCTTTGGCAAGGATAGAAGCATCCCATTGGCTGTCATAATTGGGCCACATCTCATGTCACTTTCTGAATGGGTGTGTCATGGAGATGGGAGACACGGCAGAGGAATCCTTTCAGGTGTGGGGAGCCACAAATGTTAAACCATGGGACAGATTAGGGACTTGGGAAGGCTGATCAATCTTCTTCTGAAGGTCAGTGGCATCTGAGCTATTAATCTGAAGGCCGTGTATCCATTGTGGCTGGCCCTTCAATCTGGCCATGGAGCTCTAATTGAGCGCTTGTGGGTGCTGCACTCTTGCTGCTCTCCAGTGTTCAAAATGTGAGATTGAAGGTGACCTGGGAGCCGTCATGATCCGAAATTGAAAAGATCGAAGCCTGAGCGATTGTGCGGGCCAATTTCTTGTATTCATTGGTCAAGTTTCAGAACAATCAGTCGGATAATAAGGGAGGAGGAGCAACAGCAAAAAGTTAACGGACAATGGATGGACATCCGGACATCACGACCCATTTTACAAGTTAATCTCTCGGAGAATCTAGATGAGATGACCGAATAATCCGGTGTCAGACCTTCTTGGAGGAATGTTTTTTTTTTCAACCTTTTGAAATCAAATGAAAAACTCTGAAGTATTTGTACTTGTGAGGAAAATATACCCCAAGCGCTTATTATAGATACTAGGTTATACCATCTAGTGTTTATAATAATTACCTTACTTACAAAAACTTGGGACCAGCAGTTTTTATTTGGGGTCCGATGTACATTTTCAGTCGGTGGATGCCATCTTTGTTGCAAAGGAAGGATTTGTATGATTTGTAGGACAAGTGTTCAAGTCATAATCTCTATCTATATAATAATACCGGAAGGACTCGACTTTGTTATCCCTTTTACGCCGCACCCAGTGACCCCAAGCCCATGGCACTAATGCATTTTCCATCTACGAACCGCGCTCTTTGTTTATCACGTACAGCCATACTCGAAAAATCTGAATTCGCCGACTTTGGGACCCAAAAGCACCCGATTATCGGCCGATACGACGCCATCTTACGACACCATCGTATTGGCGTCTGCCGGGCGAAGGCGATAGTCAAATGGTCTTTATCGTCATTTTAATAAAGTTAAATGGAGTGACGTTTTGGAAACGTTTTTTGAAGTTTGAAGTTTTTTCGAATCGAAGTGAAGAAGTTTTTGAAGTTTTGATTTTGGAAACGTTAAATGGAGAAACAGTTTCACAGGAAGAGAATGCGATGCGATGAAGAAGAATCCATCTTTATTTTATTTTTTTGAACCACAAAAGATTGAAGCTCCACGAAGTCAAGAATGTGAAACTACGTGAATGTAATAAAATAACAAGTACAAAAAGGTTTAATTAAAACAAAAGCCGCGTCGATGTTACACAATGCCTAGATGCAGCTGTGCCTATAACGTCGATGTTATAAGCACAGGACATTCCTATTGATTCGATTACTTGATGTTATTTTTGTGCAAAGTGAAAATATATCTCGGCAATTTCCCATGTGTGGTGACGAATTTTTAATATATCTTGGCATTTTCCCGTCTGTTATTTCAGGCGGTGTATGACTGACCATGCCGCGATGTAAAAAAAATATATCTCGGCAATTTCCCGTATGTGGCGACACGTGAACGAAGCTATGCTCCTCTCTCCACATTATTGTGACGACATATAAATTAAATATTTCATCGTGACGATTGTCATCAAATGGACGAATTTTTAATATATCTCGGCATTTTCCCGTTTGTTATTTCGGGCGGTGTATGACTGAGCATGCCGCGATTTAAAAAAAATATATGTCAATGGACTTGAAGTTACAGGCCTTTGAGAATTCATTTCGTTCTATAAAGGGCAACTTTCATCGGATTTTCTTCCCGTTTTTTTTCAACCGAGTCTAAAACTATGTTGGCGACTGTGAAAAATGAAATGATATATCGAATTTGATTTGAAAGAAAACTGTGTGAGAGGAAGACACCACGGGCCTACAAAACAGGCCTCAAAGCTATGCGAGTTAATAAAATGGTGGATATTTGTTTATATGAAGGCTCTCCCAGAATGGGTGGAGCTATGGTTCCCAGAATGGGTGGAGCTTTGAGGTTTTGTCTTCTCTGCAAGAACAAGAAGAAGAATAATAATAATAAGAAGACGTGGTAACAACAACAACAGCAGAGTGCACTCTATGAGCAGCGTCTGCGACGCGGCTACAAATGTACATAAACGACACAGTTCTATGAAACAGTTTCACAGGAAGAGAATGCGATGCAATGCGATGAAGAAGAATCCATCTGTTCCGCCATTTGTGCCGGTGTCATCGATGGCGGTGTACACTAACCTCATCAGGTGGGTTTACCATAATTTCTTCCATATACTGTGATAACAACGAAGTGAAACCGATCAGCAGCCCATCAGTATCTGCTCTATTCACGGTGCTTAAGTTAATCCTTCAAATCATTTAAAAACAACCCAACGTTGACGAAGCATGGCATACGAGGCCCGTTCAAAACGTTCACGGAACGACATTCTCTCAAAGGTCTGAGGCCAAAATGTTTGTTTTTTTCCCCCCTTACACAACGGAAACAACAACTGGATAGGTAGGGCCGAGGCCTACGCCTACGTTTCGCTCCTGCATCTGCCACCGTTCATGATTATCAAAGTAGGCTTTACCCTGTTCACGATAAGGTAGAAATCAGTGAGGTGTATACGAAGAGATAAAAGGATGGCATTGACTTCGAGACGGTACGTGATAGTTGGCTGCGGCTGGCTGATGCCACGTTTTTTGTTTTTTTTCCTAAGTGCCATGGATGCTGATGGACATAATAAAGGTATCGGCTGATCTCTCATCGTAATATTACCCGATGGAAATGAACCGTTTCTTTGTTTGTCATTTCCTGTGCAATAATGTCAAATTGATAAGTCAGACATCCTTTTCTATTGACAGCTGCGCTCCTTTTCAATGGCATCGTCTATTGATATGCATGTTCTTCTTTCATATAATTTTACACATGCACAATCAGTATTTCAACTCTTGCAGACATTGGAAAGGAAGTTGACTCACAGGCCAACTGCTCTGCTCTCCAAACTCTCCTCCTTTGGTATCCATGGAAATCTCCACGCATGGCTGGCGGACTTCCTCTCTGGTCGTAGTCAACGTGTGGCCCTGAATGGGTTTCTCTCATCTCCTCTTCCTGTTCAGGCTGGAGTTCCCCAAGGTAGTGTTCTGGGCCCTGTGCTTTTTCTGGTCTTCATCAATGATCTCTCTGACTCTCTTGAAAATCCTCTCTATCTCTTTGCTGACGACTCTACTCTCTGTCGCTCCATTCCTCATCCCTCAGATCGGCAGTCTGCAGCCTCCTCACTCTCTGCAGACCTGGACAAAATCACAGACTGGTCAAACAAGTGGAACATGTCTTTCAATCCTGACAAATCTCACACTCTTACAATGTCTCTCCGAAAGGACCGACTGGACAACCCTCCCATCTACTTTCTCAACAATCCTCTCCAAGAAGTTCTGTCGCTCAAGCTTTTGGGTCTCACTATCTGCCATGATCTTTCTTGGGAAAACCACATTTCCAAGCTGGCCTCCAAAGCCAGTCGCCGACTGGGCATCCTCCGTCGTGCGAAGTCCTTCCTTGGCACACCTGAGCTCCTCACCACATACAAGGCTTTCATCCGCAGCTCAATGGAATACTGTTCCCCCCTCTGGGCTGGTGCTCCTGCCTCGCACCTTGCTCGGCTTCACGCTGTTGAGGCCAAAGCTTTCAGAATCATTGGAATCTCCTGCGATGTAGTCAACGCCGAGGGCCTTTCACTCACTCACCGCAGGCAGGTTGGTGGTCTTTCTGTCTTCTACCGACTCCTCTCCGGCCTTGCTCCCCCAGCTCTCTCTCTGTGCTCTGTCCCCCCAATATTCCTTCAGGTCGCACAAGATCTGCCTGCAACCCTCTTCTGGTTAAACTGCCAAAGTCTAGGCTCTCTGCTCACCTTCACTCTTTCATTCCCCTTTTCTCCCGCCTCTGGAACAAACTCCCCCACTCCCTTCAATCCCACTCCTCCCTCCAGGTTTTTAAAACAGCTGTTCACCACCATCTCTTATCTTCCCCCATCGAAAACCTTGATCTTTTCTACCCCCGGTAATTCACCCCAGAGTCCTTGCAGTGTTCATATGTTTTAATCCTCTCCCACCTCCCCCCAAGTCCTCCCGATGTCCCTGCTCTCAAATGTTGTGTTTGTGTCCTTCCCCCTCTCTTTTGTGTCCTTCCCCCTCTCTCCCCATCTTGTCTACCGCTCCCCTTGTTTTTTGTTTTGTGTGTCGGTTTGTCTTTTTATGTGATTAATGTTAGCTCTTTCACGAGCCTCGATCTTGTATACAAAAGAAAAAAAAAAAAAAAAAAAAATATATATAACTCTGGCTCAATCACAGGCCGACGCACAGGCGATGTAATTGTGAGTAGCATTTTTGCACAAGTGAAAATTGAAAATACACGTTTTTGGTATGTGGCTATGTTATTTAGTGTTTGTTTTGTCTCTAACAATATAAAATACAAAGTCAGGAGGTGACACTTTATACACAGTGTAAGTTGGATTCTACAAAGTGTCGCCTTTTTCTTGATTTTGTTCACACAAATCCAACCCACACCATATAGTCTCATAAAAAATGGCCAGAGTGGTGCTATGCCGATTCCTATTACGAATCCATTCATTTTTCAAAAGTATATCGTAGCGTTGTCATTTAAGTAGATTGCAATAAATACGTTGTTCATATACGCACTCTTCATTCTCATCTTTCTTCCTAACTCTTACTCGGACAAGCAAATCCCCTATGCCATCCATATTGGTACACTCTATCCATACACCACATCCTCCCTTCCGTGGATGTTCCACGGGTTTCGGCTAGTCTATATAATAATACCGTAAGGACTCGACTTTGTTATCCCTTTTACGCTGCACCCAGTGACCCGATGCCCACGGCACTCATGGATTTACGATCTATGAACCGCGCTCTTTGTTTATCACGTACAGCCATACTCGAAAAATCTGAATTAGCCGACGTTGGGGCCCAAAAGCATCCGATTAACTGCCGATACGACGCCATCTTACAACGCCATCGTATTGGTGTCTGCTGGGTGAAGGTGAAGCGAGCCGTCCGCTGATTGGACAGTCGAGTGGTGTGAACATGGGTGGTGTGAACCAAATGGTCTTCTTATTCCCTTGAACATTTTAAATTAGGATATATAAGGAAACGTCTTTATCGTCATTTTAATAAAGTTAAATGGAGTGACGTTGCGATACTCGGGGTGCGTTGCATAAATCCTCGTAACTCAGAGAGGTGTAGCAGGTGGCGAGACGTAAGGAAGCTTAAAGATAACGAGCTGAAAACAGACGAACGATATGTCGATCTCTTTCTACACCAAACGGAAATAAAAGTATGAGAGCGGGAAGGCATGGCCTGAGCACTTCGAACAGAGAGGACTGATTGGACTTAACTTAAAGAGAAAAAATTGGAGCTAAACGGAAGAAGAAGATCCCATGAGCGCTCCTCTATGCCATCCATAATGGTACACTCTATCCATACACCACATCCTCCCTTCCGTGGATGTTCCACGGGTTTCGGCTAGTCTTCAATAATTTCGTGTGTGTGTGTGTGTGTGTGTGTTTGTTTTAATCTTTCATGGCACAACCTTAGCACCTGTAAATGCCAAATATTGTTTGGAAGCCCCAACATCTAGACAAGGTTTTAAGCTACCACATGTTGACCTTGAAGGTTGGTTTGCGGCCACCAAAGGCCGCTATAAAGTGTATATTGGGATGTGGGGTCAGGCATTGCTGCCGCCGGCCAGCAGGCACTAACCACTATGAGGGCAATAACTCCATAGCTTTTCAATGTCCAACATGTCCCGAAACCCCCCCATTGGGAAAGGCTCACCACCATGAGAGAAATAACTCGATATGTGTTTGCTGCACATGTGCCGAAACCCCCGCAAATGTCTATTCCCCCCCCCCCCCCACCCCCCACACAAACTTGTTTTCTCCATCAAAATCCATCAACTAACTGTCAAAAACAGTCAATTTTTATTGGCCTGTATGTGTTATTTCATTTTGGAGATATTTCTTACAAACCTGGCGCACCCTGATGTACAAGTGATGTACAGTCGTGGCCAAAAATATGGGCACCCTTGCACCTTTTTCAAACAACTCACAATTTTCTCGAAAAATAAGTTGAAATTGACAAAAGTATTTGGTCTCCACAATTCTTTATTTCACTGTTAATATTATAGAACCTTTGTTTTTGATTCAGAACTTAATATTTCCTTTTAAATCAGAAAATAAAAAGAAATGGCATTGACAAAATTATTGACACCCCAGACTTAATATCTGGTAGTTTGCTTTTGGACAAAATAACTGCAGTCAAGCTCTTCCAATAGCCATGAATGAGCTTCCTACACCTCTCTACTGGCAGTTTGGCCCACTCTTCTTGAACAAACTGCTCCAGTTCTCCCAGATTTGAAGGGTTCCTTCTCCCAACTGCTGTTTTCAGATCTCGCCACAGGTGTTCAATGGGATTTAGATCTGGACTCATTGATGGCCACTTCAGAACAGTTCAGTGTTTTGTCTTGAACCGTTCCTGGTGCTTTTTGAAGTGTTTTTGGGGTCATTGTCCTGCTGCAAGACCCATGGCCTTCGACGGAGACCCAGCTTACTGACATTGGGTTGAACATGGCGCTCCAAAATGCCTTGGTAATCTCCTGATTTCATGATGCCATGCACATATTCAAGGTACCCAGTGCGAGAGGCAGCACAGCAACCCCAAAACATAACTGAACCTGCTCCATGTTTGACTGTAGTGAAGGTGTTCTTTTCTTTGAAGGCTTCATTTTGTTTTCTGTAAACATAGAGATGATGTGTTTTACCAAAAAGCTCTACTTTGGTCTCGTCTGTCCACAGAAGGATTTTGACTTGTTCAGGTGTGTTTTGGAAAACTCCAGTCGGGCTTTCTTATGTCTTTCTCTCAGCACTGGGGTCCTCCTGGGTCTCCTACCAGAGAATGCCCTTTCATTGAGTTGGTGATGGATGGTGCAAGTTGAAACTGTTGAACGTTGTGTCTGAAGGTCAGCTTGAATATGTTTGGCAGTTTATTGAGGTGCTTTCTCCACCAATCGAACAATCATTCGCTGCAATCTTCAATCAAGTTCTCTCTTGCGGCCACGTCCAGGGAGGTTGGCTACAGTGCCATGGGCCTTAAACTTCCTGATAACATTGCGTACGGTGGACACAGGAACATCAAGGTCTCTGGAGATGGACTTGTAGCCTTGAGATAGTCCAAGCTTGGCTACAATCTTGTGTCTAACATCCTCAGACAATTCAATGGTGTATATTTTCTCCGTGCTCATTGCGGTATACCCAGTGACACAAAACAGCAGAATGACTCCTTTTCTCTATTCAAACTGGTTGAAAGTGATTTTTATATTGCAGGCACCTGTAACTCACCACAGGTGAGTTCAATTCCAAAGTAAAGGAGAATCACCTGCTTGAAATCTAACTATTTCTAACAACTTCTAAAAGGTACCAATAACATTGTCTGGGACATTTTAGGATTTTTATGTGGAATAAGCTAAGATTTAGTCATTTTTCAGCTTTTTTGTTTTGTTCCACTGAAAACCAAATAAATACAAATGTGGATAACAAAATATTTTTTAATTTCAACAATTTTCTGGAAGAAATGTTGAATTATTTGAAAATAGTCCAATGGTGCCAATATTTTTGGCCACGACTGTATATGATAGTTTGGATCGATCAGTTTCGTTTTTATTAAGATGTATTTGATTTTTTTTCGTTAAACAAAATCATCAATCTAGAATTGCTAAATCTAGAAATCAACTATTTTGAAAACCCGCTTCATTGGAGGATCATGCAATAATAAAGTTACAAACGTACATCCTATGAAGTTAAGTTTGTTCGTCTCTGAGTGAAATGTCCCAAAATATTTTGGCCAGAATAATGTTGATAATAAAAATCCCAGCAACAACAACCCATCATCCAGGCCCCAAATTAATATTTCCGATTGGTATTTAGTTTCGCAGGTGTGTTTCTGGTGTGTTCGACATCACAGTTTGCAGTCGTCTCACTGTAGAATATTTTTTTTTTTCACAAAGTTTCGACATTACAAAGAAAGATGGCTGATATGGTGTGATATGTCTTGGACTAAAATGGACGACGGTCAAGATGGATGGTAAATATCCCTCCCCCGAGCCCTATCCTAAAAGTTGACAATTATTTGTTGGTGACATTTTTATTACCATTTTGTTGTTTCAAATCGCATCGTTCTTCAAATTCTAAAAAGTAGTTTTGACTGTGTGTGCTCACGCATCAGGCCCATTTGTGTTCTTATTGGTACACTTGTTTGTGAGTGGGATAAAATATGCAGTTTTGGTTCTCGCTGTTTCAAAGAAAGCCAGGTGTGCCAAAGCTGCATGTTACCTGAACTGTGATTATAGACGATAACTTGTCTGACAGGTTTTAGGCCTCACCTCCTCGGGCTACAGGGAGAGGCGTTTTCTTTTTCTGCTGCTTCTGCTGCCTGAACTTGTCTGTGAAGGTTCACAAGTAGCCGAAAACATACAGGCCATCACTTTAGTCACTTTGTTGCTAAAACTGCATTGGATTTTACAACCGCGATTACGCAACCCCCAGAGCATGAAGGCGCGTAGTAACTACCCAAGTGCGGTCGGTCGCACTATATCTTTGGAAGGAATGCGATTCTCGTGGGAGTCTTGGAACTCGTTGCTGCTCCAGAGAGTGCTGCTTGGAACATTGTAGCAGTGCTAACCGTCATGTTGTTTCAATGCTCTGTTTTTCTGGGCCATTTGCATTCCCATTGTCTCCCTGCACCGTACCCCATACCGTACCGTGGGGTACCCCCAGCCCAGTGGGGTAGTTACCCCAGCTAACACAACACCGTTGGGGCAACATTTCCATTTGTTCAATGGTCGCAAGCACATTGTTGAGGTTGGCCTGACATTGCCTATTGGTTGCAAACGCGACGTCTATTTTCCAATGTCGACCCACCGTTGGCCCAACAGGAAAGAATTACGTCGACCCAACCTTTTTTGACGTTGGCCCAACGACAGCCCGACATTTGGGCAGTACTCCTTTCCAATGTCTGATCAACATTGGGCCAACACTTCATTCCAACGTGTGACCAACGTCTGTCCAACGTTGGTCCAACGTTATGCCAGCCTCCCTTCAAAGGTCGGCCCCCATATAGTCGCCTGGGACTTTGCTTCGTCAGGCTGACCTCGGCTCGGCTCAGCTTTAGTTTTGGACGTTGGTCCACCGACAGTGCTGACGTTGCTCCAATGTTGGTCCAACAGTGTCATGTTACCTTGGACTGCTCTTGATTCTTCAATGAAGGATAGATACCTCCTGCTGTTGAGCTTTGCAACCTAAAATCGGGTTTCTATCGATAGGAGTGATACGCAAACTACTTTCCTTTCTCATTAATCTGCAGTAGCTTTTTTGTGTACATGGCCGAGGCTCGTGGAAGAGCAGGAGCAGAATCGAACAGAACAAAAGGGAAAGGGAGAAACACCAACAGCAGAGTAGACATGAGTGAGATCAAGGGGATGGGAGGAGGACACATGGGGGCTGAATGAAACACAGTGAGAGGAGGAAGGGGAACGCAGGCAACGAACCAACCGACAACCAACAAATGAAAAGAGGTGAGGAGGAGGGGTGAAATCCCATTAACCTGGAAAAGGGAGTGCTTGGAGTGGGGCATTTGGGGGTAGAAGAGATCATGAATATTGAGGGGGGTGAGGCGAGGTATTGGTTTAAAGCTGCTTTGAAGCTATGGATGGAAGAGTGGGATTGAACAGACGATTGAGGAAGTTAAGGGGGTAGAATTGTATTTTATTTATTTAACCACAAACTGAGGAGATGGAGGTTCAAATGGAGCCTTCTTACGGTACATTGTACATGTTAAAATATTTCAACGTATTTGAAAAAAATTCTCTTTTAGACTCTTGTCAATTTTAATTGTGCAGTTATTTTTGGGGTTATTTGGTTTCAAAATAGAACTTTGTCTGTTTTCCTATTTGATCTGTTAAAATCTACCGAGACTTGATCGGTACTTTATAAAAAACACTTTTGAAGCTGTGCTTCGTTTTGTTTGGTGGAAAAACACAATACTGTACCCAAGTTCGCAAACTCGGTGAGTTCGCCTTTCGAGCAGACTCCGAGTCAACATTGGTTGATGGTTGTCAACTCGGAAAAGAACGCGGATATTTTCCTGCCACATGACATGAAGTACTATGGAAGTGTAGGTTTTCGGCATTTCAAGCCACAACGGAGAAGCACGAATTTAGCAACACGTGAATACGGTGCGGCCTTCAGAAAGTATTCACACCCCTTGACTTTTTCACATTTTGTTGTTAGACTGAATTTAAAATGGAGTAAATTGAGATTTTTTTTGTTACTGATCTACACATAATACCCAATAATGTCGGTGGAATTTTATTTTTAGAATTATTTTTACAAAATAATTGAAAATTAAATACAGAAATATCTAATTTGCACAAGTATTCAACACCCTGAGTCAATATTTCGTAGAAGCGCCCTTGGCAGCGATTACAACTTCAAGTCTTCTTGGGTATGTCTGTATCAGCTTTGTATATCCAGATTTGGGGAGTTTCTCTCATTCTTCCTCGCAGATTTGCTCAAGCTCTGTTAATTGGATTGGGAATGCCGATGAACAGCAATCTTCAATTCTTTCCACAAATTCTCAATGTGATTCAAGTCTGAGCCTTGGCTGGGCCACTCGAGCACTTTCACGTTCTTGTTCTGAAGCCATTCCAGTGTTGCTTTGACTGTATACTTGCGTTATTTTCCTGTTTGAATGTAAATATTCACCTCAGTCAAAGGTCTTTTCACTCTAAAGCAGGTTCTCCTCAAGGATTTATCTGTATTTGGCTCCATTCATTGTTCCCTCTATCGCTACAAGTCTCCCAGTCCCTGCTGCTGAAAAGCATCCCACTAGCATGATGCTGCCACCACCATGATTCACAGTAGGGATGTTTCTAGAGCTGTCCTCGGTTTCCACCAGACCTAGGTAGTGATTTTCATTCAGGCTGAAGGGTTAAATTTTCTTATCATAAGACCATATAATCTTTTGCCTCATGCTGTGAGTCTTTCACGTGCTTTTTTCAAACTCCAGGTGTGCTGGCATGTGCCTTTTTCTCAGGAGTGGCTCCTGTCTGGCCATTCTCCCATAAAACAGCGATTTGTGAAGTGCTGCAGAGACCATTGTCCTTCTGGCAGGTTCTTCCATCTCTGCTAAGGAACTCTGTAGTTCTGTCAGAGTGGTCATTGGGTTATTGGTCACCTCCATGACCAAGGTCCTTCTTGCCTGGTTGTTCAGTTTGGTCAGACTGAGCTACAAATCTACAAATCGTTTTATACCCTCCCTCAGATCTGTGACTCCTCACAATTGTCTCTCGTAGTTCTACGGACAGTTCCTTGGACTTCCTGGTAGAGTTTCTGCTCTGTCATGCACGGGCAACTGGGGAATTTGGAGTGTTATAGCAAAGGGGTTGAATACTTATTGACTCAAGACATTTCAGCTTTTCATTTTTATTTAATTTATAAAAAATATTTCTGAAAAACATTCTATTTTGACATTATTGGGTACTAGTGAGGTACCCGTGCTACGCCAGAAGGAGGCCAGAAGCAAACTGCAGAAACGGCGAATGTTAAAGCATGAAACCAATAAATTCCACATTCCTGTAGCACCTTCAGTCGCACGTCAGACATGGACAGCAAGTTCGTGAAGGACTTCCACGAAAAACGTACCCGTTTGCAAACAAACAGGTTCGTGTGTTCCATACCCAGTCAATGGCGAATCTACATATGGCGATCCGTGAATGTCACGTTTAGAAAGTAGAAACCATCACGGCATTCCGTCATTCACTTGAACTCGATATCTCTTTTTTTCATTCCAAAACAGCATAACTCCAATCACAAATTAAATAACATTAATATAAAAAACAAGAAGACGTCATGCGGAGTGCGATACTTGCAAAATCCGCCCCCCACCCCCAAGAAAAAAAATTCCATTCATACAGCAAATTGTCCATTTCATGAAGATTAAAATTGACAATCTTGATCAAAGCTCAGGTCAATACGAAGAAAAGTGACGATTTTTCAGATGAAAAATGATGATTTTGGAAGGTTGACCTTGAGTTGACCTTTTGACCTCAAAAATAGTTAGTTTCCCTATTTAGTGATTCAATGTGGAAATGCTGTTCAATTTTCAAGTCAACCGGATGAAAATTGAGGATTTAAAAAACTTGGTCTATGTTGACATTTTGGCCTATGTTGACCTCAAAAATAGTTGGTGGTTGAATTCAGTGACCATATATGTAAATCCTCTTAGAATTTCAAGTCAATCAAATGAAAATTGGTGATTTTAGAATTTCCGCGTATGTTGACCTTTTGGCGTAAGTTGACCTCAAATATACTTGGTGGTTGCATTCAGTGACCAGATATGCAAGTCCTCTTCAAATTTCAAGTCAATTGGATGAAAATTGAGGATTTTAGAAATGTGGCCTATGTTGACCTTTTGGCCGAAGTTGACCTCAAATATACTTGGTGATTGAATTCAGTGCCGAGATATGCAAGTCCTATTCAAATTTCAAGTCAATCGGATGAAAATTGAGGATTTTAGAAATTTGGCCTATGTTGACCTCAAAAATATTTGGTGTTTGAATTCAGTGACTACATATGCAAGTCCTCTTCAAATTTCAAGTCAATCAGATGAAAATTGAGGATTTTAGAAATTTGGCCTATGTTGACCTTTTGGCCTATGTTGACCCCAAGTATACTTGGTGGTTGAATTCAGTGACCAGATATGCAAGTCCTCTTCAAATTTCAAATCAATCGGATGAAAATCGAGGATTTTAGAAATTTGGCAAAGTTGGTGACTTTTAGCCTATGTTGAACTTTTGACCCCAAAAACAACAGGCTTCTCAATTGGGACGACCTATACAGCTTGGTGAAGTTTCGTGACGATCGGTTTAGAATTGTGACCTGTAGGTCGGTGACAAACAAACAAACAAACGGACAGACAGACAGACAGACAGACAGAACCACAAACGCAACCGACCAATATACTTGAAAAATCTTCGATTTTGCAAGTAATAAACTTTTAACAACATTCGTGACATAGACAAATATTTAAATCCTGATGTGAAGTTCCGTACGGTTGGGTGAATACAATTACGAATTCAAAATCGTAATTGTATTCACTCAATTCCAATCATCAATTGATCTACTTTAACAAAACGATTAACACGATTAACGTTTAACGATTTAACATTATGATTGAATGACGGTTGTATTGGGATATTATCAAACCCGTGCATTGCTGTCATCTGTCCACTTCCGCATTCGTGGCAGGTTCATAATTGTCATCAAAATCTAAACAGTATTTGTGGAATTTCAATAAAAGCCACATCACTGTTCATATCGGTAAATATTATTCCATCGTGTTTGGAAAAACTGGAAAATTGGAAACTTGGAAAAATTGGAAAAACAATATAGCCAATTTTACTCCATGGGGTCCTCGGATTACCCACCCAAAATATCGTTGCGATCGGTTCAGCCGTTTTTGCGGTACCTTCGAACGGACAGACAGACATTTGGTAAATTATAGCAAGATTATGTGTAGATCGATGACAAAAAAATCTCAATTGAATCCATTTTAAATTGAGGCTGAAAAACAACAAAATGTGAAAAAGTCAAGGGGTGTGAATACTTTCTGAAAGCCCTGTATATATATGTGTGTGTGTGTATGTATATGTATATATATATATATGTATATATATATATATATATATATATATATATATATATATATATATATATATATATATATATATATATATATATATATAATTTATTTATTTAGAGAGATTCGAGTATCAGATCGTACAAAGAATGCTCGTACCGATCGCAGACAGTTACCAGTCACACAGTGGTGTGTAACAAGCAACACGCTTCTCCAGTCCGTCAAGCGTAGATCTACGTAGTTTGTAACCATTTGAGCATCCACAATTCAACGTAAACTAAGCTTCGTTATTTGAAGCCTATGTCAAAAGCAGATGATGTTCAATGTGCCCTGAAACCTGCAATCTTGGTTGAAGCAGGGATTGATGCACCATCTGTCCATGTCACTAATGAGGAAATATTGAAAGCTGGTCTGGGAGTACATCCCGGACTCGCTGGTGGAGGCAGCGATGCCGAGGTCAAAGATTGGAATAAATAAAAATATCGAATGTTCCCGGAGACCATTAATTTACAAATCTCTGCGTTTAATTAACTCGTTATTTCCTGTGCTTTTCCATACCTTCCCCGTCGTATTTTGCATTCTGTATCTCATTGGTTCCATATGATTTACACCAGGTTCATAAACTATCTTTTGATGTTTCTTTTCAAGTCTGGTTACACCAAGCTTCTTCTTTAATTTTTTTTTTTTCCCTTTCCCCTTCTGATGCAATCATCGCTGGGGTTTCATAAGCTTAACATCTTTTGAGATCGTCATGTGTTTTGTGCTTGCTTCACGGAATTTAAAACGCACGAACACGTTTCGATGTTGTTCAGCATTGAAATTTAATCACGCAAAAAACAAAATTCCACTTTTGCAGAGACTCGTGCTTGTAAAACGTGCGAGAGCTGGAAACCACTCTCTGGGATTTTATTTCTGATTTTGATCTGAGTGACTGATTGTATTTGCTCAAGTAAACCGTACCTGTCCTTACGGGGACCATGTCGCACTTCTCCATTATATTTGAGCATGCGTAAATATGCCCAAGCTCTACCACTACCTCCGTGGGAAAATTAGTCTGCAAATCAAAACTACCCATGGCATAAAGAGCTGACAGCTCATGCGTAGTGGAAGTAGAAAGTTTGGGGGGGTAAGAGGGTCAGTAAAAGCATTTTTTAACCAATAAACTTGTAAAGAAACAAGTTTTTAAAATTACAAACTTATTGGAGTTCTGAGCTGATTTGGGACCGAGCTAATTTAGCCAAAGTTTCCTAACCAGATCCGAACCGAATTTTTGCTTCTGAGTCGCAGTACTATGAAAAACAAAAATCTGTTCAAAAAAGATAAGAACATTTCTTTCCAAAGATGCTATAATCATATAATTATGTGCAAAACATTCCAAACTGTTTTTATCTTTTGAACAATTTGATTAGATGGTATGAAATGTTTTATTCAAATTGGGAATGTAGTTCAACAGTTACGTTCCATGCCACATCAGCTTGGAATTCATGTTATTGACAAAATAGTTTGAATTCATGAAACTCTTTGCTTCTAAAAACAAACCCTGGATAGTCTCCCAAATGCATCACGCGGCTTCCTGGTTGTTTTACTTTATTGACTCATTTCACTTTTCAGGAATTCATTTTGCTGCGTTTTTATTTCTCGCTTGATGTTCATGAGCCATCTACATCTTTTTCTTCCTGGGTCACACGTTCAGCCATTTGTGCCGAAACAAAGTTCTTATGAGAGATTCTTGCCTACTGTATTTGATATGATATCATGATAATCAAAGGTTACCATAAATTGTTGTGTACGAAGTACGAAGAAGTACCCTTTGTTAGAAGTACGAAGCCAAGCACAAGTTTGCAAATTTTGTTGTAAGCAAAAGCTGTTTGTTTATTTGTTTATATATTTATTTATATGTTTTTGTCTGCTGATGAGTAATTCCAATAGGATCCTGGACTTTTATATGATGCTATTATGATATTTATGATGCATGGAACATTGTTATCCCGACGCTTTTTGAAAAAGAACGGGGGAGGGGGATTTTGTAATCGGCGTCTGTCTGTCCATCCGTCACGCTATCTGCAAAACAGTTGTGCAGAAATAGTACCCAGAATGCTTCGGGAAGTGACGGCACTTCCCCCAACTTCAGCGGCTGTGTAAGTCTCGTCTAACGGCCGTGCATGTGTATGTATTTGTACACGCATGTACATGTTCTCCACTACAAGCCTCATATCCTAAAACAGAATCTGCCTCTGTGAAAAACGATGCTCTGGTCTGGCTATTCCTTAATATTCAATGTTTTGGTTTTTTCTTTCATCCTCTTGCAGAATGTTACCTGAAATTTTAAAGTATCCTTTCTTAGCTGAAAAGCCCAAATTATCAGCACTTTTTTTTTTTTGTATACAAGGTCGAGGCTCGTGTAAGAGCTGACATTGATCACAAAAAGACAAACTGACACATTAAACATAAAACATATGATAAAGGGCGCAGGAGAACAAGATGGAGAGCAGGGACATCGGGAGATTTGTGGGAGGGAGTGGGCTTGGGGGGGAGGGAGGAGGCATGGGAAGGGGGGGGGAGGGAGAGGGCTTGGGGGGGAGGAGGCATGGGAAGGGGGGGGGAGGGAGAGGGCTTGGGGGGGAGGAGGCATGGGAAGGGGTGGGGAGGAAGAGGGCTTGGGGGGAAGGAGGCATGGGAAGGGGGGTGGGGTGGTGAGAGGTTAAAAAAAACACATGGACACTGCTAGGACTTCCAGGAAAGAAGTCGGTATTTCAAAAAAGTGGATTTGGGGTGAATTAACGGGGGTTTTCGTCTTTAACAGCAGATAAATCGACCATTTTCTTCTTGTTTGAAAAGTTTTTGTGACTTGAGAAACTTGCTGCACTTACTTTGTCTCACACCCTATGGTTGAAAATTTACCTGCATTGTGAACTTTTTCACAACCATATTGCAATGTGCTTGGGGCTTTGCAGGGCATCGGTGCTGTTTTTGCACCTTGATCGACCTTATAGTCCAGCATAAAGATACAAGTAAAACATTGAAGCTATTTTTTGTGCACCTGAGCCATCAGAGGTCTTACCTTTCTGTTTGCAGTTGGAGGTTTAGTCAATCGGCATCATGGCAGCAAGTCGGATCCGAGCAAATGCGGTAACAGGACTTCCTCGATGCAGGTCGGAAGGTACACTGATTGACCTGGAAGACAAGGTGCCAGAGCTCATATTCACAAATTCCGAAGGTGAGAAATCTCTCCTAGTTTTAGTTTTCCTCATTTATCAATTTGTTTTCCGTTAAAAAAATATCGATTTAAATTTGGGAAGAGGTGATGGAGAACCAACCACAAACCGTTAACATGCAATTCTTGGTACCTTGTGGTTTAATGTTAGATTTTCTGTCTTGCTGTGTTTAATTTATGAGCATTGGTAAAAATATTTTATCTAGAATTTGATGAAGAATGCATTGGTTACCTGATAGTTTAGCTCGTTATCTCTCCTCCCCTTCTGAAACAATCCTGTTTTAAATGTCAATATTATTTTGTATATCATATTATGTTGTGATGACTCGATTTACACAACTGGAGCCTGTCGGAGATCAACTCCAAAGATGCTGAGCACATGCGCTCCGCATCGCACGTATAATAATACGGAGTTCATCAACCGTTGGCTCATGATCCTCACATGATTGATCCCTACACTGAATGGCTTCTCCAGGAATCTTTAATATTTTTCAAATTCTCATCCAATTGTTTATTTATTATTTATTCATATGCAGCCTGCGGCCGCTTGGCTGGGTCATTTTCTGGGGACATCATGAGCTGATGCAATGCGCCCCCTCCTTACCTGCTACCTGGTACTCGTTTTGCCAACCTCGGAGTGATGACGGGCTGAGTCGACCAGCCTGGGGTTCATTCAATGGCACCACAGGGCCTTGAACTCAGACCCTAGGATATTGAGCTAGCCACCTTGACTGTTAGACCAACACTCGACTTCTCGTCCAATTTACCTTCTACTACCTTCGTTAGACTTTAAATCATGGCCTAATTCTGAAACGGTCACAATCCAATCTGCTATATGGTCAGAAATTTATTTTACACTCTCACCACTTAGACACTCGTTCATTTTTTTTTATCACGTCTTCGATACCTTAAAAAGGTGAATCAAAGATGTGGCCCCACTCACTTTGTTACAGGAAATAAAATCTATTTCACACCATTTTTGTGCAAGCGTGGTGGGTGGTTTGCTATTGCATTCCTAGCGGTAGTCGGGGAGGCAATTTGGCCAAGTTGTTGGGACAGAATGACCTTCTCTTTGTGAGAGGCACCATGGGATCGTTAACATCCATCAGGAAGCGATTCCTAAAGATGGGATGATACCTACATAGCGTAAAATCCATCCGAGGGGTAATGGACGAATTGCTGGTGGAACGCCCCACCTGCATTTGAAACGTCAGTCCGACAACTTATCGTCGGGTCTGTAATAGAACCCAGACTAGACGAGTTGGCTAAAGGTGGGTTGGTTAAAGGTGGGTTGGCTAAAGGTGGTTTGGCTAAAGGTGAGTTGGCTAAAGGTGGGTTGGCTAAAGGTGGGTTGGTTAAAGGTGGGTTGGTTAAAGGTGGGTTGGTTAAAGGTGGGTTGGTTAAAGGTGGGTTGGTTAAAGGTGGGTTGGCTAAAGGTGGGTTGGCTAAAGGTGGGTTGGCTAAAGGTGGGTTGGCTAAAGGTGGGTTGGCTAAAGGTGGGTTGGCTAAAGGTGGGTTGGCTAAAGGTGAGTTGGCTAAAGGTGGGTTGGCTAAAGGTGGGTTGGCTAAAGGTGAGTTGGCTAAAGGTGGGTTGGCTAAACGTGGGTTGGCTAAAGGTGGGTTGGTTAAAGGTGGGTTGGTTAAAGGTGGGTTGGTTAAAGGTGGGTTGGCTAAAGGTGGGTTGGCTAAAGGTGGGTTGGTTAAAGGTGGGTTGGCTAAAGGTGGGTTGGCTAAAGGTGGGTTGGCCAAAGGTGGGTTGGCCAAAGGTGAGTTGGTTAAAGGTGAGTTGGCTAAAGGTGAGTTGGCTAAAGGTGAGTTGGCTAAAGGTGAGTTGGCTAAAGGTGGGTTGGCTAAAGGTGGGTTGGTTAAAGGTGGGTTGGCCAAAGGTGGGTTGGCCAAAGGTGGGTTGGCCAAAGGTGGGTTGGCCAAAGGTGAGTTGGCCAAAGGTGAGTTGGCCAAAGGTGAGTTGGCCAAAGGTGAGTTGGCCAAAGGTGAGTTGGCCAAAGGTGAGTTGGCCAAAGGTGAGTTGGCTAAAGGTGAGTTGGCTAAAGGTGACTTGTCTCATTTCTGATTTTTCACTTTTTACTTTTTTCCACAAGTATTATCTCCATCTACAAATTGTGCAAATATGATAGTCTTGCTTTTTGAAGTCTTCTCTTTTTCTTTTTTTGCTAATTATTTTGTGGAAGTGTTATTTTGATTAAGGTGTACTTTATACAAAATAAGGATTCATTTTAAGGAAGGGTATTTCACTTTGAGTACTTTCTGCATGGAATGGTCTCCCTGGATAAGGTAGTCGTATCAGAAACAGTAGAGAGATTTAGATTGGGAATAAGTAGGTACCTAAACGCATTGAAGATAGAGAGATATGTGGTTATTGGTAGGACTGGTAAGTTACTTGGGTAGACATGAGTTTGTTTTTAGCCACGTTGCAGACGCTGCTCATAGAGTGCCCTCTGCTGTTGTTGTTGTTCTTCTTGTTCTTCTTCTTGTTCTTGCAGAGAAGACAAAACCTCAAAGCTCCACCCATTCTGGGAACCATAGCTCCACCCATTCTGGGAGAGCCTTCATATAAACAAATATCCACCATTTTATTAACTCGCATAGCTTTGAGGCCTGTTTTGTAGGCCCGTGGTGTCTTCCTCTCACACAGTTTTCTTTCAAATCAAATTCGATATATCATTTCATTTTTCACAGTCGCCAACATAGTTTTAGACTCGGTTGAAAAAAAACGGGAAGAAAATCCGATGAAAGTTGCCCTTTATAGAACGAAATGAATTCTCAAAGGCCTGTAACTTCAAGTCCATTGACATTTTTTTTTTTTAAATCGCGGCATGGTCAGTCATACACCGCCCGAAATAAGAGACGGGAAAATGCCGAGATATATATATTTTGTTTAAATCGCGGCATGCTCAGTCATACACCGCCCGAAATAACAGACGGGAAAATGCCGAGATATATTAAAAATTCGTCCATTTGATGACAATCGTCACGATGAAATATTTCATTTATATGTCGTCACAATAATGTGGAGAGAGGAGCATAGCTTCGTTCACGTGTCGCCACATACGGGAAAATGCCGAGATATATATTTTTTTTTACATCGCGGCATGGTCAGTCATACACCGCCCGAAATAACAGACGGGAAAATGCCGAGATATATTAAAAATTCGTCCATTTGATGACAATCGTCACGATGAAATATTTAATTTATACGTCGTCACAATAATGTGGAGAGAGGAGCATCGCTTCGTTCACGTGTCGCCACACACGGGAAATTGCCGAGATTATTTTTTTTAAATCACGGCATGTTCAGTCATACACCGCCTGAAATAACAGACGGGAAAATGCCGAGATATATTAAAATTTCGTCGCCACACATGGGAAATTGCCGAGATGTATTTTCACTTTGCACAAAAATAACATCAAGTAATCGAATCAATAGGAATGTCCTGTGCCTATAACATCGACGTTATAGGCACAGCTGCATCTAGGCATTGTGTAACATCGACGTGGCTTTTGTTTTAATTAAAACTTTTTGTACTTGTTTGTATACAGGATCGAGACTCGTGAGAGAGCTAACATTTATCACAAAAAAAAATCAAACAGACACGAAGTATATAAGGGGAGCGGTAGACAAGATGGGGAGAGAAGGGGAAACACAAACACAACATTTGAGAGCAGGGACATCGGGAGATATGTGGGAGGGGGAGGGCTTGGGGGGGAGGAGGCATGGGAACTTTTTTGATTGATTGTACATGTCATTGTACATGTCATTGTACTGATTATATGTTTGTGAATGGGTCTCAGCGAAACGTCAGTGTTGTTAAATTTTGATTCCCCTCCTCTTAATCCCTAAAAAAATTAATAAAAACAGAATCATAGAATACTTACCCTGCGCAGTCGACTTGGTGCGAGCCAACTCTCCTGTTTTTTTTAAGAGTTTTTATTATTTGATCCAATAGGGCTGCCAGACCACGTGACTGATGACATCTTATATATTTTCATTCTCCTATATATGAACAATCACCATGCCCTCCCCATAAGTTTTCCGTTCAGTGTTAAACAACCTACGCGTCTGTTAAAAGGATCATGAAATATCAAAAGGTTTGAACCGATAGGTTTTGTGAGGAGACAGCACGTACAGGCCACTGGAGTCAGCCTAGGGGCCTGTTCAATTGGGATTATCCCAGGTAAATAACCACAATGTATTATATATACACATAAGCAGTAGGAATGTTTTTGCTTCATTTACGTAACACGGGTTATTTTCATTTTCGGGAGTGATCAAGCCAGTGGCCTGTTGCCTATACATCGCCCAAATATAGGGACGTGTCAGAAGAATGTGTTGCATGCTTGGAACAAGATCACCCATCGGGCAGGTTTATTATAATTTATTATAACTAATAATAATAATAATTAATAAATCGTTTATTTCAAGTCAGCTTCGATCGTGGCCAAAGGCCGAACTAAGGTAAGCTTTATAATAATCGAACAAAGGTAAGCTTTATAATAATTAATTTTACAGTAAAACCTAGTAAAAATAAATAAATAAATAAATAAATAGGGGAGGTGAGCACAAATAGCATATTAAAACAAAGGAAACAGATAAATAGCATCTATTATAAATAAACAAAATCCGTTTAATATCCACTGGTGTCCAAGGCTAACCCCCGCTCCAGCGGGGAAAATGGCCTTGAAACGTTCATTCATTCATTCATTCATTCATTCACTGGTGTCCATTCATAACGTGGATAAGATATGACACGTGTTATATCTTGAATGTTGTCGTGTTATGTCTTAATCCAGTGAATTGTTTTGATTGGTAGTCACTGAGATCGACATGCAGGTTACAAATGGTGAAGCTTGGAATTTGGCGGCAGTCTCGAAAAAGAACTGCAGAGTTGATCGCGTCTGCTCTCGAGTGACTCCACACCACAATCATGCAAAGCATCGAAGTATCCATGATGGTTATGGCCAAGGGTATATGCCCACTCTTTGCGGGTATATGCGATACGGAGTGCATCCACAAGCTCTTTTCTGAATAATTTACATTGCATTACATTGATGCTTTGTAAATCCGCTTGAGCACAATGGAGCCTCATGTTCCGACGCAGGGCAGACAAAAGATCTGAAGATGGTTACAAGGTCCTTGATTGGGAGGAAATGATATTTCACCTTCCGAAGCTTATACAAATGACTTATCTAGTTAGTGTTCCGCAATCTTTGAGACATGATAGAAACTGGGCGCAAGTTGTCAATGGTGGCATGGGACGATAAGGAAATAGGGACAACATGTGCCCTTTTCCACTGTGCTGGGACTGTCTGCCGCATGTATGACGTATTGATTATGTCTGTCAGTTCTCGTATGAACTCGCTGAACCTTTGACAGATAAGTCTGGCGGAGATGTTATCGAGACCGCTTGCCTTTCGAGATCCGACTTTTCCAAATTCACAGCAGCCTTCCCAGGATCAAACTTGACAAATCGGAAATAAAATTGGTTTAAAGTACCAAGAGATTCTTCTGAAAGCATCCGATAAATACATACAAACTCATTGTTTCCGCCTATATTCTGTTCATAGGCTGTGCCCTCTGGGTCAGTGTTTTTCATCACTCGCGAACGAGGCATAGATGCAGGAAGTTAAAGTGGGAGGCTGGAAAAAATAATATAGGGGACGACTGGGTGGTTGAGATGGTGGTGGGAGGCCTACCCTGTGTTTGAATCTGTGCCCAGCTATAAACTGTCATCCTAGTGTTTCACGGGCCGTCCCTCGGATGGATGTTAAACTAGGTGTCCCATCTTCTGGTATTAGGAGGAGGTTAAAGATCCCATGGTGTCCTTTGTGAAGAGTAAGGGAGCTATTGGCAACACCCTTGCTAAATTCCTTCACACTCGGTCGAGTATTCTTCGTCAGAGTAGCGACCCGTCCAGGATTATAACACTTGCTAAGAAATTGCTTCAATGGAACCGACGCTCTGAAAAGAGAGGCATTGTACATGATGGTGACGGTGTATATCTTAACTCGTCAATCAATTGTAGTGTAGTCAATAAAAACCCTAAATCATGACATCAACTGCCTCATTGAGAGCCATTACTGGATGAATGAGCATCACCATTGCGGAACAAATGAAAACTTAAAAAATAAATAAAGGAATAAAATGGTCTGACCCATTGAAATGCCCTTTTTACCAGTACTTGCCAACATGTGGTGTATTTGGATGTTATAAAGCACAAGATGAATTTACCAGAACACCGTCTTCTACCGACTCCTCTCCGGCCTTGCTCCCCCCAGCTCTCTCTGGGCTCTGTCCCCCAAATATTCCTACAGGTCGCACAAGATCTGCCTGCATCCCTCTTATGGTTAAACTGCCAAAATCAAGACTCTCTGCCCACCTTCACTCCTTCATTCCTCTTTTTTCCCACCTCTGGAACAAGCTCCCTCACTCTCTTCAATCCCTCTCCTCCGTCCAGGTCTTTAAAACGGCTGTTCACCACCATCTATCTTCCCCCATCCAAAACCTTGATCTTTTCTAACCCCGTTAATACACCCCAAATCCACCTCTTTCAATGTCCGACTTCATTCCTGAAATTCCTTGGTGTCAATTTGTTTTGTACCGTGTACCACTCCCCCACCCCCCCCCCCCCCCCCCAGCCCTCTCCCTCCCACAGATCTCCTGATGTCCCTGTTCTCTAATGTTGTGCTCGTGTGCTTCCCTCTCTCTCCCCATCTTGTCTCCCCCTCCCTTTATTGTTTTACGTGTCCGTTTATGTTTTTTGTGTTTTATGTGCTAATATGTGTTTGATGTGCTAGCTCTTACACGAGCCTCGATCTTGTATACAAAAATAAATAAATAATAAACTGCATCCGGAATATTGACAAATACATCGGAATTGGTATATTATACATCACTTTCAATCATCCTTGTTTGCCCAGCGTATTCTTCCTCATCTCTCCAATATCCGTAAACTCCATAACTCTGATCCCGGACATTCTACTCGACCTCTGAATTGAACACCACTGATTATGATGACCTTACCCGATGATTATACTTCCTGTTTGGTGTCACTGATTCAGCACTAAGCTCTAATTGAAGTGCACCAAATGGAGATTGTCACGATTCTTGGTCTGCTCACATCTCACTTCCTTTCCGGGATGCATCCCACAAGATTCAATTTCTACTCTTCCTCGATGACGTTCTCCATTCTTACATTGTTTTTCACTTTTATGTAGAAGATACGCATTTTTATCGCCTTCATTAGATTCCCTCTTGAATGAGTGCTAATTTTAAACTCGACTCGAGACTAAAACAGCGTTATGATTAATTTTCCAAGCTCTACCTGTAATAACACTTTAAGTCCCACAGTACCATATATCACTTTGGTGTTTTCAGGTATTCCGTCTTCTTTTGAACCATACCTTTGCACCCCCGTGAAATTGACTTTTTATCACTCTCGTAATACTTCCTATTTTTCTCCATGATAAATTGACCTCTGGAAGCGGACACCAGGAACCTCATGGCTATGTGTTGGGTGTTAACGGTATCATCATTCAGGTGTGGTGCTTCCATGAGGACAGGTGGGTGACGTGTTCTATTAGGAAATGGGAATACGAGCGGCTAAATGTGACTGCCGATTACTTTGTGATCAGTTAATCTTGTAAGCTCTGTCTAAACTAGATGACTATTTTTTGCTGTATCCATGTTGTTGTTTTTTTTTTTAAATATAGATGTTGAGGGTCATGGAGGAACTAAACTACCGAGGGGCACAGATTAAATAGGTGCATGACGTACAATGCACAATCAAATTATAAAGTAGGACGGATGGTGGCCTCGGGAGGGAAAGGAGCAACATGGGGTTGGGAGTGTCGGAGTGAGCAAGACGAGGACCAAGTGTAGGAGTTAGGCAATTGAGCAAAGAAGAAACTGTGAGGGGGAAATTGAGCAGAAACCTATTGAAGATTGTTGTGTCAGGGGACACCAGGCATGGAGTTTGTTCCACAGACAAGATAAAGGGCTGAATGAGTGAGGGCAAATAATTATTTATTGGTATTGTGTTTGATGTTTGTTATTAAAGGTTTCCGTATTCCTGTATTTATTGCAATTATAAGTTGTAAATAAAAAATAAAATAAAAAATTACTGCAGTTATATATATATATATATATTTGGATAATTTATACACTTGTATTTGGTATTGTTCCATATTTGCAGTCAAATAGTTTGTTATTAAATATTGTATAGTTTTCTTGTATTAGTACACCTACTTCCATGAGAGTGACAGCAAGGGTCATGCTGTTTTCCCCTCTGGGATATATAGATTACAGTAGATCTAGGCTCTGGTCCGTTCATCTGTGGTGGACGTGATGAGCATATAATGCCTCAAGGACGTCAGGATTCCTCCAGATTTCTTTCAGTTTCGTGTTAAACAGCAGTAACGACTGTTTAAAAAGGTAATCATACGTGTTTGTAGTTTATAATATCTTTTTTACTTCTAGTAGGCCCAAGATAAGCTATTTATTCACGTTAACATGGTGTTTATGCATGGAGGAAAAAGCCCTTGAGGAGAGGGGATATTATTATTATTAATATTATTTTGTAACAACACTAATATTATCGTATTATCATCAGTAGTATTACTTTTGTTATTAGAAGAGGCTTTGGAAAATGCCACGATTAGCTATCTTAACACGGATATACACCTGGACACAGATTTCACCCAAGGCGCGAAACCCCCTTGGGCAGGAGGGGCAAATAAAGTCACTCCAATTTCCATCGTGTGAGCCCTAGTCCTCCTGGCAAGTTTGGTTGAGATTGGATGATTAACGACCAAATGTATAACAGACAGACAGACACCAAATTGTGTATTTTAGTATGATGATGGTTTCTTCCTTAACACGTGGGGAATACAACATTAATACTGCGAGTGGAATACATATTGATCTATGATCATCTACAGTTAAACATACAATATTACCCATCTTTCCCTTTCTCTTGGGTATTCTTTTTCAACAATTTCACCAGAAGTTCTTTTTTTATTACTTGCAAGATCGAAGATTTTTCAAGTATATTGATTGGTCTTGTACATTACAACTTGTCTATCTGTCTGTCCGCCAGTCGCCTAGAACATGTCACAATTTTAAACCCATCTTCACGAAACTTCACCAGAGGGTAGAGTTGGTCATAAGGAAGAGGCCTATTGATTTTGAGGTCAAAGGTCAAAAAGTCATCTTGAGGTCCAATTTCTAAAATTGTCATTTTCCATCCGATTGACTTGAAAACTGAACAGCATTTGCATATTGAGTCACTAAATAGGAAAACAAACTATATTTGAGGTCAAAAGGCTAAAAAGGTCATCAAAGTCAAAATTCCAAAATCAATTTTCATTTGCTAGTGCACCCGCTCACTACGGGAGCAGAAAAAAGGGTCATTCCTCTTTGGGGTATGTAGATTACAGTCAATCTATGGTCAGATCTCAAGAACATTGGGTGTGTGTTCATTTACCAAGTTTCTTGTGGAGAGATCGCTATGTGGTTTAAGCATTCGAGCAAGGACTCCATTCAAAACCGTTAGGGAACGGCTGGCTTGGCAAGCTCTAGCTCGCTGCTTGGTAAAGGAACACAACCCGAGCTTATCCCTTTAAGTTTCATATCAAACAGCAGGAGCAAATTTCAAAAGTTCGCTACGAAAAATGCGACGGTAGCGGCAGAAAGGGCCATATTATTAACCCAACAAATGTTTGGGTTATATAGAGTACAGTAGATTTTTGCTCAGTCCCAGTAGCCTGGTGTTGGCTTAGCGGTTAGGGTGCCGGCTTGGGATCCTAGGATCCTGGGTTCGAATCCCGGTCGATCACTGAATTAACGCCAGGGGGGTTGACTCAGCCTGTCATCCTTCGGAGGTCGGCAAATTGAGTACCAGCTTGCTGGGATGAATGATCCCGGTGTGTACCCCGATTTAGAATAGGTACACCGTATCCCTGCGCATCGTAAGAGGCGACCAAGGGTTGGTGCCAGGAATGGCATCCGGCCATAAAAACATTGCCTCAAACAGGGAACCATGATTGTCATGGGGCCCGCAAGGCTAACCCCTGCCCTAGCGGGGAAAATGGCCTTAAAACGATCATTCATTCATTCATATTCTGTAAGTAAACCTTACTTCACGGATGTCGGGATTCCTCCAAATTTCTTCATTTGGTGTTATAAAGAGCATTTGCGACTGTTTAAAATGCTAAGCATACGTGTTTGTGGTTTATCATATTTTTACTTCCTCTAGAAGCCGTTGCTCCCACGAAAATGCCATTATAACTATAAGCTATTTATACACGTTATCACTGCAGCAAAAACTCCTTGGGGAAGTGGGACATTATTAGTATTAATATTGTTCTGTAACAACATTAACAATATGCGATTATCATTAATTTTCTTATTTAAAGCATCTTTGGAAAAATTGCGCGATAAATCTTCTTCTTTGGAAAAACGCCACAATAAAGCTAACTTCACATTGATATACACCTCAACATAGAACGCCATTGACGGCAATGGTGGGGAAAACCCGCTCGGTGGGGTGGGGATGAGGTGAACAGTCAGGTGAACCTTACAGGAAAATAAATTCAAAGAAATCACTTCTTCCCAGGCAGCTAGATTAAGAAAGACAAATTATGAGTAAAGTAAATTTAATGTTAAAAATTGTTCATATAAATTTAAGGAAGAACGAAGATGTCAGTTAGAACCCGGATAGATAGATTTCATCAGGTACTCTGGGCTAAAACGCAGCAACAGGTACAAGCTACCAGGGGTCCGTCAGCGGAGAAGCCCAGTCCACACAGCATCAGCATAAGGGCCAAACATAATCAATTAAAGATCGAATACTGTATTTAAGTCATCACAAGGAACCAAAGAAGCAAAGAGTAAAGGTAATTCCTCCAAGGTGATTATTATTCGTTTTGGTTAGCATGTAGGCAATGGACTAGTAGGTTGTGAAAGTTTATCAAAAACATCTTCTGCTGTTGAGGATGAGCCATTTTAGGAATGTTGTCTGCAAAGCTTGTAAAGGTTGTCTGAGTTCAGGTTTTTACCCACAGCATTGTAATTAAATAAATCATTCATCGACACACTCTTAAAATATTTTGGTTGCAAGTTTTGTTTTGTTGTAAACTTTCTGCCACATAATGTGGAGAGAAAATCAAAACAATAATGATGTTGATGCATTGTAGAGAATATGCTTTGAAGTGCTTTCTATTTTGCAATACAGTAGTTGGACAGTTTTGTTTTTTTTACATGAAAAGAAAAGTTGTTTTGAAAATGTCCGGGAACCACCTCAATAATAGGTATCTGCATGTCTGTCTCGCTCAGCAGTGCCTTCTCGCAAATCTCTCCTAACGGATGGTGGCTCATTGATGAAGAACACTCAAGAGGTAGTTGCTGTGCGAGACTACTGCCCTGACAACTTCACCGCGTTGGCACTGCAGAAAGGGGAACACCTGCATGTGCTGGACAAGTCACGCTCCGAGTGGTGGTACGCTCACAACAATAAAGAAACGGGTTACATTCCTGCAGCCTACGTCCGGCCTGTCAATTCCCTCATGAAGGCTTTCAGTGATAGTGGCATGGTGGACCAAGGGCCAGAGCCAGAGCACCAAATACAGCAGAAAGACTTTTTTTGTGATTGGGCAGAATTTTTGGACAAACCGGCCCCAGCAGCAAAACCTTATAGCTCGGTGCTCTCTGCGTCCAATCCCTTCCTCAATGAAATTGCGTGGGCTACAGCACCAGGGAAGAAGGCTAATGGGGAAGAGTTTACCCCCAAATCTACCGGGAAAGAATCGACAAAATCCTCTCTTGACTGGCTCATGTTTGATCCACTGAGACCTGACAACAGTGATTGTGGTAATGGCATGACCTCATCCACAGATATGGATTTTGACTTGTTCGATAAACCTTTAAAACCAAAAAACCCATTCCTGAAAAGCAGTAATCGATGGTACAGCATGTCGGAATTATCGATACGCAAAGAAGAGGAGCAAGCAAACACCAAAGAGGATGCTACGAGTATGTTCTCCGGTTTTCAAAAACTTCGTATTGAAAACTTTGAGAACAACCGGGAGGAATTTCGGTCGGAATGGTTAAAACGGCGACAGTTGGCTCGGTCTTGCCATGACTTGGGCATGTTGGGCACGAGCCCTGGATTGGGCCAAACCCAATCCCTTGAAACACATACTGTAGCTAAGGTGACGAGCACCGGAGGTGCTGTGCCCGTGCCAGACACAGATATCATCCTCCATCTTCCTGAAGGTCACGTGGAAGAAGGCTTTGAGCAGCAGGTTACGTTAAAGGTGTTAATTGAGCCACCAAGTGAACTTAATCATGATAGGTGCACGACGGTGAGCCCTTTGTTGGAGATCGATCTTGGCAACACAGAAGTGCTACGGGTGTTGACGTTGGAGATGAAGATTTCTGCGACTTTGCGTAGTGATGGTGCAGAGATTGTGTGCATGCGCAGTCCTCTGAAAGATGGACCCTATAAATGCATTCCTATGGTTTGTGCATATGGTTCCTCGATTCAAGCACAGATCGAAAACCCAGGGCCTTGTACATTCATTGTGGTTGTGGCAAGGACACCTCAGGTAATGCCACCACTGACAATTTGGCAACAAATCTGCAAAAATGTCACTTTTGGCTTGTATGGGCCACGACATATACACCCATCATTTACGGCAGTGGTGGCCATTTTTTCACACAGCTACGCTCCAAAAACATTGCTTGCCACTGACCGTGGCCTGCCTGGAAAGGGTGGCCCACCACTATCATTGCAGTTATGGGGTAAACATGAGTTCTCACCGAGTCATCCCAAGGATTTGCATATTCAACTTTTTTCAAGTGATTGTTCCGTCTCAGTGGCCCAACGAGACTCGAGCGAGCTGATACGCAGCTTTCGCCTGAAGTTGGGTATGGTTTGCAAACTTGCTTTTCTGATTTCTTCTTGTGGACAAGATGGAGACCTCGAGGTGTTTGCACTGCGCGTGCAGGTTAAGGATGAACATGCCACTCTCTTGACACAGTTCAGCGTCCGTACACCGCAGCCTGCTCCACGGCCGGTATCGAAAGCAGGTGCCGCACGACGTTTTGTCAAGAAGAAAGAAATGGGGCGTGTAATGTTGGCTCCACTTACCGTACAATCGCGGTATCCGACATTCCAAGACAGGCTTTTGCCTAATCTCAGGAGCGCCTTAGTCACGAAGACAGTAATCCGGCAACAATTCCATCCCTACTTGCTTGAATATAAAAAGGGAGATATGCTCGCGCTCCTTAGTACTGAAAGGGTGCGGGTGCGTGGCCACCTGCGTGCGAAGGAGTGGAATGTAGCTTTTCGTGATGGACGATTAGGTCTTGTGCACTGCCGGAACATTCTGGACTTGGGCTCTGAGAAGCGGAGCGGTTTAGCACAGTGTCCTCAACTGAGCACGGCAACACTCCTCGACCAAATGCTGCAGCCGTGCAAATCCCTGACTTATGTTTACTCCGACGTGCGCAGCCAATTGATGGCACATTCACTCAGTTGGCGAGCATTTGCTGACTCTCTGGGCTACGCCGGCCTATCGCTGTCTGACTTCTGCCGTGTGGAGATAGAGAGTGAAGCTGAACGTGTTGCTGCAGTTCTTGAGAGGCTCAAGGAGGACTGCAATACTGGATCAGGCAAAGGAAAGAAAGCTTTCCAGAAAGAGCTGTTAAAGGTTAGTTCTGCAATTTCAGTGTTGATTCTGTTTTTCCTTGTATAATAGTTCATGCGACAGTTGTTTGTATTTGTAATTTGAGGATGAATTTGTGCATTATTACCGCTGCCACATAAGGTGCATTGAGGTTATGTTTTCATCCATGTTTGTCTGTCTGTGAGCACGATATCTCAAAATGTTACGGCCGGATTCGGACAAAATTTTGTGGACAGGTTGGGTGTGTGACGAGGACGAATTGATTCGATTTTGGTGAGGATCCGAAATCGGATCTGGATCTAGCCTATTCAATGTGATACAAGATGTAAACTGTTCAGCCTGGTGGACTTGCGCTCCTCCGAGTGACCTTCAAGTTTTTCAAATTACTGATCTCAAAAAACAAACAAACGTTTACTGTTTTCTGGTGCAGTATTTTTTTTATATCCGTACAAATGTTGTGCTTTACTCGCATTGTGCCAGATCCAATTTATTTTGTGCAAACAGCATTACAATATTATTCCTTGTGAAATGAATATTGTTGGGAGTGTGGGGGTCTCTCCTTTAAAAGAGCATTGCCTTACAAAATACAACTCTGCTCCCTTTATTTCACAAAAGGAGAAGAAGGAGAAATATCGTCCCACTGTTCAATTGGACAATGAATATGACACAATATTTCTTTAGTCAAATTGCATGTTTATATACTTATTGGAAATAATTGCATAAACATGGATATTAAGGCAATTGTTAATGCAAATGCCGTCCCTTTATGGTATAAAAATACGCTGCACCAGAGAGCAGATGCATGTTAATAGTTTGCACCGTTACTTATTGGCTCATCCAACCAATCAACTCATGCTCATGTTGTCATATTGTCAGCAACTCATGTTGTCACTCAACCAATCAACAACCTTATAGCAAGGTCGTGGGCCTCAGGCCTACTTTTTGTTACATATTTGTCGCTCAAATTTTTTTGGGGGGAGGATTCTAAGAACGGAGAAACAGGTACAGTGGTGGTGTGTTGACATCACTTGCCAGGAGCCAATGAAATTGCACCTTGCTTCACACAGCCAATCAGCAGCATCTCGCAACATGTTGCCAAGTCACACCAAGCATAGGTCATGCTTGCTTTGAGCATTTATTGAAGTGAATAATGAATGTGTTTGTCCAAATCAATTTTTTCTTGACCCCGCACTGCCTCGTGTCCTTCACGTCCTTGGCGATGTTACCATTTTCAACTTGGTGTAGCCAGTGGTTGGAAGAAGATGCAAAACTGACACATAACATTGGATCCTATTTTGTCGATACAATTGTAAAGACAATGAACCACCTTTGGAGGCCGTTTCCCCCCGCAGAGCAGGGATTGGCCTTTTTTGGGCACCATGGTCCCCTTTTTGAAGCAATGTTTTACCGCCGGATGCCCTTCCTGCCGCCAACCCTATTAGTCGCCTCTTGCAACACACAGGGAATTACCAGTGAACTGGTACTCAATTTGGATTTGCCGACCTTGGAAGGATGACAGGCCGAGTCAACCCCCCTGGTGGTAATTCGGTGATCGACCGGGATTCGCACCCAGGATCCTAGAATCCCAAGCCGGCACCCTAATTGCTAAGCCAACACCAGGCTAAATTGTAAAGACAATGAATGAATGATCGTTTTGAGGCCATTTTTCCCCGCTAAAGCGGGGGTTAGCCTTGCGGGCCCTATGACAATCATGGCTCCCTGTTTGAGGCAATGTTTTATGGCCGGATGCCCTTCCTGACGCCAACCCTTGGTCGGCTCTTACGATGCGCAGGGATACGGTGTACCTATTCTAAGCCGGGGTACACACCGGGATCATTCATCCCAGCAAGCTGGTACTCAATTTGCCGACCTCGGAAGGATGACAGGCTGAGTCAACCGCCCTGGCGTTAATTCAGCGATCGACCGGGATTCGAACCCAGGATCCAAGGATCCCAAGCCGACACCCTAACCACGAAGCCAACACCAGGCTAAAGACAATATCATCGTATAATAATTTAGTAGTTGTAGCAGCAGTTGTCTTGGTATCACCATGCACACGAGACTTTCTTATATCCAGCATGTTCCGTAAATTGGTAAACGCCTTCGTCTTTGCAAGATTGTTTGAATCCGATAATGTTTAAACGTGAGGCCTACTGAAACCCTGATTCATGCTCTCGCCACTTCATGCTTGGATGACTGCAATTTACTGTTGGCAGACACACCTGCCCTTCCTGTTTCAACTTGAGCACAACATGGCAGCCAGTCATGCAGTTCGATCTCGTAAATCCGATCACGCGTCTCCAATCTCTTAGACTCCTCACTGTTTTCCAGTGCATCACCACATCCATTTCAAAATATCGTTGAGAAGTTGTGAAGTTAAAAATAAACTTTCTCCTGTTGATCTTTTCTAACCTAATCAAACTCTACTTACCAGGAATAACGCTGCTGTCTGATGGTGAGAATTCCCTGATAACCACTCACACAAGGATGCTTTTGGTTCGGGTCCGAATCCAGATTCTTCGACCTATCTGTGGGATAGAAAATGTAAACTGTTGAGCTTGACGGAGGTATTCTTTCCCCTGAGTGCTGTTTTAGTTTAAACCTGCTTTCACCCCTGTCTGTGTCTGTCTGCCTGTCTGTTTGTCCGTCTGCCTGTCTGTTTGTGAACAGGATATCTCAAAAAGTGGGAGACGGATTTGGAGGAAATTTGGTGGAGACATTGGGTTATTTTTGGACATTGGACAAGGACAAAATGATTAGATTTTGGTGAAGATCCGGAGATCTGGATCTACATCCGAGAATTTGAGAAATGGGGCAAAACCAATATATAGCGCAATATCTCAACATTGTAGACAGATTTAGACGAAACCTGACGCACCGGTTGGGTGTTTCACAAGGACGAATCGTTTTAATTTTGGTGAAGATCTGAATACGGATCCGGATACAAGAGTTTTTATTTTATTTTAAGTGATTTTTCACCATTGAAAGGGCCAAAAACGATATATAGCACATTATGACAAAACATGGTGGACGAGTCGGTTGGGCAACAAGAACAAGCCGATTGGATTTTGGTTCAGGTCCAAATCCCGTTCCGCCCTATCAGTGGGATACAAAAGGTAAACTGCCCAGCCTGGCCGAGGTATCCGCTCTACCGAGCGCTGTTCTAGTTTTTTTAGTTGTTTTGAATTTTTTACTATGGAGTTTATCTTGCCATGTAAAGAGCTTTGGGATTTTATTCCCAAATGAAAAGCGTTGTATAAGTAACCAATTACAATTGATTGGGAACCGTTAAATGTGCTTAGATGGTTTGAGACCATGAAGATGCTTGCTCGAGTTAATGATGAGAAACACAAATCGATATTCATCATTTTATTTTATAAACTAGACATGACGATTCTGTCTGCAAAGCAAAACGGTTAAATACAATAGTATAGTGATTGTACAACTTGTTTGCTTTTCTGTTGTATTTACTGCGCTAATCTTCTCCACCAATAACACGTTCACCATCTTTTTGCAGTTTCTGGTGGAATGTGACTTCTATTTCCAGTTACTGGTTTGTCTTTAAAATATTATTTTGTAATATTATGATTTAAATCTTTGTTTCTTTCACATTTCTTTCTACTTTTTCACATTTCTCCTTATTCATTCTAATTCTTGGTTGTTCTTTCTTTCTCTTTATTCATCTATCTGTCCAAGGAGAAGTGAATTCTTGCAGAGATTTTTCTGGAAGGTTCACTTGGCTGTGCCTGGATGGGTTTGAGGGTTGTGGAGTAGCACCTGAAACCCGAATCCTATCCAGGTTCCTCTTGATAACTCCATCTTTGCTCTTTGATTATTCGGGTTCCTTCTGATGATTCCAATGTAGTATTTGGTTTTCCATTTCATTAGAGAGTGTCGGTGCTGTCAAAGCAGTTTGTCTTTGGTTGCACAGGGTTGTTTGCCATTGCCTTCCCAGCAGTAGTTAGGGCAGGTATATTTAATTTGTTCAGGTTAGGGCAGGTATATTTAATTTGTTCAGGGTACTCAGCGATATCTCACCTACTCTTCGTGAAGGACACAGTGGGGTCTTTAACGTTCACGAACTAATACCGGCAGATGGAATGCCCAATGTAAAGTCGATCGGAGGGACGACACACACATTGATGAACCGGTACCTTTTCTGTGAAACACCGAGATGACAGTTTATAGCTGTGTCTGGATTCGAATCCAGGTGAGGCAGCTTGGTCATCTATTTATAGACGTGTGTGCTTGGGCACGTGTGTATTACCTTTCGGCCATCCTTTTTTCTTTTCTTTTTTAAATTTGATTTCCTTGTTACTGTTACATTTTTGTTGTGCAAAGTTCTGTTATATCTGTTTGTTGACATTTTATCTCCTCTTCCAGATATATAATACTTGATCCTGAAGTGTGGTGCTGCGCACACACAACTTGCTTGCCAAAGAGGTAGGCCACAACGTGTTTGTTAAACAAGAGAGTCTTTATTTCGAAAGCTCGAACTGCAGCACTGAGCGGGCTCGAGCTTAGAGCCCGCATATATGTGCCGAGGCCACGCCTAGTCCCCGGGCGTGGCCGATCGATCGAAGGGCGGGGCATGTGCCATCGGTCCCCGCCTGGGCGCTCGCGCCACCCACTGGTGCGCGGAATTATTACCCCTTGTGCCCGCCACACGCGCCCCCCCAGAATTCCCGCGCACCTGAAGGGTGAGTTTGCGGGGAAGCCGGATGACCCGGCCGAAACGCCCCCTGGCGATGGGTGCAGGGCTGGGGGGTGGCGGGGCTGGGGGGTGCTGGGGGTCCGACCGCCGGGGGGCGGCCCCGACGCGGAGGCAGAGCTTCTGGCGGGGGGTGGTCCGGATCGAGGTGGGCCGGCTTGAGGCGGTCCACGGAAATGCGATCCGGGGCACCGCCAATGTCGACCGTGAAAAATTTGACCCCGGTCTCCAGCACGCGGAAGGGCCCGTCGTACGGGGGCCGTAGTGGTGCCCGGTGGGCGTCGTGCCGGATGAACACGTACTTTGCCGTGCGAAGCTCCGGGGCGACGTGGGAAGGCGGGCAACCGTGGTGTGCCGTTGGCACCGGGGCGAACCTCCGGGCGGTCTCCTGAAGGGCGGAGCGCTGTTGCGCCGCGGACCAAGGAGCCGTGGAGTCGGGGATAAATTCACCCGGTACCCGCAGTGGTTGCCCGAAGACCAGCTCCGCCGAGGACGCAAGCAGATCGTCCTTGGGCGCCGTCCTGAGGCCCAGCAGGACCCAGGGGAGTCTGTCGACCCAGCCGCCGTCGTGGAGGCTGGCCGAGAGCGCGGCCTTCATGGAGCGATGCAAGCGCTTGCAAAGGCCATTGGCCTGGGGGTGGTAGGCCGTGGTGCGGTGTAGTTTCACCCCGAGCCCTTGCGCCACCGCGGCCCAGAGCTCCGAGGTGGTCAGACGAGATGTCCGAGGGGGCACCGAACCGGGCAACCCAAGTGGCGATAAAGGCTTGCACCACCTCAGCCGCAGACGTCGCCGCCAATGGGATGGCCTCCGGCCACCGTGTGGTGCGGTCGACCATGGTGAGGACGTGGGTGAACCCTCGCGAGGGGGGCAGAGGTCCCTCCAAGTCGACGTGCACGTGGTCGAACCGCCGCTCGGGCACCGTAAACGGGGCCAACGGTGCCTGAGTGTGGCGGTGGACCTTTGCGCGCTGGCACGCGAGGCACGTCCTGGCCCAGTCGCAGATGTCCTTCCTGAGGCCATGTCAGACGAACTTCGCCCCGACGAGTTTCTGGGATGCCTTCGTGCCAGGGTGGGACAGGCCGTGGATGGCGTCGAACACTGGGCGCCGCCAGCCAGCGGGCGCAATGGGGCGAGGCCGGCCGAGGGAGACGTCGCATAGGAGGGCCGTGCCCGCGGCGTCGAACGGCACCTCGGTGACGCGGAGGCCCGTGATGGCGGTCCGCAAGGCCTGGACGCTAGGGTCGGCGGTCTGGGCCTCCACCATCCGGGCATAGTCGACCCCGAGGTGGACTGCGTGCACGACGGACCGGGAAAGGCAATCCGCCACCGGGTTGTCCTTACCCGCCACGTGACGGATGTCCATCGTGTACTCGGACACGGCAGAGAGGTGGCGCTGCTGCCGTGCCGACCATGGCTCGGCGACCTTGGCCATCGCGAACTCAAGGGGCTTGTGGTCAACAAAGGCCGTGAATGGGCGGCCGTCCAGCAGGTGGCGGAAGTGTCGGACCGCCAAGTGGAGCCCGAGCAACTCGCGGTCAAAGGTGCTGTACCGGCGTTCGTGCGGGCGAAGCTGCCGGCTAAAAAACGCCAGCGGTTGCCAAGCACCACGCACCCATTGCTCATGCACCGCGCCCACCGCGTAGTCCGACGCGTCGGTGGTGAGGGCGATCGGTGCATCGGGCGCCGGGTGCGCCAGCATGGTGGCGTCGGCCAGAGCCAGCTTTGCGCCCGCGAACGCCGCATCCATCGGCTCCGACCATGCGATGTCACCTTTGCCCGGCTTGCCCCGAAGGGCCTCGTGCAAGGGGAGGAGGAGCCGGGCGACATGGGGCACGAAACGGTGGTAAAAGTTTACCATGCCCAGGAACTCCTGGAGCCCCTTGATCGTGCGGGGCCGCGGGAAATCCCTGACCTCCTCCACCTTGGCCTGTAAAGGGACGGCCCCGTGCTCGGTGATGCGGTGCCCCAAGAAGCTGATGGTAGCGACACCGAAACGGCACTTGGCGGGGTTGATGATTAGGCCATGCTGGCCCAGGCGTTCGAAAAGCATGCGGAGGTGGAGCAGGTGCTCCTCCCAGGACGCGCTCGTGACTAGGATGTCGTCCAGGTAGACAAACAGGAAAGGTAAGTCGGGCAAGACGCTATCCATAAGCCGCTGGAACGCCTGGGCCGCATTCTTCAACCCGAAGGGCATCCTTAGGAATTCGAAGAGGCCGAAAGGGGTGATGACGGCCGTCTTCGGGACGTCGTCCGGTTGGACGGGGACCTGATGGTAGCCCCGTATGAGGTCCACCGTAGAAAACATGGTCGTGTTGGCCAACCGGGCGGAAAAGTCCTGAATGTGTGGGACCGGGTAGCGGTCGGGGGTGGTGGCATCATTGAGCTGGCGGTAGTCCCCGCACGGCCGCCATCCCCTGCCGGGCTTCGGCACAATGTGCAGCGGAGAAGCCCAAGTGCTGTTGGAGCGCCGTACGATCCCCAGCCGCTCCAGCGTGGCGAACGCCGCTTTCGCCACGGCGAGCTTCGTGGGCTCGAGTCGGCGTGCCCGTGCATAGACCGGTGGCCCGACCGTGGGGATGTGGTGCTCCACCCCGTGTTAACGGCCACCGCGGAGAAGGTGGGCCTGCACACACACACGTGCCCGGAAACTGGCGAGGAGGCGGGTAAAGTCGTCCGCTGCCGGAAGCGTGCAAACTAAACTCGCCGGGACGGAACCTTCCAGCAAGCCGCTTGGCAAGCCGCTCGGTGAGCCGCTCAGTGAGCCGCTAAATGAGCCGCTCAGCGAACAAGCGAGCGAGCTAAATGTTTCGGCCTGGACGAGCCGTCTGCGCTTCACGTCGACCAACAACCCATTGGCACATAGGAAGTACGCACCAAGCAATGTCATTGGCATGCTGGCGGTCACGAACGACCATTGAAAGCGCTGCCCTCCGAACCGCAGGGAGAGGCTGCACTTCCCGAATGTGCGGATGGGTGTACCGTTGGCGGCAAGAAACGTGGGGCCCCGGCCCGCGGTTCGCTTGTCGGACGTGGAGGCGGGGATAACGCTTACCTGCGCTCCTGTATTGCAGAGGAAACGGCGCCCGGACAAGGTGTCTGTAATGAACAGGAGGCTGCCGGAATGGCCGACGCTCAGGGCCGCTAATGAGCGCCGGCCCAGCCATTTCCCGACTTGTCAAACGAGCATGGCGGGCGACATGTCCTAGCCTTGTGGCCGAACCTGGCGTGGAAATAGCACCAGGCTTGCGGCGGCGGGGGCGGCGGCGGCCACGGTGTTCTCGGCGGCGGTGGTGGTGGGCGGGGCACGGCAGCGGCCACGAGGGACGCTGTAGCCTCTGCCCCGGGATCCACGACGGCAGCACCGTAACTCGACCGCGTGTCGCAAGCCGCGAAAAACTTGTCGGCCTCTACGGCCAGGGCGCGGGGTTCCCTTATTTTGGAACCGGCCAGCGCGAGGCGTACCTGTAGAGGTAGCTGGCGTAGGAAAAGCGCCCGGAATAAGAAATCCGGGGCTTGGTCACCCAGCAGTGACAGCATAAAATCCATCCGCACGGATGGTCGTGTGTCGCCGAGTTCGGGAAGGTCCAGGAGGCGGTCGGCCCGTTCGATCTCCGTGAGGCCGAACGTGGCGATGAGGAGACGTTTGAGCGCCTCGTACTTGTGGTCGACCGGTGGGTGCCGCAGGATGGACACGACTCGGGCGGCAATGCTGGGCCCGAGGGCGGCGACCACGTGGTAGTAACGGGTCTCGTCCGCCGTTATGCCTCGAAGCTGAAATTGCGCTTCTGCCTGCACGAACCACACGTCGGCCTGTGCTTCCCAAAACTCTGGGAGTTTTACTGCGACGGCATTGATGGCCATGGCGCGTTCGTTGTTCAGCAACGGCTGAATCAATCGGGGTCACCAGTGAAGTGTGGTGCTGCGCACACACAACTTGCTTGCCAAAGAGGTAGGCCACAACGCGTTTGTTAAACAAAAGAGTCTTTATTTCGAAAGCTCGAACTGCAGCACTGAGCAGGCTCGAGCTTAGAGCCCGCATATATGTGCCGAGGCCACGCCTTGTCCCCGGGCGTGGCCGATCGGTCGAAGGGCGGGGCATGTGCCATCGGTCCCCGCCTGGGCGCTCGCGCCACCCACTGGTGCGCGGAATTATTAGCCCTTGTGCCCGCCACAATCCTACCTTTTTATTTGCATGGACTTTTATTCCCTGGTCTGTGACCTTCTATTCAGTGTTCCTTTGCTATGACTTGCATCCAGTCTTTTGAAGCTGCACTCTCAACTGCTTCCGTTTTTAGTGTCCGTGGGTAGTTGGTCATGTGCCTTTTTTCTTGGAATGTACTCGAGTATTCCTGACTTTGGTTGGAGCGGCATTGTCTTCATTGGAGCCAATTTTTGTTTTCCTCGAGTCTTTCCCTTCTGAGAGTGGAGTTCAATGCTTCCTGATTGTTTTTCGGTGCTGCACTGTTTCCCACGTGACTCTTTCCTTCTATTCCTATTCGTTGCACGGTGTTTTTTCACTTACACTTCTTTAACAAAACAAATTGACTTTAATGCTATTTGCTTTGCTCCTGATACCTGTACACTTGATTTTCTGTTCGGTGATAATTTGGTATTTCCAATTTCAATTCATTTATGTACTTCCTGTGGGAATAAAGTCTCCAACACGTGCACATACGAATCACATGTTTGGTTGTGTCTCCAACACGTGCACATATGAATCACATGTTTGGTTGTGTCTCCAACACGTGCACATATGAATCACATGTTTGGTTGTGTCTCCAACACGTGCACATATGAATCACATGTTTGGTTGTGTCTCCAACACGTGCACATATGAATCACATGTTTGGTTGTGTCTCCAACACGTGCACATATGAATCACATGTTTGGTTGTGTCTCCAACACGTGCACATATGAATCACATGTTTGGTTGTGTCTCCAACTCGTGCACATATGAATCACGTGTTTGGTTGTGTCTCCAACTCGTGCACATATGAATCACGTGTTTGGTTGTGTCTCCAACACGTGCACATATGAATCACATGTTTGGTTGTGTCTCCAACACGTGCACATATGAATCACATGTTTGGTTGTGTCTCCAACACGTGCACATATGAATCACATGTTTGGTTGTGTGTCCAACACGTGCACATATGAATCGCATGTTTGGTTGTGTCTCCAACACGTGCACATATGAATCGCATGTTTGGTTGTGTCTCCAACACGTGCACATATGAATCGCATGTTTGGTTGTGTCTCCAAAACGTGCACATATGAATCGCATGTTTGGTTGTGTCTCCAACACGTGCACATATGAATCGCATGTTTGGTTGTGTCTCCAACACGTGCACATATGAATCGCATGTTTGGTTGTGTCTCCAACACGTGCACATATGAATCGCATGTTTGGTTGTGTCTCCAACACGTGCACATATGAATCACATGTTTGGTTGTGTCTCCAACTCGTGCACATATGAATCACGTGTTTGGTTGTGTCTCCAACTCGTGCACATATGAATCACGTGTTTGGTTGTGTCTCCAACACGTGCACATATGAATCACATGTTTGGTTGTGTCTCCAACACGTGCACATATGAATCACATGTTTGGTTGTGTGTCCAACACGTGCACATATGAATCACATGTTTGGTTGTGTGTCCAACACGTGCACATATGAATCACATGTTTGGTTGTGTCTCCAACACGTGCACATATGAATCACATGTTTGGTTGTGTCTCCAACACGTGCACATATGAATCACATGTTTGGGTGTGTCTCCAACACGTGCACATATGAATCACATGTTTGGGTGTGTCTCCAACATGTGCACATATGAATCACATGTTTGGTTGTGTCTCCAACACGTGCACATATGAATCACATGTTTGGTTGTGTCTCCAACACGTGCACATATGAATCACATGGTTGGTTGTGTCTCCAACACGTGCACATATGAATCACATGTTTGGTTGTGTCTCCAACACGTGCACATATGAATCACATGTTTGGTTGTGTCTCCAACACGTGCACATATTAATCACATGTTTGGTTGTGTCTCCAACACGTGCACATATGAATCACATGTTTGGTTGTGTCTCCAACACGTGCACATATGAATCACATGTTTGGTTGTGTCTCCAACACGTGCACATATGAATCGCATGTTTGGTTGTGTCTCCAACACGTGCACATATGAATCGCATGTTTGGTTGTGTCTCCAACACGTGCACATATGAATCGCATGTTTGGTTGTGTCTCCAACACGTGCACATATGAATCACATGTTTGGTTGTGTCTCCAACACGTGCACATATGAATCGCATGTTTGGTTGTGTCTCCAACACGTGCACATATGAATCACATGTTTGGTTGTGTCTCCAACACGTGCACATATGAATCACATGTTTGGTTGTGTCTCCAACACGTGCACATATGAATCACATGTTTGGTTGTGTCTCCAACACGTGCACATATGAATCACATGTTTGGTTGTGTCTCCAACACGTGCACATATGAATCACATGTTTGGGTGTGTCTCCAACATGTGCACATATGAATCACATGTTTGGTTGTGTCTCCAACACGTGCACATATGAATCACATGTTTGGTTGTGTCTCCAACACGTGCACATATGAATCACATGGTTGGTTGTGTCTCCAACACGTGCACATATGAATCACATGTTTGGTTGTGTCTCCAACACGTGCACATATGAATCACATGTTTGGTTGTGTCTCCAACACGTGCACATATTAATCACATGTTTGGTTGTGTCTCCAACACGTGCACATATGAATCACATGTTTGGTTGTGTCTCCAACACGTGCACATATGAATCACATGTTTGGTTGTGTCTCCAACACGTGCACATATGAATCACATGTTTGGTTGTGTCTCCAACACGTGCACATATGAATCGCATGTTTGGTTGTGTCTCCAACACGTGCACATATGAATCGCATGTTTGGTTGTGTCTCCAACACGTGCACATATGAATCACATGTTTGGTTGTGTCTCCAACACGTGCACATATTAATCGCATGTTTGGTTGTGTCTCCAACACGTGCACATATGAATCACATGTTTGGTTGTGTCTCCAACACGTGCACATATGAATCACATGTTTGGTTGTGTCTCCAACACGTGCACATATGAATCACATGTTTGGTTGTGTCTCCAACACGTGCACATATGAATCACATGTTTGGTTGTGTCTCCAACACGTGCACATATGAATCACATGTTTGGTTGGGTCTCCAACATGCCACAGCTGCTTTAACCCATAGTTGTGCTAATATGCAATCCAAATCGCTTAAATCTAGAATAAAGAACTAATGTTGCTTGTGAACGCGAGTGTAAATCTGCGTCAGCAAACCGGTAGAGCAATGGATGAAACGACCAGGACGTTGATGGGAGTATGGTCGCTGCCAGGAAAAGCAAGCCGAGGAAAACGTTCGAAGTGTTCATCAATTGTTGAGGACAGGAGGTTGATGCGCAAAATATCAGCTTCTCCTTGCTTTACATGGCAGTTGCTCAACGTTGTGTTCATGTCATCCATTGTTGAAATGTAATCTCACTCGAATGTGTATCCGCACTCATGTATTTTCTTAGCTTTCCAGGTCCAAAGATAGGGTGCCCTTATAACCCCACAATGACCCCTTTTTTGGTATCTCCTACTCCTGAGGGATTGTCCAAGTACGGATCTTCCAGGGCTAGTCACTTTAGATTCCAGGAGCGTCTCAAAGAGCATTAGCAGCATCGGACACATTCCAGGAAATGGAGGCATTGCTGCCTTCTCGCAGCTTCGATCGGGTCAGGCTAAAGAAACATCTTCATGGCGCAAGATGGAACTCGTCACAAACAGCTGAGGTGCTGCATTCATTGTTGACAACTATATAATCTTCTTTGGCTACAACACTGTTGGACCCACTTATGGAGCTTCAAGCGAAGCTCTTCCTCTTCCTCCTATTCTTGCTTTGCCGCTGTGGGGAATGGAGCAAAGGCCATCTTCTTCTTTTCCCCTTGTATATCGTTTTTGTCCATTGTTGTTTGCTACTCGTGCTTTGTGCAGTTACAGGTTGACTGGTGATGAAGAGTTTGACTGGTGATCAAGAGTTTGACCGGTGATGAAGAGTTTGACCGGTGATGAAGAGTTTGACTGGTGGTGAAGAGTTTGACTGGTGGTGAAGAGTTTGACCGGTGATGAAGAGTTTGGTGATGAAGAATTTGACCGGTGATGAAGAGTTTGACTGGTGGTGAAGAGTTTGACTGGTGATGAAGAATTTGACCGGTGATGAAGAGTTTGACTGGTGATGAAGAGTTTGACTGGTGATGAAGAGTTTGACTGGTGATGAAGAGTTTGACTGGTGGTGAAGAATTTGACCGGTGATGAAGAGTTTGACTGGTGGTGAAGAGTTTGACTGGTGATGAAGAATTTGACCGGTGATGAAGAGTTTGACTGGTGGTGAAGAGTTTGACTGGTGATGAAGAGTTTGACTGGTGATGAAGAGTTTGACTGGTGATCAAGAGTTTGACTGGTGATGAAGAATTTGACCGGTGATGAAGAGTTTGACTGGTGATCAAGAGTTTGACTGGTGATGAAGAATTTGACCGGTGATGAAGAGTTTGACTGGTGATGAAGAGTTTGACTGGTGGTGAAGAGTTTGACTGGTGATGAAGAATTTGACCGGTGATGAAGAGTTTGACTGGTGATCAAGAGTTTGACTGGTGATGAAGAATTTGACCGGTGATGAAGAGTTTGACCGGTGGTGAAGAGTTTGACTGGTGATGAAGAATTTGACCGGTGATGAAGAGTTTGACCGGTGATGAAGAATTTGACCGGTGATGAAGAGTTTGACCGGTGATGAAGAGTTTGACTGGTGATGAAGAGTTTGACTGGTGGTGAAGAGTTTGACTGGTGATCAAGAGTTTGACTGGTGATGAAGAGTTTGACTGGTGGTGAAGAGTTTGACTGGTGATCAAGAGTTTGACTGGTGATCAAGAGTTTGACTGGTGATCAAGAGTTTGACTGGTGATCAAGAGTTTGACCGGTGATGAAGAGTTTGACTGGTGATCAAGAGTTTGACTGGTGATCAAGAGTTTGACTGGTGATGAAGAGTTTGACTGGTGATGAAGAGTTTGACTGGTGATGAAGAGTTTGACCGGTGATGAAGAGTTTGACCGGTGATAAAGAGTTTGACCGGTGATGAAGAGTTTGACTGGTGATGAAGAGTTTGACTGGTGATGAAGAGTTTGACTGGTGATGAAGAGTTTGACTGGTGATGAAGAGTTTGACTGGTGATGAAGAGTTTGACTGGTGATGAAGAGGTTGACTGGTGGTGAAGAGTTTGACCGGTGATGAAGAGTTTGACTGGTGATGAAGAGTTTGACCGGTGATAAAGAGTTTGACCGGTGATGAAGAGTTTGACTGGTGATGAAGAGTTTGACTGGTGATGAAGAGTTTGACTGGTGATGAAGAGTTTGACTGGTGATGAAGAGTTTGACTGGTGATGAAGAGTTTGACTGGTGATGAAGAGTTTGACTGGTGATCAAGACTTTTCCATTGAAACTACTGAAAGTTCTTTCTTGGCAGCTCAATTCAATAAGTTGGTCCACCAGCCAGGCTTGTGATTCACTGAAGACCCCGTGTCTGGCGGAGCAGGAATATGTCTCATTATTAGTCACAAAACATGCAGTTAGCAGTAAATATCCATGTGCTTGTCCCTACTTACTTGCAGGATCAGTTGAAGTGGAACTGGTCAACCCCCCCCCCCTGTCAGAAAAGGATTTTCAGATTTATATTTAATCCTTCTAGTGTTAGAACACCTTTCTAGTGTTGGCTTAGCAGTTAGGGTGCCGGCTTGGGATCCTAGGATCCTGGGTTCGAATCCCGGTCGATCGCTGAATTAACGCCAGGGGGTTGACTCAGCCTGTCATCCTTCCGAGGTCGGCAAATTGAGTACCAGCTTGCTGGGATGAATGATCCGGGTGTGTACCCCGGTTTAGAATAGGTACACCGTATCCCTGCGCATCGTAAGAGGCGACCAAGGGTTGGTGTCAGGAAGGGCATCCGGCCATAAAAACATTGCCGCAAACAGGGCACCATGATTGTCATGGGGCCCGCAAGGCTAACCCCCGCTCTAGCAGGGAAAATGGCCCTAAAAACGATCATTCATTCATTCATTTTTCAGTGTTAGAGCCCATGCCTAAGCTCTAACTACCATGCGGCCATCACTGGCACCACACACGTCAGCTTTTTCATCTTCATCGATATGGCTAAGGACCATTTATGTGCTTGTCAACAGTCATTTTATCAACAAACTATTTTTAGCTAATTCCGAAACTCTCATGTTTGGAAGTTATTCTTCGATATTGTCAGATAATTATCATTATCAGCTCAGACTGTTGCTTCCTGACTCCCTACAAAGGGTGAAGGAGATCTCAGATTATCTATCAGTCATTTGTACACACTGGCTGAAATTGTCTCAGCACATGTAGAGGCTTCTGGGAAATTGTGCCTTCCATTGCGGCTGTTTGAACGTCACCCGGAATTTGAAGCGCGCCATCGTGGAAGCACCAGTTTTACGGGGCCGCAAATTTGCCTCCAAGGTGGAGCACTCGTTTCGAATTGTGCATGAAAGCAATAGATGCCACCATATCTGCATTGAATGCGGCACCTAATGCACCCAAGATCCACTCATCCCTCGCCAATTGTCATCCAAACTCCTTCAGCTATTAAGCAGACCAGCCATGGTTGACACCCCATGCAGACAAGGCGTGGAAGCAGTTCCAAATGAAAATAATTTTTGTAGTTCTCCAGTTTTTTTATATATACAGACTTGGCATTTAATATGGAATATATTTTTTTTTCTTGACTTGGGTTTACTTTCTGAACTCAGTATATCAATCTGGTGAGTTTCTTTTACCCTTCGGTGATGTCTTTGTTGAAAGAACCATGTCACTGATTGTCTTTCGCAGCAAGAAGTCAATAACAGGATTATATCACAGGTGGCGTGACAAAATGTAAGGACAGGTACATTTGACGATTGGCTTCACAATCGGGTATATAAGGGTTGTTGCGTTCTGTATTAGTGGAAAACAACTGCTGCACGTCTACAAAAGTTATTGCCGCTTCCTCTGGTGATGGTCCGTCAACTTGACAATGCTGTTTGTCATGGAGTGGTGGCTTTACGAAATTCGGGCATGAAACAGCGTGCTATTGCTCGGCAGTATGGCATCACTCAAGGTCAGGTGTCAAAGATCCTGAAACGAAATGCTCAGAGGGGTGTCCCTACTCCAATACCGAGGCCAGGACGTCCACGCAGAACCACAAGGAGAGATGATCGCCAGCTGCACCGGTTAGTCTGCAATGGCCGTACCAAGTCAGATAATCGGCTTACGGCTGAGTGGCAGCAACTGACAAATGTGCCTGTGTCCAGAAGGCTAGTCAACCAACGACTGGTTCAAGCAGGCTATCGTGCCAGGCGTCCCCTGAGAAAGCCACGCCTGACCAGACAACACTGCCAGCGCCGATTGCAGTGGGCCAGAGAGCACCATCAATGGCAGCCAGGACACTGGAATCACGTGACCTTCAGTGACGAGTCTAGATTTCTGGTCTATCGTCAAGATGGCCGCGTCCGAGTGCGCAGACAAGTGCATGAAGCCCACAACGAAGATTGTATAGTGCCAAGAGTCCAAGCTGGAGGTGGTGGGGTGACCGTTTGGGATGCTTTTCATGCAGGGGGCAAAACTGACCTGGTTGTTCTGAATGGAAACCTGAACCAGTTCAAGTGCAGGGTCATTCTGGAAGAAACATTGCTTCCATTTGCTCGTGCAGCCTTTCGAGTAAACTTTGTCTTCCAAGATGACAATGCACGGCCTCATCGTGCTCGCATGATCCAACACTTTCTTGCTGACCGTTAATATAGAGCATATGAAGTGGCCTGCCATGTCCCCGGATATGAATCCGATAGAGAACTTGTGGGCAGAATTAACACGTCAAATCGACAACTTGGACCAGCAGCCTGCCTCTGTGCGTGAATTGCAGCAGACTATTGTCACTGCATGGCAAGCGATTCCTGTCCAAACCTTGGCAAATCTCGGGAACAGCATGCCTCAACGTGTATGTGCTCTCCTGAATGCTCGTGGGGGTTACACGAAGTACTGAACTGTAATTTTACTGTCCGTATTCCCAGTCGTAATTTAGCTTTTGTTTTTGTTGAAAATAAATTTGGCTAATGTGCAAAATAAAGAGATACTTCTGGAAAACGTACAGAAGTTTAACACAGTACTGTCCGTGAATTGAGTTCGATATCAGTTTGCATCACTTTCAAGGATCAATTTATTTGTTTCGAAATGTCAAATGTGGTTTTTGTTTCTTTTAAAGGTCACATTAACAAAATCTAGAATAATTTCAACATAATTCCAATGAACTTTTGGTTCTAAGACATCTTGAAAAGTAAGTTCACCCCCACAAAAAAAATATTCCATATTAAATGCCAAGTCTGTATATATACTGTGCATGGGTTAAGGCTCATAATGGAGCTGACACACACACAAGTACATACTGAGACAAACACTTAACACAGCCACTGAGCTTGGGGGACATGCTGTCACTTCCCGTGATGCTCTGGGTACCAGCGACGTCATAACAATGGCGCCGCGTTTCTCACCGTACTCAGTGGGGCATTTCCTCAAGAGGAATTTCGTCCTTCCCATGGACACCAACCTAAGGGGATTGTCCATGTCCTATCCTTTTCAAGCAAGGAAGCAGCACGTACCATTTTTAGTCTTTGGTATGCCTTGAACCGGTCCAAACCGGATGGGTGTTTTTTTAGGAGACACAATCTTCTTACTGGATGGCTGTTGGATCCCGACTCATCCGCCCTTTGCAGGTGTTGTTTTTGGGCCTGGCAGGTGTCACAGTCACCCTCCTAACTAGCAAAGCCAGTGATTGGTGTCAGTTTAGTCGCCAATAACCTGACCATGCGGCAGGTAGCACTGGGTTACCTGCTACCAGTGGCAGTTCCAAAAGACTGACCAGAGCTGAATTAAGTGAAAAAGCAATTTTCTTTCCTTTTCCTGGTTCTGAAGAGTCTGCGGTCATCAGTACATACTGGATCTAGGACCTGGACCTTTGATCAACTTCATGGTGCGAAGACACATCTGCACGGAATCCCCAGGCTTCTCAGGCCATCAAAACAAGTGACGTGTTTACCAGCATCAATCTCGGATGCTTACGTACTTCCATACTTAAATACGTCATTGCATTGGAAGTTTCACAGGTTTGTTTGACGTTCCTTGTTGTTGTTCTTTTAATCAGTTTAATGCATTCCTGGTTACCTTATTCCTGTCCCTACATTTTATCCCACCTGGACAATACTCGCCCTTCAGAATGGTGTATTGGTGTAATCCACCCAAAAACGCTCAGTGCACATGTGCAGAAACCCGTCGCAACAAGGTCCATTTGAGCAGCGGCAGCGGCCCAACCTTTATCGTGCAGGCCAGATGAGGATTGTAACATTAAAATGGCTCGCAAAGCTTCTGAAAGAAGCCAAAAATACTTGGAAATGTACCTGTGAGAAAGGGGTGTGCCTCTATACAACGAAAGACTTGGAGAACTTTCTCAACAACTCAACCAAAAAGTTGATATGTTGAAGTTGTCTCAAAAAATTTGATACACTGCAAAAACTCCCGATTATATGGGACTGTCCAAGGCCTGTGGATGTGGTCTTGTGGTCCAAGGGCTGTGGATGTGGTCTTGTGGTCCAAGGGCTGTGGATGTGGTCTTGTGGTCCAAGGGCTGTGGATGTGGTCTTGTGGTCCAAGGGCTGTGGATGTGGTCTTGTGGTCCAAGGCCTGTGGATGTGGATGTGGTCTTGTGGTCCAAGGGCTGTGGATGTGGTCTTGTGGTCCTAGGGCTGTGGATGTGGTCCTGTGGTCCAAGGCCTGTGGATGTGGTCCTGTGATCCAAGGGCTGTGGATGTGGTCCTGTGATCCAAGGCCTGTGGATGTGGTCTTGTGGTCCAAGGGCTGTGGATGTGGTCCTGTGATCCAAGGGCTGTGGATGTGGTCTTGTAGTCCTAGGGCTGTGGATGTGGTCCTGTGGTCCAAGGCCTGTGGATGTGGTCTTGTGGTCCAAGGGCTGTGGATGTGGTCTTGTGGTCCAAGGGCTGTGGATGTGGTCCTGTGGTCCAAGGCCTGTGGATGTGGTCCTGTTGTCCAAGGGCTGTGGTTGTGGTCCTGTGGTCCAAGGCCTGTGGATGTGGTCCTGTGGTCCAAGGCCTGTGGATGTGGTCCAAGGGCTGTGGATGTGGTCCTGTGGTCCAAGGGCTGTGGATGTGGTCCTGTGGTCCAAGGCCTGTGGATGTGGTCCTGTGGTCCAAGGCCTGTGGATGGTGTAGTTTATGTGAATTCCTCAATCATCTCTGCCATTGAGTGGACTTTGAACCTCGCAGGATTACATCGTGTGAACATGGCAGGCTTGTTGATTTATTTAATGGAGTCTGGAATCGGAACACCGACGCCATCATTACCAACATTCAGGTAGACTTCCCAGAAGGAGACACCTTATCAGGTTTAGTTCCCAGATCAGAAGCATATCCACTCTATGTGTGCAGAAAGACGTGTAACTTTCTACACCCTTCGGCCCAAAGAGACACATGGAGGTTCTGATAAGAAATGCTTCACAGAGATTGGCGAGTTGTTTGGAATCATCAAGCGGCCGTGACTTGGCTTCCGGTCACTAATGGAGGTTGTGGCTCACAAATAGCATCTCAAGTTGCCACATTTCTCTTCCTCCATGGTTTCCGTCATGTGTGTCTAAGCTTACATTCTTTGAGTTTGATCATTTGTACTTGCACAATTGGACATTGCCAAAGTCGCTGTCCATCTCAACACAAAGGAGGTGTGTGATCTCAAAGGGTTTGAAGCTACGGAGATCCTGCAACGGGCAGGTGAACGAAGGGTCAATTTGGGTTGTTTCACTTTCCTGGGGTGCACAACAAGGTGGATGACTTGTGCAGGTGGTGACCACTGAATTCAGATTAACACCTGAATCGGTACATGATGCGGATTGGTCGGTTCACGTTCAGGACTCCGATAGTTAAACTCTTTGCCACCAAACTGGGTCCACACTGGTTTTCCATTCCCAATCCCAAAGGGGCGGAGCAAGTAAAATGGAATAATAGGTTGTTGGGACAAATAGGTACGGGATGCCAAATCATTAAATTTGGTAGAGAAGAGCACGTGTCAATAAATGTCCTGGGTTTCTAACTGCACTTCTCATCCATTGAAAGCACCATGGAGTGCTTTGCACTTCTCATCCATTGAAAGCACCATGGAGTGCTTTGCACTTCTCATCCATTGAAAGCAGCATGGAGTGCTTTGCACTTCTCATCCATTGAAAGCACCATGGAGTGCTTTGCACTTCTCATCCATTGAAAGCACCATGGAGTGCTTTGCACTTCTCATCCATTGAAAGCACCATGGAGTGCTTTGCACTTCTCATCCATTGAAAGCACCATGGAGTGCTTTGCTTTTGGAATTTGACATTACAATGTTGGTTGGTTGGGCATTTGTAAATGATGCAACAACTCCTTTCTTCCTGTGGATGCTAACTTGACAGGCATTGCTGACCATGGACTGCCAGGGACTTGTCGTGCGCCTGCTGCAGGACTTTGTCTTGCTCACTACAGCTGTGGAGGTGAGCACGCGGTGGCGGGAACTGGCCGAACGGCTGGCAAAGGCCACACGTCAACAAATGGACGCCTTCGAGCAGCCACACCGTGACAAGAATGGACATATCGAGGATGAGGTGAGTAACAGGTGGGGAAAATGTGGACACAACTAAATCATGTGGATGTTTGTCATTTGTCATTAAGCATTGAAAGGGAGTTAAACCCCCATCTCGCACACCCAACCCCTTCGTGTGTGTGTGTGTGCGTGTTTGAGTGTGTGTGTGTGTGTGTGTGTGTGCGTGTGTGTGTGTGTGTGTGTGTGTGTGTGTGTGTGTGTGTGTGTGTGTGTGTGTGTGTGTGTGTGTGTGTGTGTGTGTGTGTCGCTGGTTATCTCCTCTCCAAATGCAGGTGTCAGAAGGTGGAACGGAGCCCTCCCAGGTCTAAGTGTGCACCCTTGTGTGTATGCGTGCAAGTTTTTTTGTTTTTTTCCTGCCATCCGCACACGTGGGCGAACCTCAGGTGATGGAAAGGAGATCCGCCAGGTCTCAAAGTATGCACCTCTATTAGCGTGCGTGCATACACACGTATGTATATGTGCATGCATATGTACATGTGTGCGTGTTTTCATATACCTGTGTATATATGTATATGTATATATACAACAACAACAACATGCATTTTAAGGCCATTTTCCCTGCGAGAGTGGGGGTTAGCCTTGCGGTCCCCATGACAATCTTCTCCATTTTGCCCTATTTTCTGCATCTCCCCTTGTTAACCCCCTTGCCCGCATTTCTTCTTCCACCATCTTTAGCCAAGTCTTTCTCGGTCTTCCCCGTCCTCTACTTCCTTCTACATTCATTGCCATCACTCTTCTCAACCAGTCACTGTCATCCTTCCTCAGCACATGACCAAACCATCTCAACCTGTTCCTCTTCACAGCATCAATCACAGGCTCTATTCACATATATGTATATGTATATGTATGTATATATTTATGTATGTATGTATATATATAATATGTGTACATATCAAATAATGACATTAGATTTGTTTGGTCTCTCCATGAACACACACACACACACACACACACACACACACACACACACACACACACACACACACACACACACACACACACACACACACACACACACACACACACACGACCACACCCAGCCTTGCAGACAAGGCGATGATGAAAGCAATGTTGGGTTTCACCACCTGTTTATCACCTGAAGCCTCTTTCCCCTGGGGATTTCTTGTTTTTTAACACCGAGCACGCAATGTCTGCATAGTCCGAGATGAAAATCACTCGCTGTATAAAACATCGATCCTGATCCTTGCCGAACTTCGGGACTGAATACATTGGTGGAACCCACAGTTTAGAATTTGGATATCCGTGATCCTGCCCCAGTTTTTTCTTCCTGCCGGTGACGCATTTTGTTGTATGTGCCCGAAAGACGATGTGGAAGCCTGCGTACGACTTCCTGGTGACATGGAGTTCAAAAATGGGCGAAAGCTACCGTGACGTGGTGCAAGAACTGCACGTGGCCCTGGAGAAGATGCGCAATCCCATCACTCGTCATTGGCGCCATCTCACGGGGACTCTCGTGCTCATCCTGTGCCTGGACATCCTAAGAGCGGCCGCTTTTAGCCCACCCGCCGATGACAGCACCACGTGATGTGCCCCTCGTCCTCCTGCCGACACCCGATGGTCCTCCGCATTTCTACACACCATTTGTTTTTCAAACATTTAACAAAGCATCGTTTTGCTTTAAGATCAATTTTAACAGAAGCTTTGGGATGCATAAGTTTTGTGATTCTAACAATTTTACACGTTAAATTTACATTTTGAATCTAACATTGTTTTGCCCTCGGATTGAGAGTCGTGCGATTTGATCTCCACTCTATAAGGTTTTGATTGAGAGTCGTGCGATTTGATCTCCACTCTATAAGGTTTTGATTGAGAGTCGTGCGATTTGATCTCCACTCTATAAGGTTTTGATTGAGTCGTGCGATTTGATCTCCACTCTATAAGGTTTTGATTGAGAGTCGTGCGATTTGATCTCCACTCTATAAGGTTTTGATTGAGAGTCGTGCGATTTGATCTCCACTCTATAAGGTTTTGATTGAGAGTCGTGCGATTTGATCTCCACTCTATAAGGTTTTGATTGAGAGTCGTGCGATTTGATCTCCACTCTATAAGGTTTTGATTGAGAGTCGTGCGATTTGATCTCCACTCTATAAGGTTTTGATTGAGAGTCGTGCGATTTGATCTCCACTCTATAAGGTTTTGATTGAGAGTCGTGCAATTTGATCTCCACTCTATAAGGTTTTGATTGAGAGTCGTGCGATTTGATCTCCACTCTATAAGGTTTTGGGATTTTATTTGTGAATATGTTTTTTAACAGAACCTTGCGCTATTTTTATATGTTTGTCAATTTATTATTTCGAGGGCACGTTCTCCCAATTCTAATGATGACGACACAACGTTATCCTGTGTAAATGGTCTTTGGCTCATTTTTTTCATTATTTCTAAGTTGTGCCAACAATTTGATTGTCTGCAAAATCCCCCAGCAGCCTTTGCTCTGATTTTAGCAACTTTCAGATCAATGCAGATGAGAACACTTTTGTTCTCATCGTTTTTTCTCCTTCTTCACCTTTCATTCCATTTTAATTGCCAATAATTTGGGGTTATTTTCAATCGATGACTCGTTACTTTTATACTTTATTTTGAAATGATTCTCATGATGTATTCTATCTCCAATAACGATAGGAGGATGGAAATGCTTTCCAAAGAATCCATAGTCTAAGTTCTCCAACCTCTGGTCGTATCACATGACTCGATGTCTCGGCCTCGGCAACGCAAGGTTCACCGTGCCTCCACTAGCCTCCATAATAGAGCAAATTCCATGTTCTCCTCCTCCCGGATATACCCGAGGCGGAGGGGATGGGTCTAATCAGCCGACCAATTACAAATCTGTTGTGAGACCTCGTGACATTTAGCCAATAGCGACATCAGCCAATGGCAAGCTCGTGTTATCATTGTTTTGCATCCGTTGAGGAGGTACATAATACATTACCAGAAATAATCCATTGAAGACCATCATGTCCCACTTTGTCTCTGTCTTCCTCCCCCCGGAGCATCTCTGCTCCATCTGTGTAGAAGAGGACCATATGCCTGTGCTGAAGCTCCAGTCTCAGTGTGCGAGGCCGACAGTATTCGTCTCCTGGCACGCTTCGGGTTTGCAGTCGGAGTGTTCACATTATTCCATAGCATAGGGGAACCTGGCCGCTCCTTAACCCATGCTTAGCAAGAGCAGACCTTTGAGCTAGCGGAGGCATGGTTAACCCCGCGTTGCAGGCCCAAACTTTGTCGGCCGATACAATGACAGGTTGGAGAACTTATTATGGATTCTTTGGACATGGATTTTCTCTGATTTGTACATTAATTTATTTTACTGTTGTGCCAAATACTGTGGACACCTGTTGAATCGTTGTGGTCTTTACCTTTTGTGCCATTTTTTGTACTTTAGCAATACTAGTACTTTGGCAATAAGAAATGTGATATTGCACAGTGTTAATGGTGAGGAGTATGAGCTTTATAGATATGGATTTGCTGTTATCTACACCTGGAGCTTGATTAATCTTTTAAAATATAAAACTATCCAAAACTTTACTCTATTTACTAATGTTTAGATGAGGCCATCATGCTCCTATTTTCCTTCATTGTTGTGATTGCAATTGTGTTTCATGTCCATCGACTCATTTGGAGTTTCTACATATTAATGATATTTTAAACTCTGATCCACATTAACTTCATCTTCGTCCCAATGCTTTCACTTTGTTACATATAGTATGTTATTACAATAAATTGTGCACAATACTTCTCTTGGTCTTTTCTGTTCATTCTTTATGTACACTTTCATGTTTCATGCATCATAATGAAACGTATAACTAACTGCCAGTTATGTAAACAAAATAAAGTTTTGGTTGTCGATAATCTTGAGTGTCTTATATGTGTGTATGTATATGTATATATATGTATGTATATATATATATATATATATATATATATACACACACACACACACGCAGCCACCATCCCTCATCGCAGCCACCATCCCTCATCGCAGCCACGATCCCTCATCGCAGCCACCATCCCTCATCGCAGCCACCATCCCTCATCCGCAGCCAGGTTCCCTCATCGCAGCCACCATCCCTCATCGCAGCCACGATCCCTCATCGCAGCCACCATCCCTCATCGCAGCCACCATCCCTCATCCGCAGCCACGTTCCCTCATTCGCAGCCACGTTCCCTCATCCGCAGCCACCATCCCTCATCGCAGCCACCATCCCTCATCGCAGCCACCATCCCTCATCGCAGCCACCATCCCTCATCGCAGCCACCATCCCTCATCCGCAGCCACGTTCCCTCATCCGCAGCCACGATCCCTCATCCGCAGCCACGATCCCTCATCGCGGCCACGATCCCTCATCGCGGCTACGATCCCTCATCGCGGCCAGGATCCCTCATCCAGGCCACGATCCCTCATCACGGCCAGGATCCCTCATCCACAGCCACGATCCCTCATCCGCAGCCACGATCCCTCATCCGCAGCCACGATCCCTCATCCGCATCCACGATCCGTCATCCACAGCCACGATCCCTCATCCACAGCCACGATCCCTCATCGCAGCCACGATCCCTCATCGCAGCCACGATCCCTCATCGCAGCCACGATCCCTCATCCGCAGCCACGATCCCTCATCGCAGCCATGAGCCTCATCGCAGCCATGATCCTCATCCGCAGCCACGATCCCTCATCCGCAGCCACGATCCCTCATCCGCAGCCACGATCCCTCATCGCAGCCACGATCCCTCATCGCAGCCACGATCCCTCATCGCAGCCACCATCCCTCATCCACAGCCACGATCCCTCATCGCAGCCACCATCCCTCATCGCAGCCACCATCCCTCATCGCAGCCACCATCCCTCATCCGCAGCCACCATCCCTCATCCGCAGCCACCATCCCTCATCGCAGCCACCATCCGTCATCCGCAGCCACCATCCCTCATCGCAGCCACCATCCCTCATCGCAGCCACCATCCCTCATCGCAGCCACCATCCCTCATCCGCAGCCACGTTCCCTCATCTGCAGCCACGTTCCCTCATCCGCAGCCACGATCCCTCATCACAGCCACGATACCTCATCGCAGCCAGGATCCCTCATCGCAGCCACGATCCCTCATCCACAGCTTGAATCTCGGCAGGTGAATCCCGGGCTTGAATCCCGGCAGGTGAAGCCTGGTCTTGAATCCCGGCAGGTGAATCCTGGGCTTGAATCTCGGCCTGTGTAGCTTGGGCTTGAATCTCGGCCTGTGTAGCCTGGGCTTGAATCTCGGCCTCTGAATCCTGGCCTTGAATCGTGGCAGGTGAAGCCTGGTCTTGAATCTCGGCCTGTGTAGCCTGGGTTTGAATCTCGGCCTGTGTAGCCTGGGCTTGAATCGCGGTAGGTGAAGCCTGGTCTTGAATCTCGGCCTAGCTCTAAACTGTCATCTGTGTTTCGCAGGTAGGACAATTTGGCAATGTGTGTGTGTGTGTGTGTTATCCCCCAGGTGGACGTTAAACCTGGCGTCCTCTCTGCCGGTATCGATTGGTGGACGTTAAAGACCCTCCGGTGGCCTTCACAAGGCGTAGGCATATTATGGCCTGCACCCTGGCTAAATTCCAAATTCCTGCTCTGACCGACTTGGGATACTGCATCAGCAACACAGGTGCACCCCCAGCAAATGATGCCACCCACAGCCACGAGATTCATACGAAGGAAGAAGAACACAAAAGACGTTCCGCAGTTTGATTAAAATAAATGCAGAGAGGACAAAAAGGAGGGAAACAAGCTTTCGCTCAGTTTCTCCAGCACAATCTATAAAAAGGTAACCACCAGTGATGCACAACCACCACCGGTGATGGACAACCACCACCGGTGATGGACAACCACCACCGGTGATGCACAACCACCACCGGTGATGCACAACCACCACCGGTGATGCACAACCACCACCGGTGATGCACAACCACCACCAGTGATGCAAAAGCACCCCCACTGATGCACAACCACCACCGGTGAGGCACAACCACCACCGGTGATGGACAACCACCACCGGTGATGCACAACCACCGCCGGTGATGCACAGCCACCACCAGTGATGCACAAGCAGGACCAGTGATGCACAACCACCACCAGTGATGCACAACCACCACCAGTGATGCACAAGCAGCAACATTTCGAAACATGGATTTTGCTTCTCTCACCGAGTCACAACATCGTCGAAAATCTATCATGGTGTTCAGAAGAACCCAAGTACTCATCCAGGTAGCTAGTGAACCCAGGTACTCATCCGAGTGGGACGTTCTCAAAATTATAAATCCAGGTAGCCAGTGAACCCAGGTACTCATCCTCGTGGGACGTTCTCAAAATTATGAATCTAGGTAGCCAGTGAACCCAGGTACTCATCCGAGTGGGACATTCTCAAAATTATGAATCCAGGTAGCTAGTGAACCCAGGTACTCATCCGAGTGGGACGTTCTCAAAAATTATGAATCCAGGTACCTAGTGAACCCGGGTACTCATCCTAGTGGGGCGTTCTCAAAATTATAAATCCAGGTACCTAGTGGACCCAGGTACTCATCCTAGTGGGACTTTCTCAAAATTTTAAATCCAGGTAGCCAGTGAACCCAGGTACTCATCCGAGTGGGACGTTCTCAAAATTATAAATCCAGGTAGCGAGTGAACCCAGGTACTCATCCAAGTAAGACGTACTTAAAATTATGAATCCAGGTACCTAGTGAACCCAGGTACTCATCCTAGTGGGACTTTCTCAAAATTATAAATCCAGGTAGCCAGTGAACCCAGGTATTCATCCTCGTGGGACTTTCTCAAAATTATGAATCCAGGTAGCCAGTGAACCCAGGTACTCATCCTCATGGGACGTTCTCAAAATTATGAATCCAGGTAGCCAGTGAACCCAGGAACTCATCCGAGTGGGGCGTTCTCAAAATTATGAATCCAGGTAGCCAGTGAACCCAGGTACTGATCGGAGTGGGACGTTCTCAAAATTTTGCATCCAGGTAGCCAGTGAACCCAGGTACTCATCCTCGTGTGACGTTCTCAAAATTATGAATCCAGGTAGCCAGTGAACCCAGGTACTCATCCGAGTGGGACGTTCTCAAAATTATGAATCCAGGTAGCCAGTGAACCCAGGTACTCATCCTCGTGGGACGTTCTCAAAATTATGAAGCCTGGTAGCTACTGAACCCAGGTCCTCATCCTCGTGGGACTTTCTCAAAATTATGAATCCAGGTAGCTAGTGAACCCAGGTACTCATCCTCGTGGGACGTTCTCAAAATTATGAATCCAGGTAGCCAGTAAACCCAGGTACTCATCCTCGTGGGACGTTCTCAAAATTTTGCATCCAGGTAGCCAGTGAACCCAGGTACTCATCATCGTTGGACGTTCTCAAAATTATAAATCCAGGTAGCCAGTGAACCCAGGTACTCATCCTAGTGGGACGTTCTCAAAATTATGAATCCAGGTAGCCAGTGAACCCAGGTACTCATCCTAGTAAGACGTTCTCAAAATTTTGCATCCAGGTAGCCAGTGAACCCAGGTACTCATCCTCGTGGGACGTTCTCAAAATTATGAATCCAGGTAGCTAGTGAACCCAGGTACTCATCCTAGTGGGACGTTCTCAAAATTATGAATCCAGGTAGCTAGTGAATACAGGTACTCATCCTAGTAAGACGTTCTCAAAATTGTGCATCCAGGTGATTGTCGTATCTGACTCCTTGGACGAGATTCGCTTGTTTACCTCCAAGCCGTTATCGACTTTGATCTTGATCTCTCTCACTTTCCACTACTCTGCAGTTGTAACGAGTTAAAGGAATCCATTTGTGTAATTCTACAGTGAACCAATGGATAAATGCAGAGTACCTCCACATTTTGGCCTCACCATCAGGTGACCTTTTTAGGCAGACATTTACCTGGCTAACAAAACCAGTCTCCAGATCGGACATCCACGAACATCGAAGTCCTTTGTAAATCTGATCTTTTTCACAGTTTTACAAGAGACCTTTGGTCATAGCTCAATGATGTACTTCTCCCCCATCTGGGACATTGTCCTCACTTAACACGTGTCATTAGTGGATGCTGTGTAATGCAAGTTGCATCATCTACTGCAGATACCGTGCGGTCTTCAGAAAGTATTCACCCCCCTTGACTTTCTTCACATTTTGTTGTGTTTCAGCCTAAATTTAAAATGGATTAAATTGAGATTTTTTTTGTCACTGATCTACACACAATACCCCATAATGTCAGAGGAATTGTTTTTTAGAAATCTTTACAAATTAATTAAAAATGAAAAGCTGAAATGTCTTGAGTCAATAAGTATTCAACCCCTTTGCTATGAGACTCCAAATTGAACTCAGGTGCATCCAATTTCCTTTGATCTTCCTTGAGATGTCTCTACAACTTGATTGGAGTCCACCTGTAGCCAATACAATTGATTGGACATGATTTAGAAAGAAACACACCTTTCTATACAAGGTCGCACAGTTGACATGTCAGAGCAGAAACTCGACCATGAAGTCCGTGGAACTGTCCGTAGAACTCCGAGATAAAATTATGAGTAGCATAGATCTGAGGAAGGGTATAAAACAATTTCTAGAGCGTTGAAAATTCCCAAGAGCAAAGGGAGCTCCATCATTAGGAAATGGAACGAATATGGAACTACCTAGACTCTTCCTAGAGCTGGCCGTCCGACCGAACTGAGTAACCGGGCAAGAAGGCCCTTGGTCAGGGAGGTCACCAAGAACCCAATGACCACTCTGATAGAACGACAGAGTTTCTTGGCTGACTTGGGAGAACCTGCTGGAAGGCCAACAATCTCTGCAGCACTCTACAAATCTAAGTCAATTTCCTTTGATCATCCTTGAGACGTCTCGACAACTTCATTGGAGTCCATCTGTAGCCAATTCAATTGATTGGACATGATTTAGAAACAAACACACCTTTCTAAAAAGGTCCCACAGTTGACAGTGAATATCAGAGCAGAAACTCTACCAGGAGGTCCAAGGAACTGTTTGTAGAACCCTGAGCTAGGGAGTGGCCAGATGGAAGCCACTCCGGAGAAAGTCACATGACAGCACACCTGGAGTTTTCAAAAAGGCACGTGAAAGACTCTGAGCATGAGGTAAAATATTCTGTGGTCTAATGAGACGAAAATTTAACTCTTTGGCCTGAATGTAAATTTCTACGTCTGACGGAACCTGAGCACAGCTCATCATTCATCTAACACCATCCCTATCATGAAGCATGGTGGTGGCAGCATCATGCTATGGGGATGTTTTTCAGCAGTAGGGACTGGGAGACTTGTAAGGACAGAGGGAACAATGAATGGAGCCAAATATGGCAAATCCTTGCGGAGAACCTGCTTCAGAGTGCAAAAGACTCGACTGCGGCGAAGATTTACGTTCCAACAGGACAATGACCCCAAGCATACAGCCAAAGCAACACTGGAATGGCTTCAGAACAAGAACGTGAAAGTCCTTGAGTGGTCCAGCCAACACCCAGACTTGAATCACATTGAGAATCTGTGGAAAGACTTGAAGATTGCTGACATTGGTTGATTGCAACTTCACAGAGCTTGAGCAAATCTGCGGGGACGAATAGGAAAGACTCCCCAAATCCAGATGTGCAAAGCTGATACAGACATACCCAAGAAGACTCAAAACTGTAATCGCTGGCAAAGGTGTGTCTACGAGGTATTGATTCAGGGTGAATGAATGAATGAATTATCGTTTTAAGGCCATTTTCCCCGCTAGAGCAGGGGTTAGCCTTGCGGGCCCCATGACAATCATGGTTCCCTGTTTGAGGCAATGTTTTGGCAACCTGTGTGCGCTCTCAATAGAATATGGCAACGTAAGCTACTGAGGAATGGTTACCTGTGTGCGCTCTCAATAGAATATGGCAACATAAGCTACTGAGGAATGGTTACCTGTTGTGTGCTCTCAATAGAATATGGCAACGTAAGCTACTGAGGAATGGTTACCTGTTGTGCGCTCTCAATAGAATATGGCAACGTAAGCTACTGATGAATGGTTACCTGTTGTGCGCTCTCAATAGAATATGGCAACGTAAGCTACTGAGGAATGGTTACCTGTTGTGCGCTCTCAATAGAATATGGCAACGTAAGCTACTGAGGAATGGTTACCTGTTGTGCGCTCTCAATAGAATATGGCAACGTAAGCTACTGAGGAATGGTTACCTGTTGTGCGCTCTCAATAGAATATGGCAACGTAAGCTACTGATGAATGGTTACCTGATGTGCGCTCTCAATAGAATATGGCAACGTAAGCTACTACCTGTTGTGCGCTCTCAATAGAATATGGCAACGTAAGCTACTGAGGAATGGTTACCTGTTGTGCGCTCTCAATAGAATATGGCAACGTAATCTACTGAGGAATGGTTACCTGTTGTGCGTTCTCAATAGAATATGGCAACGTAAACTACTGAGGAATGGTTACCTGTTGTGCGCTCTCAATAGAATATGGCAACGTAAGCTACTGAGGAATGGTTACCTGTTGTGCGCTCTCAATAGAATATGGCAACGTAAGCTACTGAGGAATGGTTACCTGTTGTGCGCTCTCAATAGAATATGGCAACATAAGCTACTGAGGAATGGTTACCTGTTGTGTGCTCTCAATAGAATATGGCAACGTAAGCTACTGAGGAATGGTTACCTGTTGTGCGCTCTCAATAGAATATGGCAACGTAAGCTACTGATGAATGGTTACCTGTTGTGCGCTCTCAATAGAATATGGCAACGTAAGCTACTGAGGAATGGTTACCTGTTGTGCGCTCTCAATAGAATATGGCAACGTAAGCTACTGAGGAATGGTTACCTGTTGTGCGCTCTCAATAGAATATGGCAACGTAAGCTACTGAGGAATGGTTACCTGTTGTGCGCTCTCAATAGAATATGGCAACGTAAGCTACTGATGAATGGTTACCTGATGTGCGCTCTCAATAGAATATGGCAACGTAAGCTACTACCTGTTGTGCGCTCTCAATAGAATATGGCAACGTAAGCTACTGAGGAATGGTTACCTGTTGTGCGCTCTCAATAGAATATGGCAACGTAATCTACTGAGGAATGGTTACCTGTTGTGCGTTCTCAATAGAATATGGCAACGTAAACTACTGAGGAATGGTTACCTGTTGTGCGCTCTCAATAGAATATGGCAACGTAAGCTACTGAGGAATGGTTACCTGTTGTGCGCTCTCAATAGAATATGGCAACGTAAGCTACTGAGGAATGGTTACCTGTTGTGCGCTCTCAATAGAATATGGCAACGTAAGCTACTGAGGAATGGTTACCTGTTGTGCGTTCTCAATAGAATATGGCAACGTAAGCTACTGAGGAATGGTTGCCTGTTGTGCGCTCTCAATAGAATATGGCAACGTAAGCTACTGATGAATGGTTAACTGTTGTGCGCTCTCAATAGAATATGGCAACATAAGCTACTGAGGAATGGTTAACTGTTGTGCGCTCTCAATAGAATATGGCAACGTAAGCTACTGAGGAATGGTTACCTGTTGTGCGCTCTCAATAGAATATGGCAACGTAAGCTACTGATGAATGGTTACCTGTTGTGCGCTCTCAATAGAATATGGCAACGGAAGATACTGAGGAATGGTTAACTGTTGTGCGCTCTCAATAGAATATGGCAACGTAAGCTACTGAGGAATGGTTACCTGTTGTGCGCTCTCAATAGAATATGGCAACGTAAGCTACTGATGAATGGTTACCTGTTGTGCGCTCTCAATAGAATATGGCAACGGAAGATACTGAGGAATGCGTTGAAAAAGCCGAAGTGCAGCTTGGAAGTTTTGTCACCTCATTTGAAAAGCAGATTATAACCTCTTCTTGCCTGGACATGAGCAGTGGGTAGAAGACGTCATGGGGAGCACAAAGGGAGCACGAAGGGAGCACGAAGGGAGCACGGAGGGAGCACGAAGGGAGCACTTCCTCTTTTTTTTGATCAATTGCTTTTTGGTCCAAAAATGAATTTAAGATTTTATTTTTTACTCCTTTACATTTTTAAAATGAATCGATGTGTTCATAACATCAACAACAATAACATTCTTTGTTAGTGTCTCCATAAAGAGGGAAGACGTATTTCATTCTGAGGTTTAAGGGTTAGATGATGCATGTGATGCACACTTGTTTGATTCTAGAGTGCGCTTACCTGACAGAGAGAGTGTGCTTACCTGACAGAGAGAGTGTGCTTACCTGACAGAGGGAGTGCGCTTACCTGACAGAGAGAGTGTGCTTACCTGACAGAGAGAGTGTGCTTACCTGACAGAGGGAGTGTGCTTACCTGACAGAGAGAGTGTGCTTACCTGACAGAGGGAGTGTGCTTACCTGACAGAGAGAGTGTGCTTACCTGACAGAGAGAGTTTGCTTACCTGACAGAGAGAGTGTGCTTACCTGACAGAGGGAGTGCGCTTGCCTGACAGAGAGAGAGTGCGCTTACCTGACAGAGGGAGTGCACTTACCTGACAGAGGGAGGGCGCTTACCTGACAGAGGGAGTGCGCTTACCTGACAGAAGGAGTGCGCTTACCTGACAGAGGGAGGGCGCTTACCTGACAGAGGGAGTGCGCTTACCTGACAGAGGGAGTGCGCTTACATGAAAGAGGGAATGCGCTTGCCTGACAGAGGGAGTGCGCTTACCTGACAGAGGGAGTACGCTTACCTGACAGAGGGAGTGCGCTTGACTGACAGAGGGAGTGCGCTTACCTGACAGAGGGAGTGCGCTTGCCTGACAGAGGGAGTGCGCTTACCTGACAGAGGGAGTGTGCTTACCTGACAGAGGGAGTGCGTTTACCTGACAGAGGGAGTGCGCTTACCTGACAGAGGGAGTGCGCTTGCCACGCACAACGTGGCTTTGGCTTTACCACATTTCATTCTTTGCCTCTTCATAACCTTGGCTTTACCACGTTTCATTCTTTGCATCCTTCATGACCTTGGCTTTACCACGTTTCATTCTTTGCATCCTTCATGACCTTGGCTTTACCACGTTTCATCCTTTGCCTCTTCATGACCTTGGCTTTACCATGTTTCATTCTTTGCATCCTTCATGACCTTGGCTTTACCACGTTTCATTCTCTGCATCCTTCATGACCTTGGCTTTACCACGTTTCATTCTTTGCATCCTCCATGACCTTGGCGTTACCACGTTTCATCCTTTCCCTCTTCATGACCTTGGCTTTACCACGTTTCATTCTTTGCATCCTTCATGACCTTGGCTTTACCCCGTTTCATTCTTTGCATCCTTCATGACCTTGGCTTTACCACGTATCATCCTTTGCCTCTTCATGACATTGGCTTTACCACGTTTCATCCTTTGCCTCTTCATGACCTTGGCTTTACCACGTTTCATTCTTTGCATCCTTCATGACCTTGGCTTTACCACGTATCATCCTTTGCCTCTTCATGACCTTGGCTTTACCACGTTTCATCCTTTGCCTCTTCATGACCTTGGCTTTACCACGTTTCATTCTTTGCATCCTTCATGACCTTGGCTTTACCATGTATCATCCTTTGCCTCTTCATGACCTTGGCTTTACCACATTTCATCCTTTGCCTCTTCATGACCTTGGCTTTACCACGTTTCATCCTTTGCCTCCTCATGACCTTGGCTTTACCACGTATCATCCTTTGCCTCTTCATGACCTTGGCTTTACCACGTTTCATTTTTTGCCTCCTTCATGACCTTGGCTTTACCACGTTTCATCCTTTGCCTCTTCATGACCTTGGCTTTACCACGTTTCATTCTTTGCATCCTTCATGACCTTGGCTTTACCACGTATCATCCTTTGCCTCTTCATGACCTTGGCTTTACCACGTTTCATCCTTTGCCTCTTCATGACCTTGGCTTTACCACGTTTCATTCTTTGCATCCTTCATGACCTTGGCTTTACCACGTATCATCCTTTGCCTCTTCATGACCTTGGCTTTACCACGTATCATCCTTTGCCTCTTCATGACCTTGGCTTTACCACGTATCATCCTTTGCCTCTTCATGACCTTGGCTTTACCACGTATCATCCTTTGCCTCTCCATGACCTTGGCTTGGCTTTACCACGTATCATCCTTTGCCTCTCCATGACCTTGGCTTTACCACGTTTCATCCTTTGCATCCTTCATGACCTTGGCTTTACCACGTATCATCCTTTGCCTCTTCATGACCTTGGCTTTACCACGTATCATCCTTTGCCTCTTCATGACCGTGGCTTTACCACGTTTCATCCTTTGCATCCTTCATGACCTTGGCTTTACCATGTTTCATTCTTTGCATCCTTCATGACCTTGGCTTTACCATGTATCATCCTTTGCCTCTTCATGACCTTGGCTTTACCACGTTTCATCCTTTGCCTCTTCATGACCTTGGCTTTACCACGTTTCATTCTTTGCATCCTTCATGACCTTGGCTTTACCATGTATCATCCTTTGCCTCTTCATGACCTTGGCTTTACCACGTTTCATCCTTTGCCTCTTCATGACCTTGGCTTTACCACGTTTCATCCTTTGCCTCTTCATGACCTTGGCTTTACCACGTATCATCCTTTGCCTCTTCATGACCTTGGCTTTACCACGTTTCATTTTTTGCCTCCTTCATGACCTTGGCTTTACCACGTTTCATCCTTTGCCTCTTCATGACCTTGGCTTTACCACGTTTCATTCTTTGCATCCTTCATGACCTTGGCTTTACCACGTATCATCCTTTGCCTCTTCATGACCTTGGCTTTACCACGTTTCATCCTTTGCCTCTTCATGACCTTGGCTTTACCACGTATCATCCTTTGCCTCTTCATGACCTTGGCTTTACCACGTATCATCCATTGCCTCTTCATGACCTTGGCTTTACCACGTATCATCCTTTGCCTCTTCATGACCTTGGCTTTACCACGTATCATCCTTTGCCTCTCCATGACCTTGGCTTTACCACGTTTCATCCTTTGCCTCTCCATGACCTTGGCTTTACCACGTTTCATCCTTTGCATCCTTCATGACCTTGGCTTTACCACGTATCATCCTTTGCCTCTTCATGACCTTGGCTTTACCACGTATCATCCTTTGCCTCTTCATGACCTTGGCTTTACCACGTTTCATCCTTTGCATCCTTCATGACCTTGGCTTTACCACGTTTCATCCTTTGCATCCTTCATGACCTTGGCTTTACCATGTTTCATTCTTTGCATCCTTCATGACCTAGGCTTTACCACGTTTCATCCTTCGCATCCTTCATGACCTTGGCTTTACCACGTTTCATTTTTTGCCTCTTCATGACCTTGGCTTTACCACGTTTCATCCTTTGCATCCTTCATGACCTTGGCTTTACCACGTTTCATCCTTTGCTCTTCATGACCTTGGCTTTACCACGTTTCATCCTTTGCCTCTTCATGACCTTGGCTTTACCACGTTTCATCCTTCATGACCTTGGCTTTACCACGTTTCATCCTTTGCATCCTTCATGACCTTGGCTTTACCATGTTTCATTCTTTGCATCCTTCATGACCTTGGCTTTACCACGTTTCATCCTTTGCCTCTTCATGACCTTGGCTTTACCACGTTTCATCCTTTGCCTCTTCATGACCTTGGCTTTACCACGTTTCATTCTTTGCCTCTTCATGACCTTGGCTTTACCACGTTTCATCCTTTGCATCCTTCATGACCTCAGCTTTACCACGTTTCATTCTTTGCCTCCTTCATGACCTTGGCTTTACCACGTTTCATCCTTTGCCTCTTCATGACCTTGGCTTTACCACGTTTCATTCTTTGCCTCCTTCATGACCTTCGCTTTACCACGTTTCATTCTTTGCATCCTTCATGACCTTGGCTTTACCACGTTTCATTCTTTGCCTCCTTCATGACCTTCGCTTAACCACGTTTCATTCTTTGCATCCTTCATGACCTTGGCTTTACCACGTTTCATTCTTTGCCTCTTCATGACCTTGGCTTTACCACGTTTCATCCTTTGCCTCTTCATGACCTTGGCTTTACCACGTTTCATCCTTTGCCTCTTCATGACCTTGGCTTTACCACGTTTCATCCTTTGCCTCTTCATGACCTTAGCTTTACCACGTTTCATCCTTTGCCTCCTTCATGACCTTGGCGTTACCACGTTTCATCCTTTGCCTCTTCATGACCTTGGCTTTACCACGTTTCATTCTTTGCCTCCTTCATGACCTTGGCTTTACCAAGTTTCATCCTTTGCCTCTTCATGACCTTGGCTTTACCACGTTTCATTCTTTGCCTCCTTCATGACCTTCGCTTTACCACGTTTCATCCTTTGCCTCCTTCATGACCTTGGCTTTACCACGTTTCATCCTTTGCCTCTTCATGAACTTGGCTTTACCACGTTTCATTCTTTGCCTCCTTCATGACCTTGGCTTTACCACGTTTCATTCTTTGCATCCTTCATGACCTTGGCTTTACCACGTTTCATTCTTTGCCTCCTTCATGACCTTGGCTTTATTATGTTTCATTCTTTGCCTATTCATGACCTTGGCTTTACCACGTTTCATCCTTTGCCTCCTTCATGACCTTTGCTTTACCATGTTTCATTCTTTGCATCCTTCATGACATTGGCTTTACCACGTTTCATCCTTTGCCTCTTCATGACCTTGGCTTTACCACGTTTCATTCTTTGCATCCTTCATGACCTTGGCTTTACCACGTTTCATCCTTTGCCTCCTTCATGACCTTGGCTTTACCACGTTTCATTCTTTGCCTCCTTCATGACCTTGGCTTTACCACGTTTCATCCTTTGCCTCTTCATGACCTTGGCTTTACCACGTTTCATTCTTTGCATCCTTCATGACCTTGGCTTTACCACGGATCATCCTTTGCCTCTTCATGACCTTGGCTTTACCATGTTTCATTCTTTACCTCCTTCATGACCTTGGCTTTACCACGTTTCATCCTTTGCCTCTTCATGACCTTGGCTTTACCACGTTTCATCCTTTGCCTCTTCATCACCTTGGCTTTACCACGTTTCATTCTTTGCATCCTTCATTACCTTGGCTTTACCACGTATCATCCTTTGCCTCTTCATGACCTTGGCTATACCATGTTTCATTCTTTGCATCCTTCATGACCTTGGCTTTACCACGTTTCATTCTTTGCCTACTTCATGACCTTGGCTTTACCACGTTTCATCCTTTGCCTCTTCCTGACCTTGGCTTTACCATGTTTCATTCTTTGCATCCTTCATGACCTTGGCTTTACCACGTATCATCCTTTGCCTCTTCATGACCTTGGCTTTACCACGTATCATCCTTTGCCTCTTCATGACCTTGGCTTTACCATGTATCATCCTTTGCATCCTTCATGACCCTGGCTTTACCACATTTCATTTTTTACCTCCTTCATGACCTTGGTTTTACAACGTTTCATGCTTTGCCTCCTTCCTGACCTTGGCTATACCATGTTTCATTATTTGCCTCTTCCTGACCCTGGCTTTACCATGTTTCATTCTTTGCCTCTTCATGACCTTGGTTTTACCATGTTTCATTCTTTACCTCTTCATGACCTTGGCTTTACCATGGTTAATTTTTTTTTTTTTTTTGAAAACAGAATCGAGGCTCGTGAAAGAGCTAACATTTATTTCACAAACAAATCAAACAGACAAACAGAATATATAAAAAGAGGGAGGGTGGACAAGATGGGGAGAGAAGGGGAAGCACACAAACACAACATTTGAGAGCAGGGAGATGTGTGGGAGGGAGAGGGCTTTGGGGGAGGAGGCGTGGGAAGGGGGGGTGGGGGGCGGGGGAGAAGTATAAAACACAAGGACACCAAGGATTTCCAGGACAGAAGTTGGTATTTCAAAAAAGTGGATTTGGGGTGAAATTAGCGGGGGTAGAAAAGATCAAGGTTTTGGATGGGGGAAGATAAGAGATGGTGGTGAACACCTGTTTTAAAGACCTGGAGGGAGGAGTGGGATTGAAGAGAGTGAGGGAGTTTGTTCCAGAGGCGGGAGAAAAGAGGAATGAAAAAGTGAAGGTGAGCAGAGAGTCTTGATTTTGGCAGTTTAACCATAAGAGGGTTGCAGGCAGATCTTGTGCGACCTGTAGGAATATTTGGGGGACAGAGCCCAGAGAGAGCTGGGGGGGAAAGGCCAGAGAGGAGTCGGTAGAAGACGGAAAGACCACCAACCTGCCTGCGGTGAGTGACTGATAGGCCCTTGGAGTTAGCTTCATCGGGGGAGATTCCAATGATTCTGAACGCTTTGGTTTCAACAGCGTAAAGACGAGCTAGGTGTGAGGCAGGAGCACCAGCCCAGAGGGGAGAGCAATATTCCATTGAGCTGCGGATGAAAGCCTTGTATGTGGTGATGAGCGCAGGTGTGCCAAGGAAGGACTTCGCACGACGGAGGATGCCCAGTCGGCGACTGGCTTTGGAGGCCAGATTTGAAATGTGGTTTTCCCAGGAAAGATCATGGCAGATAGTGAGACCCAAATGCTTGAGTGACAGAACTTCATGGAGAGGATTATTCAGAAAGTGGATGGGAGGGTTGTCCAGTCGGTCTTTTCGGAGAGACATCGTAAGAGTGTGAGATTTGTCAGGATTGAAAGACATGTTCCACTTGTTTGCCCAGTCTGTGATTTTGTCCAGGTCTGCAGCGAGTGAGGAGGCTGCAGACTGCCGATCTGAGGGATGAGGAATGGAGCGACAGAGAGTAGAGTCATCAGCAAAGAGACAGAGAAGATTTTCCAGAGAGTCGGACAGATCTTTGATGAAGACCAGAAAAAGCACAGGGCCCAGAACACTGCCTTGGGGAACTCCAGCCTGAACAGGAGGAGGAGATGAGAGAAACCCATTCAGAGCCACACGTTGACAACGACTAGAGAGGAAGTCCGCCAGCCATGCGTGGAGATTTCCATGGATACCAAAGGAGGAGGGTTTTGTGAGCAGAGCGGGGTGCCAGACCGTATCGAAGGCACGTGATATGTCAAGGGAGACAGCTCTAATTTCCTGTTTGGCATTAAGGACCTCCATCCATTGTTGAGAAAGCAGAAGCAGCATGTCCAGAGGAGAGTGACCAGGTCTGAAACCAAATTGATGATCAGAGAACAAGCCATTGGTGAAGAGGAAAGATTTCATATCCGAAGCAATGATGGATTCCATGACTTTGCTGATAATTGGGAGAAGGCTGATTGGTCTGTAGTTGCTAGGATCTGTTTTTGCACATTTTTTGTGCAAAGCAGTGATGTTGGCTGATTTCCAAGCAGCTGGCAGATGACCTTGAGCAAAAGAGAGGGTGAAGAGAACAGAGAGAGGGAGTGAAAGAGTGGAAGAACAGGATTTTAGGACCCGTGGGCTGATGCCGTCAGGTCCAGTTGCAGAATCAGAGTCGAGAGTTGACAGAAACTTTTCCACCTTGTCAGGAGGAAAGGACACAGAGTCCAGGAGCAGCTGGTTACGACTGGGTACGGTGGGTACAGAGAGGGATGGGTTTGGGACGACACAGAGTCCAGGAGCAGCTGGGTACGACTGGGTACGGTGGGTACAGAGAGGGATGGGTTTGGGACACAAGATTTAGAGGCAAACACAGAGTTGAGGTATTCAGCTTTTTCACGTGCGGAGTCAGCTGTGTAGCCGTTTGAGGTAAGGGAGGGGATGGAGGGGGAACAAACACCAGAAACAGATTTGACCAGACGCCACCAGGATTTGGAAGAGGGAGACAGATAAGAGAGTTCGGTCTTGAGAACGGAGAGATATTGTTTCCTGGCTCTCCTGAGGGTGGACACACACTTGTTTCGGGCTTTGTGAAAGGAAATGAGATTTCCTTCCGTTGGATTTGCTTTCCAGGAGACGAAGGCAAGTTGTTTCTGGGCAACAGCCTCACCACAAGATTCCGTGTACCATGGATGGGAGGAAGGGTATGACAACTGAAGACGAGATGGGATAAATCTGTGCATGAGAGAGAGCAATTTACTTTGGAAGAATTCCCAGGATGAGTTGATGTCAGAGGCGGGAGAGATGGGAGACCAGTCCAAATGATTGATGGCTGCTTGAAGACCATGCCAGTTGGCCTGAGTGAAATGCCAGACTCGTCGACGCTGAGGAGGCTCTCTGAGAATGGTCAGAGAGATGTCCACTTTAACAAGCACATGATCAGATGAGCCGATTGGAGCAGAAGAAGAGCAGCAGACATTTTCAGGGAAGTTAGTCAAAACCAAGTCCAGAAGAGAAGATGCTCCATTGACTGAGATCCGGGTTGGGAAATTGAGTTGAGTTGTTTTTTTTTGAGTTGAGATTTTAAACAAGGAAGTATGGGGTGAAAGACCGGGACAAAGACAGAGAACGAAAGTAATTGCAGCACAATTGACGGACCGCTGAGAGGAAAACAAAGCCTCGAGGTCGGACACGGTAGCCTACTCAGCCTCAAAAGACGCGACATGAATTAACCGACGATTTTGTATACATGTATGAAAAATTAATACCGATAATCTACCTAAAGACAAACTATAGGTACACACACCGAAGGATAGATACAGTTTCGACAAAAACACAATTGTGAAAAATTACTTAGCTTCGAAAGCGTGAGCGCATGGACAGCTTCGAAAAGACGTGACCTCGCCCAACAACACCGTGACCTCACCATTCTTTGCTTCTTCCTGACCTTGGCTTCATGTTTCATTCTCTGCCTCTTCCTGACCATGGCTTTACCATGTTTCATTCTTTGCCTCTTCCTGACCTTGGCTTTATGTTTCATTCTTTGCCTCTTCATAACCTTGGCTTTACCATGTTTCATTCTTTGCCTCTTCCTGACCTTGGCTTTTTGTTTCATTCTTTGCCTCTTCATGACCTTGGCTTTACCATGTTTCATTCTTTGCCTCTTCCTGACCTTGGCTTTATGTTTCATTCTTTGCCTCTTCATGACCTTGGCTTTACCATGTTTCATTCTTTGCCTCTTCATGACCTTGGCTTTACCATGTTTCATTCTTTGCCTCTTCCTGACCTTGGCTTTATGTTTCATTCTTTGCCTCTTCATGACCTTGGCTTTTCCATGTTTCATTCTTTGCCTCTTCCTGACCTTGGCTTTTTGTTTCATTCTTTGCCTCTTCATGACCTTGGCTTTTCCATGTTTCATTCTTTGCCTCTTCCTGACCTTGGCTTTTTGTTTCATTCTTTGCCTCTTCATGACCTTGGCTTTTCCATGTTTCATTCTTTGCCTCTTCCTGACCTTGGCTTTATGTTTCATTCTTTGCCTCTTCATGACCTTGGCTTTTCCATGTTTCATTCTTTGCCTCTTCCTGACCTTGGCTTTTTGTTTCATTCTTTGCCTCTTCATGACCTTGACTTTTTGTTCATTCTTTGCTTCTTCATGACCTTGGCTTTACCATTTTTCATTCTTTGCCTCCTTCATGACCTTGGTTTTACCATGTTTCATTCTTTGCATCCTAAGATTGGATTATCCATGTTTACTCACAGTTTGTACCAAATCTCTTTATTTATACATTTTAAAATCTTTATCAAATTTACCTTCATCACATTCAATAAAGTCTCATCTTGTTTTTATTAATCTACAGGATTTCCTCGCACAATTTTCTTTCATCCAGAATACAATGTCAGAAATGATCCCCTTACCTTGTGCTATTTTGGGATTTTCATGCGAATGTAAGAAGGTAATAATAAGTAACTGTGTAAAAGATTGGCACCAGTAATGAGGTGTTACCCCTGCAGTGCACAATGGGGTCACAGCATGTGGGGGTTGAACAACTTGGTGCAAGTCTTGGAACCATTCCCCTTGGATATTTTTGGAAAATCTAAACATACACCCAGAAAAAGTGTATTTTTGTACAAGCAGGTGTTGGAAGAGCGAAACATTTGTTTAAAATCCGATCCGATGCATCACACTGTTAGAGCGTCGGTGCCACCAAAGGAATTTCTAGTAAGAAGCCGAATGTACTTGGAAACTTACCTGCGAGAAAGGTGTGTGCCTCAGCACGACAAAACAGTTGGAGAACTTCCTGATCAATTCGTCAAAAAAGTTGATATCTTGAGAAGTGTGTATTGTAAAAATTCTCAACCATGTGGGCTCCGAAAGGTTCGTAGATTCGGGCATTTTACCCAAACCTTTGTGCTTTTAGCACCGACTGGGAGGTCATATCTGGGATTTGTCGATGCAAAGAGTAAGTTTAAAATGATGATATTTACTATTAATCATGTTTGGGATGAGGGAAGATCGCTGGGAGTGGGATCTGTTCGAGCTGTTATAAATATATAAACTCATTCCAACCAATGATCGACTGATATTGATGTTCGGTATCCTCCGGTGTCGTAGAAAGCTGGAATTTGGCATGCCGACGGACATCGAAGGAAACACACTGGAAAAAAAATCACACAACCATCGGAAAGTGTCTGTAAATGAAAATTTACACAAAAAACCTAAACGCATCCATAAAAACCCCCCAAAAAACCTCAATCGATATGCAGCATTTGAAAACTGTAATTTCTATAACTGTAAAATAAACATGACAATAATGACTGTAACTGAAAAAAAGAAAAAGCATCCGTAAATGAACATTTACACACAAAAAACCTAAACGCGTCCATAAAACCCCCCAAAAAACCTCAATCGATATGTAGCGTTTGAAAACTGTAATGTCCAAATTGTACGTTTAGTGCTACTGAAGCAGTCTTGTACACCATGACACATATACACTGCATAAGATGACCTGAGTCACAGTTTAGAACCGTGGTTCTTAACCTGGGTTCGACCGAACCCCAGGGGTTCAGTGAGCCAGTCTCAGGGGTTCGGCAGAGGTCCTCCGAAACGCATTGCAATTTTTTATTTTTTTTATTTTTTAGTTTTGTATCAATTTTGAATCTATGTGTAATTACGCTTATAATTTATATTATTATTATTTTGCTATGTATGTTACGAACGAATGGAAATGTTATTTGTAATTGTATTCCCATCCCATTCATGGTTTCTCTGGTCTGTGTTTAAGATAAGTTGTTTCACACTGACTGTAGTAAGTTGAACCAATGAGCAACTTGCTAATTATTCTGTTTATGGTGCTGACTTGCTTACTTACTTACTGGATTTTGGACTTTGCAGGTGTTCGGAAATTCCAGTGAATAGCCTCGATTAGCTTGCCGTGTGCCGTGCGTCATTGGTCGCGCCTTACTTTGGAGTTACTGATTAATTGAAAAGTAAGCTGGAAATGTTTGTGGATATGCAGGGCGGGTTCAGAGTTATATTAAAGTCAAAAGTGGATGGTGATTATAAAATATGATTGAATTACTCAGAAAATTAGGTGGAGGTGATATAACTCCTTTGGTCGCAATTCAAAACTAACAATTCGCAGTTTTCTATGTAATATTATAATGGGATTTGAGGTGACATAGAGTTGAGTGGATAATAAATCCCGTCATCATAACTATAAGTTATGTTTTCTTCGTTAAAATTTCTCAGTTTTCAGAGGGGTACTGATTATATTTAAGCACGTTCCTTTTTTAATTTTAGTCATATAATTATTTGCCCGAACTCAATTAAGATCAGTTTGATACTTTATTATTATTTTTTTTGCAGTATGTCAAGCAAAAAAAGGAAGTGGTCGGAAGATTACGTGCAGTACGGGTTCACGTGTTTGACGGAACGGGACGGAAGTCAGCGTCCTCAATGCATGCTTTGCAATGTCAAGTTGAGTAACTCCAGCCTAGCACCAGCAAAACTACGGGAACACTTCAAAAAACTGCATGGCGAGGGGCAGTACAAAGACGCAACACTGGATGAATTCAAATAGAAGAGAGTCCGATTCGAAGCAAGTGCTACCTTGCCCACTCTCGGTTTCGTTCCAATTGACAAACCGATCCTCACCGCGTCGTATGAAGTTGCGTACCTGATCACAAAGCAGGGCAAACCGCACACCGTTGGCGAGACACTCATCAAACTGGCCGCATTGAAGATGGCCAACATCATGCTGGGAAAGGCTGCTGAAAACAAGTTGTCTCTCGTTCCACTCTCAAATGACACCATCAGATGCAGAATCGACGACATCAGCGACGACATCCTTGCCCAGGTAGTTGCAGATTTAGTCGCGAGCCCAACGAAATTCAGCCTTCAACTCGATGAGACCACCGACGTTTCGAATTTGAGCCAGCTCATCTTATTTGTGCGTTATGTCAAAGGAGACAAGATCAAGGAAGACTTTCTGCTCTGCAAGCCTCTCACAACAACAACAAAGGCAGCTGACATGAAGAAGCTTGCGGACGACTTCTTCAGAAGCAATGGCCTCTCGTGGAACATGGTGTCTGCAGTTTGCTCGGACGGAGCTCCAGCCATGCTGGGATGCAACTCCGGTTTTGGAGCGCTGGTGAAGGCCGATGCACCACACATCATCGTCACGCACTGCGTCCTGCACAGACACACGCTGGCATCAAAAGCCCTGCCTCCAAAACTAGCCAATGTTCTGAAAATCGTGGTTGAAACTGTGAATTACGTGCGAAGCCGTGCTCTGAATCATCGCATCTTCAAAGAGCTGTGCAATGAAATCGGCTCTGAATTCGAAGTCCTTCTCTACCACTCTAACGTTCGATGGTTATCATGAGGGAAGGTAGTGAGCCGTGTTTTTGCCTTGCATGTAGAATTAGCCCTGTTTTTGCGAGAACACCAGCATTGCCATGCAACGCACTTCCAAGAGTCAGAGTTCATCCTTGCCTTGGCGTACTTGGCTGACATCTTCGACGCACTCAATCTCAATTGCCAGATGCAGGGCGGTGGAGTGAATGTCATCGAATCTGAAGAAAAGCTGAGCACTTTCCGAAAGAAGTTACCGTTGTGGAGGCGGCGAACAGAGAACGACAACTTCGCGAACTTTTCGCTACTGGACGAGTGCGTGAGCGGGATCGAAGATGAGTCTGAAGTTGGAGGCACTGCTGTACCGGGGGAGCTGAAGCAAGCGATTGCCACGCACTTGGATGAGCTGGGAAAGTCATTCGACGGCTACTTCCCCGACCAAGAGCAATACCCAGCATGGGTGCGGAAGCCGTTTACTTTCGACGTTGCAACGGCAGATGTCAACGACCAATACCTCGACGACCTCATCAAACTTCAGCAGAGCCAGACTCAACAATAACTCTTCGGCACAACAACGCTCTCAACGTTTTGGTGCCGCCAAATGGAAGGGTATCCTCACATCGCTAAAATTGCCCTTGAGATCCTCACGCCGTTCGTTACAACGTATCTCTGCGAGCATGCGTTTCCGAAACTGGTGGACATTAAAACAAAGAAAAGGAGCAGGCTTGCATGCGAAAATGATTTGAGGGTGGCCCTTGCCAAAACAAAACCACGCATTTCCCAGATCGCCTCCCGAAAAGAAGAACAGAAAACGCATTAAGATGCAATTCTTCTTAATTTTTTGGTCAAATTTGAGGGGTTCGGCACCTTTAAAAAGGTTAAGAACCACTGGTTTAGAAAAACACATGATGAATCGGTGGCCTCTTCTTCACTCCATTATTGCGCCATCTCACATGCCACGCCCACTTCCTAGGCGCTCCTATTACATTACCTATACACCACCTTAAAGAACACGTCCAAGTACTGCATAACTGGACATTATTGGAAGGATCATGAAAGCAATTTGTATTCCACAGTGTTTAAGTGATTTATTAAATTTAAATAAAGGATTAAAGAGGCTTAATAAATAAATTAATTGCATGCTTAACCCAGTGTCAATTCATCACCCTGTGGAACATGTTACTGTTTGCAATGATTTTCGTCTTTGTTTCATATCCAGACAGGTAGACAGAGTTCCTCTCCGCACGTGTGCAACCAGGAATAATTAAAAGCTAGAGTCCTATAAAACGACAAACTTGTCTTCCTATTCATGTTCCGATTTGTGTTCAAAATACAACATTCTATTTAAATATGTCATCCTCGATCATAAACCTGATAAGACAGAAATGTGTGTACAGACCTCCCTGTAAACAATCCACCGGCCGATAGGAGAAGAGCAGAGGAGAGCGAGGCAGATAGTGGTGGGGCTCCGCCAGGTAAGGGAGAGAAAGGGGCGGAGCTATGGATGCCTTGAGGGGCGGAGTTTTGTCCAGAGAGCGAGGGGAGGAGCCTTGACAGCAGGATTCGGCACATGGAGGGAGGTTTTCGGGTCACGCTAAGTCCGACATTTGAGATTCTGAGGAGGTATGGAGAGCACCAGAGAGGGTTTCTGGAATGTCTCCGAGGAGAGCTGATAAGGACATCGTCTTGCATATCCTTTTTGGGCCCTGTGCCATTGTCGTTTGTTGCTGCCTGATCATCATCTTGCCTGACTCATCATCCTGCACATCACTTCCTCATGACTCTTCATCGCCTGCTCGTGGATGCTCCACTCTCCCCCCACCTCGCTACCACCACCCCAGGTCCCCAGGTTTTGTTCCCTTTCCCTGTCTGTGCTTGAGTCCGGTGTGTGGCACCATCGGTCCGTAGCTTTGTGTGTAGTTACTCCCGCCAGGGAGTAATGCATTCGATCGTGTCCGTCCGTGTGTTTGTGAACAAGATATCTGCAAAAGTTCTGAACGGATTTGGATGAAAGTTGGTGAGATGATTGCCCTTGGGATAAGGAAGAATTGATTTGTTTTTGGTGAAGCTCAGGATATTATTCCAGATCCAGGAATTTTTTGGGGGATTTTTTTACCATTGGAAGACAGGGCTCATTTTTTTAAACATTATTTTCTATATATTATATATTTAACATTGTGATATGAAAATAGTTTTCATATTTGTTGTAAATGTAGTTTACACTCGTGGTTATGCGTTAGAGCGGTGTATTGTTTAGCAGCGTCGTCTTCAATGTTCTTTTTTTTCTTCTTCTAATAAAGACATATTCTGTCATTTTAAAACCACCAAAGTGTGTATTCGGTTTTCCCGTTTCATAAAATGTATCTGTTGATACGTATAATGCTTTAAAACTGTGTTTTTTTTTTAACCTCAGAAGATATATCAACATTTACCTCAACGAATGTCAATCGCGGTGTCCGTATTTGATGAACTTATGAAGACTTAGGTGACATAAGTGTGACCAGCATGTGCACGGGATTCTTCCCAGAAGAATGAGTGGTCGCATTAGCTTGTACGACTTAAAATGAGCGAGTTTTGTTTTCACGTTTGGGCCAGTTTTACATGTTGTATCCCGAAGGTATAAAACGAACGTTTTTCCTGGCTTACACTTTTATTTGAGGTCACACATGCCTCAAAATACACTCACCTATATGGAATTGAACGCTGAATCCGAAAATGTAAGTGAAATTGCCTTGTTTTTTTTTTTTTTACATTATCTTCTATATATTCTATATATATATATATATATATATATATATATATATATATATATATATATATATATATATATATATATATATATATATATATATATATATCTGTGCAGTGTCTGTCTTGTGTTGTCTTGTCTTGTGTTTTCACTGAACTACTCCCTCAAACTTTTGTGAAATCGTACTATTCCAACTTGACCCACGGCCGGAGTATGCGCTCTACTGAGTGGCGTTCTAGTTATTTAATAGATTCAATCTTCCCTGTTTGTTATTTGTTACGGGAAATAAACCAGTTGGACTTACCAGAGCCAAGGTTCTCATGTTTCTCCTCAGTCTCGTGCTCGTGTAGTCCACCATAATTCGTATCGATATGAAGGGGTTAAAATCCTTTCGGTACTTTGTGGGATTTGAACCTCCCGCCGCAATATGCTCCATGTTCGTTAAGCCGTTGACGCTACAGTATTATATCTTGTGCTTTTTCAAGTTCTACCAATGCATGATAAAAATCTCCTCTTTTTTGACAAATATTTCTCTTGGATCTGTCCAACAATGAATATGATTTTAGTTGAAGGTCATCCATTCATAAATCCAAAATGGCTCCCACCTACACTTGTGACCTCCCTTAATGTCAGCTCAATCACCTTTTCAAATATTCTCAAGGCTTGTTCCATGAATTTGATCCCTCCATATCCATATGATGAGGATAGTAATGGATCTCCCTTCATCTTCGAGATATCAACAATACTGGTACCTTTACACAATGAATAGGTATGACACCACATCGAACAAATACTGTACCTTGATAGAAAGTGAGCATCAAGGAAGATTTTCAGGTCGTCATGGCCTGCATTATAATACAAACTAGGCCCAAAATGAGCAGGTACGCGTCGAGCTTCTTCAATCGCACCATGTAGTTGGTAACTGCCTCTTTCCAAAGAGTCGGCAAAGTCCAAAATTTATAGCGTTCAGCGATCACCATCGGTTTTGGCGCATAATGGTTTGTTAACAAGGCCTCATCTGAGCGTAAGTTTTCGGTTTTGGCGCATAATGGTCTGTTAACAAGGCCTCATCTGAGCTAGGTTTTCGGTTTTGGTGCATAATGGTCTGTTAACAAGGCCTCATCTGAGCGTAAGTTTTCGGTTTTGGCGCATAATGGTCTGTTAACAAGGCCTCATCTGAGCGTAAGTTTTCGGTTTTGGCGCATAATGGTCTGTTAACAAGGCCTCATCTGAGCGTAAGTTTTCGGTTTTGGCGCATAATGGTCTGTTGACAAGGCCTCATCTGAGCATATGTTTATTCGGTTTTGGCGCATAATGGTCTGTGTTACGACCTGGCCCCTGCGTGAAGGGCTCGGGGTATTGCCTATTGCTCCGGAGATCCTAATCGATGTGCTTGGGAGAACAATACGTTCCCCATTGGCGGGTCATGCCATATGAGCAGTCAGAAGTGACCGAGCGAAGTTACCATCCAAATGCTGACGCAATTTTACACCCCCCCCCCCAAAATTCAACACACAGTATGCCAATCGATATATGCAATGCAAATTCAAAACAGGGGAATAAATGCAAATCCTTTACTCGGAATCAAGAAAAAGAAAGAAAGGGTATAACACCAAGGAAAAGCTAAATCATAAGGAAAATAAATCCCGCTGATATGCAGCGGCAAAGTTCAAGTAATTAAAGGAAGGCGCCAAGACAAAACAGACATGACAATTAAACGACCCACCCGGTATCCCTAGCTAATCCCAAAGGGGAGGGAGAGGGTAGCAAAATAACAAAGAAATACTCGCCAGGATATAAAGGAAATACAGACTTGGCATTTAATATGGAATATTTTTTTTGGGGGGTGAACTTACTTTTCAAGATGACTTAGAACCAAAAGTTCATTGGAATTATGTTGAAATTATTCTAGATTTTGTTAATGTGACCTTTAAAAGAAACAAAAACCACATTTGACATTTCAAAACAAATAAATTGATCCTTGAAAGTGATGTAAACTGATATCGAACTCAATTCACGGACAGTACTGTGTTAAACTTCTGTGCGTTTCCCAGAAGTATCTCTTTATTTTGCACATTAGACAAAAATTTTTTTTACAAAAACAAAAGTTAAATTACGACTGGGATTACGGACAGTAAAATTACAGTTCAGTACTTCGTGTAACCCCCACGAGCATTCAGGAGAGCACGTACACGTTGATGCCTGCTGTTTACGAGATTTGCCAAGGTTTGGACAGGAATCGCTTGCCATGCAGTGACAATAGCCTGCTGCAATTCACACACAGAGGTGGGCTGCTGGTCGAAGTTGTCGATTTGACGCGTTAATTCTGCCCACATGTTCTCTATCGGATTCATATCCGGGGACATGGCAGGCCACTCCATATGCTCTACACCACGGTCAGCAAGAAAGTGTTGGATCATGCGAGCAAGATGAGGCCGTGCATTGTCATCTTGGAAGACAAAGTTTCCTCGAAAGGCTGCACGAGCAAATGGAAGCAATGTTTCTTCCAGAATGGCCCTGTACTTGAACTGGTTCAGGTTTCCATTCAGAACAACCAGGTCAGTTTTGCCCCCTGCATGAAAAGCAGCCCAACCGGTCACCCCACCACCTCCAGCTTGGACTCTTGGCACTATACAATCTTTGTTGTAGGCTTCATGCACTTGTCTGCGCACTTGGACGCGGCCATCTTGACGACAGACCAGAAATCTAGACTCGTCACTGAAGATCACGTGATTCCAGTGTCCTGGCTGCCATTGACGGTGCTCTCTGGCCCACTGCAATCGGCGCTGGCGGTGTTGTCTGGTCAGGCGTGGCTTTCTCAGGGGATGCCTGGCACGATAGCCTGCTTGAACCAGTCGTTGGTTGACTAGCCTTCTGGATACAGGCACATTTGTCAGTTGCTGCCACTCAGCCCTAAGCCGATTAGCTGACTTGGTACGGCCATTGCGGACTAACCGGTGCAGCTGGCGATCATCCCTCCTTGTGGTTCTGTGGGGACGTCCTGGCCTCGGTATTGGAGTAGGGACACCCCTCTGAGCATTTAGTTTCAGGATCTTTGACACCTGACCTTGAGTGATGCCATACTGCCGAGCAATAGCACGCTGTTTCATGCCGTAATTTCGTAAAGCCACCACTCCATGACAATCAGCATTGTCGAGTTGACGGACCATCTCCAGAGGAAGCGGCAATAACTTTTGGAGACGTGCAGCAGTTGTTTTCCACTAATACAGAATGCAACAACCCTTGTATGCCCGACTGTGAAGCCAATCATCAAATGCACCTGTCTGTACATTTTGCCACGCCACCTGTGATATAATCCTGTTGTTGACTTCTTGCTGCGACAGACAATCAGTGACAAGGTTCTTCTAACAAATAAATCACCAATGTGAAAATGAAACTCACGAGATTGATATATTGAGTTAAGAAAGTCAACCCAAGTCAAGGAAAAAAAAAATTCCATATTAAAATTAATGCCAAGTCTGTAAAAGGTAAAATAAAACTGGGAGGAGGGGAGGGGAGTGGAGGAGGGGAATTCAGGCCTGTTTCAGATGGCGCCCTGGCTGCCTCGTCCCAACCACGTGTCCCGAGGGTGGTGCCTCCCCTTCACTCTTTTCTTTCTCAGTGGGTGTCCCCAAACTCCACGAACGACTTGCCCAGGGCAGTTTCTGCAAGACCATGAAGCCGCACTTTGCCTCCGGCCGCCTCAGACAAAACTTGACGAGGAGCAAAAGCTTCTGCTTCCACTTCCACTTTTCCTCACGATCCCACGTGCACCGAGAAAATCCTCCTCCACCCCAATCTCTCCGGCACCGACTGTGCCTTCAACAGGCAACCCTCAGAGGGATTGATCAAAGCCTCAAAAAGCTCACACAGGCCGAGTTTCTCGTCAAAACACTGGACCGCGCATCCTGCGTTCGTTTTTGCCTTTTTCCACCCACTCGATGCTCTCTTCTTCCGCCTCCTTCTCCTCTTCTTTCTTTCTTTCCAAAGGTTCTTTCTCTATTCAATTATGTAGGGCTCCGGTGGGAGGGAGAAGTTCGATAAGGAAGATCTTTGTTTTTCTTTTAACAAAAGAATAAAAATAAAGTCGAAAGAGAAGGAAGAAAGAAAAGAGCAAATCTGGTTTCACAGCCGGCCTGGAATTTCACATAAGGTACACCCCAACAATCACAGCTTCTCGTCATTGCAAGCTCAGCCCCATGAGTGGACCATCATTAAACAATCCACCCCACGAGTGTAACATCTGTTAACAAGGCCTCATATGAGCATAAGTTTTATTGGTTTTGGCGCATAATGGTCTGTCAACAAGGCCTCATCTGAGCGTAATTTTTCGGTTATGGTGCGGCTGGGCGACACCAGTTCTTCCATAACTTGAACGAGTCTTCTCCTACAAAGGGGAAAAATAAACTCGCCTGCAACTCGTCATCATTCCTGTTTGCCGCCAAAAATGTGTCATCTGTCTGTGTCGTCCTCGAACAACTCCATTGTTTCGGCAAAGGCAGCAATATTCCCGAACACCGCCATGTCTTGAATATGCCTTCAAACTTCCAATCCCGTGAGAAACTTCGTCACCAGTTTGTAATATCCTGAACAAACACCTTCACATTGAAATATCAGTAATTGAGCGGGCCGAGTAAGGGAAACAGACAGACACTGATGTATGACGCCATTACCGGACTGTTTTATTCTGCGCATGCGCAGCCTCAACGCTACACAATTGCATCACTTAACACAATACTGCAGTGTGTAAATCGCCATTCATGTATGTGTGTGTGTTTGTTTGTGTGGGTGTGCACGTGTGTATATGTGTGTGTGTACATGTGTATATGTGTGTGTTTGTGTACGTGTGTGTGTATTTGTGTGTGTATATGTGTGTGTATATAAGTATATATATATATATATATATATATATATGTGTGTGTGTGTGTGTTTGAGTATGTGTGTATTTGTGTGTGTGTGTTTGTGTGTGTGTACACGTGTGTGTAAGTGTGTGTGTGTGTGTGTGTGTGTGTGTGTTTGTGTGGGTGTGTATGTGTGTGTGTTTGAGTATGTGTGTATCTGTGTGTGTTTGCATACGTGTGTGTGTGTGTGTGTGTGTGTGTGTGTGTGTGTGTGTGTGTGTGTGTGTGTTTGAGTATGTGTGTATCTGTGTGTGTTTGTGTACGTGTGTGTGTGTGTGTGTGTGTGTGTGTGTGTGTGTGTGTGTGTGTGTGTGTTTGAGTATGTGTGTGTGTATATATATATATATATGTGTGTGTGTGTGTGTGTTTGAGTATGTGTGTATTTGTGTGTGTATGTTTGTGTGTGCGTGTTTGTGTGTGTGTACACGTGTGTGTAAGTGTGTATATATATATGTGTGTGTGTGTGTGTGCACGTGTGTGTGTGTGTTTGTGTGGGTGTGTATGTGTGTGTGTTTGAGTATGTGTATCTGTGTGTGTTTGCGTACGTGTGTGTGTGTGTGTGTGTGTGTGTGTGTGTGTGTGTGTGTGTGTGTATGTGTGTGTTTGAGTATGTGTGTGTATATATATATATATATATGTGTGTGTGTGTGTTTGAGTATGTGTATGTGTGTGTGTGTGTGTTTGGGTGTGTGTGTGTGTGTGTGTGTGTTTGTGTGTGTACGTGTGTGTCATCAGGTCAACAATTGTTTTGTTGTAAGCTTTGTCATTTTAATTTTGTATTTTCATTTGTATTTTCATTTGTATTGTTGCGGATATGGGATTTACACCCATCTATATCCGCTTGTAAATATTCCCCTATTTCCTCATCCTTCCCAACTATCCCCAATCCCCCATTCCCTAGTCCCATTTTCTGTAAACAACACTCTGTAGACCCGACCTTCCCCTATTTCCCCCATTAAATGTCGCATCCAGGTCCACCGCATCTCATGTAGACAACTATAGGACATCTTGCTAGTTATTCTTAGTCTATGTCAGTTAAGGACTCGTTTCCATTAATTCTGACTCTTCGTTGCACCAGAATGTGATTGTATGGCACCGTTAGGAAGTTTAGGACCTCCCAATACCTCCCCGCAGCTCTTCCTCATGGAACAACAACAACAACAACAACAACAGCGGCGGCGGCGCGGGGAGTGTGCGTCCTCACTCCGGCTTGGTTGGTAGGGGGTGTTGAAAGGGCACCAAGCCTTTCCAACGAGCCGCCCTTGAACATGTGCTCGACGGGGTTACCACGTAGGGGCTCGCTGTCAGCTCCTCGTCAAGGGCGGAGCCCGGTAACCCCCCGCACCCAATAGAAGCGGCGGACCAATCCCATCTGGGGCGGAGCCAACGAGCCGAGGGCGTGTCACTCCCCGCTGAGCATGCGCAGGAAGAGGGAGGTGACGTCAGATGCGCGCTGAGCTTGAAGGATGAAGGACGCCACCTCCGAGCGCTGCAATACCTCCCCGCATCTCTGGACTGGACCGTGCTTGATTCTGCCCCTGAGCCAAGGTGCACCTTGTGCTATCGACTGCCTGTCCTTCCCCGCCATCAATCCCTGTGTAAGTCAGTCTTGTTCCGTTTGTCTGTGGTCTGTCTGGGATAGATAAGATTGTGTCTAAGTGCCTATCTCTTCTGTGCTTTACCTCATACCTTGTAATCTACCCCTTTTTTCCACCACCAATTATATCCTCCTCCGGAGGTCTTGAGAACTGTACCCCTTGTGTCGTTTCATTTATCCCAGCCGTTGTGTCCTTTCCTTCATTGATTTAGCATAGCGCGACTTGGTCAACGTTCGAGTGGAATCGGGGTCTAGTCGGGGAATAACTGTTAGGTCGCGGTAATACACCACCGCTCGGTCGAAGTAACATCTAACCGCGATCCGTAACAACTGGTGTCGAGGAGTGAGATCGAACCCGAAGCGCGCTTAACGCGCTCAAAATTACAAGCAGTTGGAAATTGTTTTGTTTTACAAAAAAAAAAAACCGAATTTTGAAGGTCGCGTTATGGCAGATCAAGACGGCTGGGTTCCGGTAGAGGAGAGTGAGGCAGGGTCGATCCAGGACCAAATTGAGGGACAAGAGGAGAGCGAAGCAGTGAGGGCGGCAGGTTCGCAAAATGGCGCCTCGCACATGGCCACGGCGACCGCGCCCGCGACCGTAGTAGCGCCACCGGTGGATTTGAACCTCTTTTTTTATACAAATGAAGGCCCTTATGGACAAGAATAATGAAGAAATGGAAAACAGAATGATGGGGGCCCTTATGGGACAAATGGGAGACCAAATTGGAGGTTTGAAAAACAGTATGGGGGCAATGAGGGACGAATTGGGGGGCAAAATGGGGGTAATGGGGGGCGAAATGGGGTCCAATAGCGAGAAATTGAGGGAGGACATGGGGTCCAATAGCGAGAAATTGAGGGAGGACATGGGGGCCAATAGCCAACGGTTAGAACAAAGGATGGGGGCCCAGAACGGAGGGTTAGGGAGTAGAATAGAGGGATTAGACAATAGATTAGGGGAAATACAGGAGGGGTTAATGGGGGTAGAAAACAGAATGGCCGCTCAAGAGAATCAAATGGAAGGGATGCAAAAGGGGTTAGAGGGGTTAGAAAACAGTATGGAAGGCAAATTGAGGGACATGAGGGACCAAGCAGAAAGGGAAGTTAAAAAAATGGGGCAGCAGATAGAGGGGGTCAGAATGGGGGTAGAAACTAAATTGGATGCTCACAGGGAGGAAATGGAGCAGATGAGGGTGGCATCTGGGCAGGAGATGCAGGTGATGGGAGAAGAGATCAGAAGAGGTGTGAGTGAGGAGGTCGGAGGAGTGCGCGAGGAGGTGAGGCACTGTAAGGAGCGCATGGAGAAGGAGGTGAGAAAGGGGACTGTAAAATTGCAAGGTGGTATAGAGGAGTTGACGCTGGGAGTAGAACAACTGACAGTGGGACAAAAGGAGTTGGGGGACCAGGTAAAGAAGAACACAGCGGTAATAGAGGGTTTAAAATCGACACAGAAGGAGATGAAAAAGGACGTAGGGGTAATTAAAAAAGAGTGTCAGACGGTACATGAGGACCTGACGAGGAAAATGAACAAGGTGGTAGAGGTGATGGAGGTTAAAGAGCGGGAGGTGCGGGAGCACATAGAAAAAAATAAGGTGGAGTTAGAGGAAGAACTTAAGGGGGCGCACGAGGAGATGAAGGAGGTGAAGCAGAAATTAGAAGAAGTGGAAGAAGGGGTGAGCGAAATTAAGAAGCGACGGAGAGAGGATAAGAAAGAGATAAAGGAGGAAGTAAAAGAATTGGTCCAAAGTCTGTGTTCGGATCGTGATGATGTGCTCATTAACCGGATGAGGGATTCGCAGGTGATGGAGGAGAAGCGAAGAGAAAGAGGACCCGGTGTAAGTGGTGACCAATATGGTCGTGCGTATGATGCGCCAGGTGATTTAATAAGCTTGGGGGTCGAGATAGACCCGGATGTTCGTGAGAGGCCAAGAGTGAGGTGTATGGCTGGTCCGGAGGGTATGGAACGAGGGTGCGAGCGAGAGGGTCCGGTGATGGGAGAGGTGCGAGGTGTGGGTGAGCAAGGTTGTGGTGGTATGGAATGGGTAGCGGGTTGCGGAAGTGTGACCCATGCATCGACACCAACAGGGGTAGTTTTTAGAGGGACAGGGGAGGCATGAGAGCCCCTTGGGGGTAATGTACTGTGGGGGCCCAGCCGGTTCGGCCCCGCCCTGACCCCGCAAGGGGCGACGCACGGGGTCCGGCAGGCGGGCAACGACTCGCATACGAGGTGGTCCCACAAGGTCCCACTCGCGCCGTATGAACGCAAGAGTGATCTACGCGCGTACCTGGCGCAGTTTGACTGTGTGTGTAAGGGCAACGGTTGGGGGTGAGGACGAAGGTGGAGTACACCTGGTGGCCGCATTGCGCGGCGCGGCGGCGGAGGTGCTGACGGCATTACCACCGGGTGCTCTCACCCTGCCAGCCCTCCGCGACGCCCTAATTAATCGATTCGGCGTTGAACAGCAGAGCGAGCTTGTTAAAGCTCAGCTCGCGCTGCGAAAACGCAAGCCCCAGGAAGCCATCGGGGAACTTGCCCACGACATTCGCCGCGCAGTGGGGATCGCACATGCTAGCATGGCAGCGGATTCCCGGGAAAGCCTGGCGCTGGACCATTTTATCCAGGCCCTCCCGGATATTGAGCTCCGGCAACAGCTCGCCATGTGGCGCCCGCAGACTCTGAGCCAGGCGGCTGACGCTGCGGCCCGTTGGGAAGCAGCGAGGCCCCTGGCCCGGGGGAGCGAGCGTCACGCAATGGCGGTCCGCCAGGTGGGACCCCCGATGGAGGGCGGACCCCTTAGGGGGCCCGCCCCCGACGTGAGTCCTGACCTGGCGGGCATGGTCCGGAGGCTGGTGGACCAGCGCCTGGCGGGACCTGGACCATGGCAGGCGGCCCCGGAGGTGGCCCGCGGTGGACCACGAGCGGGTAATCCAATTCGGACCTTCAGGGGGGGAAATTTGGAATTCCGGAGACAAGCACCTTATCAGGTGAGGTGCTATACCTGCAACCGTCTGGGTCACCTGGCGCGGCACTGTCGAGCCACGCGCCGCGATGATCCCCGGCGGTTGGGGTCCTCAACTCCGCCCAGGGGGGAGCGGGTTAGCCGACCCCAGACACCCCCCCGCCAGACCCCGGGAAACTAGAAGGCCTCACACCGGCGAGCAGGCGCCCCCGTGGATTGCCTCGGCTTTAGATGCCGAGGCGGGACCCAGGACCTCTGAATAAGGGGGGCTTATTAGTGCCAGAGGACTGGGGGATTGATGAGCGATGGGCCCGGTGGGTAAGGGTGGCATCCCTGCCACCCTTCCCATGTGGGGGGGCAAATGCGCAATAGTTTATGGGGTGGCTATGACAACCGAGCCAGGGAGGGCTTGGATAATGATAGGGATCTAGCGAAGATGACATTAGGTGACGTTAAGGTTAGTTAGTGACAAGGATACCTGTAGTGGGGACGCAGGTAGATTAGCGTGGATGATAATGACGTGGGAGCGCAATAGTTTAAAGGGACGACTGGGAAGCGCAAGTTTCAGAGGGGAGTAGTTAGCTGAGATGATGCCGTGTGTTTGAGGATTAAACAGGTGTGACTGGACAGGTGTGTGGAGCAGTGGATGAGTAGTGAGTGTTGTGGATCAGCGCGAATGCGCTTGGGGGAGAGAAGGGTGCAGGCGGCACCAAGTATGAGAGCACAGGTGTGCAAGTACAGGTGTGTGGAATACATGGAGTATTGGAATGAGTGGTGTGGAGAGAGTTGGAGTAAGTGGTACGGAGTGGTGTGCATGGTGCGAAGGGGTGGATGGGGGAAGAGTGGACCCCTTTCACGAGTACCCGGGGCGGGTAGTGTAAGTGTTAGGTAGAGGGTATAGGTAAATTGTGGTTGGATATTGGCATTTGTGGTGTGGTTGCAGAATGGTATTGTGGATGGGTGCATTAGTGTTGTGGAAATGGCTGGGCGTGTAGCCTGTTAGTGTGTGTAGTTGGTTTGGGCACTCCACCACTGTGAGGATGTCGGCCAGGTGAGGCCGCAGGTGGGCTCTGGGAGCCGTTAGTGTCAGTGGGTGCCTGAGGATCCCGGGTGTGGATCGGGCAGCCCATGCCAGAGAGGGCACTGAGGGGGTGAGAGTGCGAGAGGGCCTTCCCCAGTTAGTTAGGTTAGGGTGAGGAGCAGGTAAGCTCGGGTGGCAACTACAGTGGTGGAGGTGTGCAGGTGGGTAGACCTGCTGGGAGAGCTACACGTCACAGCCCAGAAATTGTGCGAGGGCACCGGGAGATGAATCGGGGGAGTGAGACCCCAAATTGAGAAGCACCACAGTTTGGTCAATGGGAATTGGTTTTTAGAACCCATAGTGTAAGTTGGCCAATGGATTGGCAGGGAAAGACCCCGGGTAATGTAAAGTTGTTAAAGTCATTTAGGAAATAGTTAGGATTGATGAACCTGTCGCACCATACGCAGCCACTTATCTGAGGTGATGATGATGACTCCACACCTGTGTTCCTTTGTTCTGTGTTGCAGGAAAGGAGAATTGCTGTGTGGATTTGTGAGACGCATCACGACGTGGATGAGACATTGGGGTGATTCCATCTCTCCCTCCTTAGGAGGGACTGATGATGAATTGGTGATGGCAAATTTTGATGTTGAGTTGGAGATGGCAAATTTTGATGTTGAGTTGGAAATGGCAAATTTGATTGGTTAGGAGGGAGAGAAGACGAATTTGGTTTATGGGAGGAACGGGGAAGACAGTAGGGACGTTTGTTGAGGTGTAAAGTAGATGTTTATGGGTAGTGTTGTGTTTGGTGGATACAGTAAGGGGTAAGGGAGGGGCAATGTAGGTTACCTGGTGGGGGGGGGGGGGGCGTACAGTAGAAACGTACCTGTCTCACCTGGTTCCCATGTGCCCCCAGTGTGCATTACCTTGTATTGCGTGCACTTTTGTGCCCTTGCCACCTTGCTCACTTGTCTTATTTTGTCTCCCACCTCCGAGGATCTGGCTTTGGGGCAGAGAGAGAGGAGAGAGAGGTGCTGGCTCTGCAGTTGTGGGCCTGTACTTTCGCTGCTTGCTGCCTGGATCGATACACCATATGGACCGCAATTTTTGTGGCCACCCACCATGGACCGCAGTTCTTTTGCGGGCAAGCACCACCCGTTGATGGACCTCTGGGTCAACGTGGCACCTATGCCATACAGGTGAACCACTTTTAGTTGGCCCCCCTGACGGCCACAATTTAGAAATGGACGCGGTTGGCGCCTTTCTTTATTTCTAAGGAAGCCAGAAGGCCAAGTACTTCAAGAAGGAAAGACCAGCGGCAGAACATCGGCCGGCTGCGACACCACCGGTGACTATGAACACTTTATTGGTGCACCGGATGGTGCTGACTGTGTGTATGGGGTGGTGCTTTTGGTGCTTGGACGGGGTGCTCTGCACATTATTAAAGGCCGTAGGGCCACAGGGCACTCGTGGGTTGGTGTATCGATGCTGGCATGCGTGCTCTCTCTCTATGCATAACATCTGCATGTGTTCCTCAAAGAACAGGTCCTGGATCGTAGTGTAAATATCAGTGTAGTCTGGTGTAAATAATGCTCCCCACCGGCTGTATGTTTAGTTTGAGGATTCTTTCCGTGATTCGGTTATCCTGTGGGTGTGTTTCTGTGAGGAGAAGGGTGCAACGTCGCAGGGGGACATATTTACTCATTTGTGAACATCTGTAAAACTGTCGCACTCAGGGTTGAGTTAATAGTAGAGGGAACTACATCTGAGTGCCACACTAACGTAGGTAAAAATTTATCGGGTCGGGACGCCCCGAGGTAGAGAAGGGTGCAATGTTGCGGATATGGGATTTACATCCATCCATATCCGCTAGTAAATATTCCCCTATTTCCTCATCCTTCCCAACTATCCCCAATCCCCCATTCCCTAGTCCCATTTTCTGTAAACAACACTCTGTAGACCCGACCTTCCCCTATTTCCCCCATTAAATGTCGCATCCAGGTCCACCGCATCTCACGTAGACAACTATAGGACATCTTGCTAGTTATTCTTAGTCTATGTCAGTTAAGGACTCGTTTCCATTAATTCTGACTCTTCGTTGCACCAGAATGTGATTGTATGGCACCGTTAGGAAGTTTAGGACCTCCCAATACCTCCCCGCAGCTCTTCCTCATGGAACAACAACAACAACAACAACAACAACAGCGGCGGTGGCGCGGGGAGTGTGCGTCCTCACTCCGGCTTGGTTGGTAGGGGGTGTTGAAAGGGCACCAAGCCTTTCCAACGAGACGCCCTTGAACATGTGCTCGACGGGGTTACCACGTAGGGGCTCGCTGTCAGCTCCTCGTCAAGGGCGGAGCCCGGTAACCCCCCGCACCCAATAGAAGCGGTGGACCGATCCCATCTGGGGCGGAGCCAACGAGCCGAGGGCGTGTCACTCCCCGCTGAGCATGCGCAGGAAGAGGGAGGTGACGTCAGATGCGCGCTGAGCTTGAAGTGAGAAGGACGCCACCTCCGAGCGCTGCAATACCTCCCCGCATCTCTGGACTGGACCGTGCTTGATTCTGCCCCTGAGCCAAGGTGCACCTTGTGCTATCGACTGCCTGTCCTTCCCCGCCATCAATCCCTGTGTAAGTCAGTCTTGTTCCGTTTGTCTGTGGTCTGTCTGGGATAGATAAGATTGTGTCTAAGTGCCTATCTCTTCTGTGCTTTACCTCGTACCTTGTAATCTACCCTTTTTTTCCACCACCAATTATATCCTCCTCCGGAGGTCTTGAGAACTGTACCCCTTGTGTCGTTTCATTTATCCCAGCCGTTGTGTCCTTTCCTTCATTGATTTAGCATAGCGCGACTTGGTCAACGTTCGAGTGGAATCGGGGTCTAGTCGGGGAATAACTGTTAGGTTGCGGTAATACACCACCACTCGGTCGAAGTAACATCTAACCGCGATCCGTAACAGTATTTTCATTTGTATTTTCATTTGTATTTACATTTGTATTTTCATTTGTATTTTCATGCCACTTTCCCCTAAAATGCCTCTTTTCTATCCTTACCCTTCAGTAAAATGAATATTGTCTCTACATACACAGATCTTCAGATCAGAGCGTGCCTGCTTATCCAGGAGATAGGATAGAGCTGAGATAACTAAAACAACTTTATTTATATGGAAGAGTTACCCAAATTGATTGAAGAGGTAAGTCACAGTGGCCCTTGTTTTTAGAGTCTCACATGTCGTGCGGATAGTGCTGATGGTGCTGATGGTGCCGATGGTGCTGAAGGTGGTGATGGTGCTGATGGTGCTGAAGGTGCTGATGGTGCCGATGGTGCTGATGGTGCCGATGGTGCTGATGGTGCCGATGGTGCTGAAGGTGGTGATGGTGCCGATGGTGCTGATGGTGCCGATGGTGCTGATGGTGCCGATGGTGCCGATGGTGCCGATGGTGCTGATGTTTGGCTCGTTCGTGTACCACTGCACTGTCTGTATACCAATGTTGACACAAAACCGGTTTATACCAAAGTCCATAAGTGTGTCTGTACAGCACAGCTGAAGATGCACAGCTTCCTCTATGTTGCCTTTGTCGTCATAACTACAGGAAAAACCCATCGCCTCGTATCTGTCCACAAATATGATAATCCTTGAGCAAATAATGAATGAATGGAGGCAAAGCAGAAGTTATTGATATGTTGTTCATTTACATTGTTTGCTGGCTTGCTATTCCCCCCTCTAACTCCCCTCCCCCCCACCCCTCGAACCCCCCACCCCCCACCCCCTCTAATCCCCCCCCAGCCCCTCTAACCCCCATTTGTAACATGCATTTCGTGTCGTGGATCGTACACAATGAGGCCTTTTAACTGCTGGGGAGACATGGAGTGTTTGTGGACTTGACATGGTGAGTCATTCGATGAAAGTAAGCAGCTGTGTTCACAATGGAGCTGAATTCCTAAGTGTCACTTTAGATACTCGCATCAAGTCAACGGGACAATAATCACACTTAGGAATGTCTGGACGAGTGAAGAACAAAGCCACTTGATGCAGCTTCTGTCCTTTTACCATAGTCGTGGTATTCCTGTGGCTGATTCAGGCGAGGTTCTTGTCTATGGTAACCCCTATGTTATAGTCATGGTATTCCTGTGGCTGATTCAGGCGAGGTTCTTGTCTATGGTAACCCCTATGGTATAGTCGTGGTATTCCTGTGGCTGATTCAGGCGAGGTTCTTGTCTATGGTAACCCCTATGTTATAGTCGTGGTATTCCTGTGGCTGATTCAGGCGAGGTTCTTGTCTATGGTAACCCCTATGGTATAGTCATGGTATTCCTGTGGCTGATTCAGGCGAGGTTCTTGTCTATGGTAACCCCTATGGTATAGTCATGGTATTCCTGTGGCTGATTCAGGCGAGGTTCTTGTCTATGGTAACCCCTATGGTATAGTCGTGGTATTCCTGTGGCTGATTCAGGCGAGGTTCTTGTCTATGGTAACCCCGATGGTATAGTCATGGTATTCCTGTGGCTGATTCAGGCGAGGTTCTTGTCTATGGTAACCCCGATGGTATAGTCATGGTATTCCTGTGGCTGATTCAGGCGAGGTTCTTGTCTATGGTAACCCCTATGGTATTGACACTGCCAGAGCTTTTTTGTACGAAGTAGAGCGCAAACCACCACCAGGCCGCACAGTTTACGTTTTGTATCTCCCTGATATGTCGGATCTGGATTCGGACCTGAACAAACATCGAATCGGCTTGTTCTTGTCGCCAAATCAACTCATCCACTAAGTTTTGTGACAGGTCGTCCACAACTTTTTGAGATATCGTTCTATATCTCGTTTTTCGCCATATCTCTCAATGGTGAAGAATCACTTAAAATTGTCTGATCCGGATCCACATTCAAATCTTCACTAAAATGGAATCAATTCTTCCTTGTCACACACCTAACATATTCACCAAGTTTTGTCCAAATACTTCCACAACTTTTTGAGATATCGTTCTATATATCGGTTTTACCTGATCTCTTAACGGTGAAGAATCACGTAAAAATTCTCAGATCCAGATCCGGTTTCGGAACTTCACCAAAATCGAATCATTTCATCCGTGTCACAAATACAACCACTGCACCAAATACAGCCCACATCCATCCACAACGTTTTGAGATTTCCTGTTCACAAACAAACAAACAATAAATACATCATGCGTAGCACAATACTTGCGAAATCCCGAAAATAAGTTGTTGACCTTTGGCCTATGTTGACCTCAAAAGTTATTTGTGGTTCAATTCCGTGAGCTGATATGCAAATGCTCTTCAAATTTCATATCAATCGGATCAAAATTGAGGATTTTAGAAATTGCACCTTAAGTTGTTGACCTTTGGCCTATGTTGATCTTTTGGCCTATGTTGACCTCAAAAATAATTTGTGGTTCAATTAAGTTAGCTGATATGTAAATGTTCAAATTTCAAGTAAATCGGATGGAAATTGAGGATTCTAGAAATTCGACAAAGATGTTGACCTTTGGCCTATGTTGACCTATTGACCTTTTGACCTCAAAATCAATAGGCTTCTTCGTTATGACCAACGCTATCATTTGGTGAAGCTTCCGAAAGATCGGATTAAAATTGTGATCTGTAGACGATTGACAGACAGACGGCTAGACAGATAGACGGACGGATAAACAGACAGAACAACGCACAAGACCAATCAATATACTTGGAAAAAGATTCCATTTTTGCAAGTATCAAACAGACAGGGGTGAAAACATAACCTGCATCCACCTTCAGTGGTGGAGGTAAAGGTAGGACGCACACTACCTGCTCTTGATCCCCAAATGCTCACACAGTAAATGTTGCTTAAACCTTGTTTGGACTTTTATTACCTCGACCAAAACAGCCCTTCAGTGATGTGATGTCGGACATCTTGTTTTACTATTTTCAACAAAACCATTGAATTTGATTGTTTGTGTGACCTCTTGCTTTGCTTGATGGCGCATTCCCGTTGATGGAATGCCGCCGAATGACGTCAGCTTTTACGTGATGCGTCACGATCAGCATTCCATGCACAAGCACCAGATTATGATTATGATGCACAAACTCGTATGAAGCCGATTTACCATTCTCGGCGATACCGAAGCAGTTTCTAGGATGGTTTACCATCCCTCTCCCAGCAGTAGTTCGAGCAGAAGTTTGTAATTTGTTCAGGATGCCGGTGATAGCTTGCGCACTCTTCCCGAAGCACACCGTGGGATCTTTAACGTCCATCCGGGGTGAAACAGCAGCAAACACCAGTTGGCCGGGATTCCAACCCAGGCTGGATAACTCAGAGGTGAGTTTGGCCCTAAGTCTATAATGCGCCTTAAAGCTGATGCTCTGGTTGTAGTTCATGAATACAAACTGAATTGTTCTTTGTATAATATAATATTCATGTAAACAAATAGTAAATTGGCTTTTTGTCAAGTTGCCATGAGGAAGAGGATTCTTTTTTAATATTGGCATCTTCCACGTGGATCGGCCATTTTACTAGGTTCTCTGCTCGGGACGATGAGCAATAGTACAGGGGGAAACAAAGCATGGCCATGAAAATCCATGAACCTGCTTTTATTTTTCCATCTCAGTTTTAAGGTGGTAGAGCACAGCACGTGGTGTTACTAACCCCGAGGAACAACTTAACTTCAATTGAATGTTGTATTTTGAACATTAATTGGAAAAATAACCTGTAGTTTAACAATTACTTTGGCTCTGAATTCCACCCAATCACGCATGCGCAAAGAGGAGTGAAACAGTTTTTTACCTGCGGACGAACATGTCGCAGGTCTACAAGAGCTCTGCACGGTTGTTGTTGTGGTTTTTGTTGTGGGTCGATTTTTGAAATGTACACCCATTGGTCAGACAGCTGCTGGACCCCGCCCACCATGGCACCCAGACAAAATAATATGGCCACCATCTTAGATTTCTGGTGGGCTGAAGACATCAGGCCTCTGCTGATTATACACTTCCTGGGTTTGTTGCATCAGATTTCCATTGGCCTTGTTTGAGTTTAGTGCTACTCATGATGAGGGACCCCAAAAAATCTAAGCAATGTCATAGAAAATTTGTATTAAGGTTTAATCAAGCCCATCAGCACGCACGGCACCGTATGCACCTCCCTGGAAAAGAGGTTCTATGAACGGGGTTAGACCATCCGTGACCGTGAATCAGCTCATTCTGATATAACCGTGGTGGAGGCTGTCATGGTGAGAGGTGCCGTGTTAATCTTTTAATAGCGAATTAAATGTGTGTTCCCAATCGTGCTGTTAATCTTTTAATAGCGAATTAAATGTGTGTTCCCAATCGTGCTGTTAATCTTTTAATAGCGAATTAAATGTGTGTTCCCAATCGTGCTGTTCATCTTTTAAGTGTGCAACGACTTACTTGTCACTCCTTTGAGCATGTGCCAACTTTTCCTGTATGTACATCACATGACTGCCTAATAGTCAGTGCTTATTGATTACACTTCAAAACCAATAGCACTAAACACTAAACTAAACTGCCCTCCCCTCTGGCCTGGTGCTCCTGCCTCACACCTAGCTCGGCTTCACGCTGTTGAAACAAAAGCTTTCAGAATCATTGGAATCTCCCGTGATGAAGCTAACTCCGAGGGCCTTTCACTTACTCACCTCAGGCAGGTTGGTGGGCTTTCTGTCTTCTCCCGACTCCTCTCCGGCCTTGCTCCCCCAGCTCTATCTGTGCTCTGTCCCCCAAATATTCCTGCAGGAAGCACTAGATCTGCCAGCAACCCCCCTCTTATGGTTAAACTGCCAAAATCAAGACTCTGCTCACCTTCACTCTTTCATTCCTCTTTTCTCCTGCCTCTGGAACAAACTCCCTCCCTCTCTTCAATCCCACTCATCCCTCCAGGTCTTTAAAACAGCTGTTCACCACCATCTCTTATCTTCCCCCTTCCAAAACCTTTATCTTTTCTACCCCTGTTAATTCACCCCCGATCCACTTTTCTGATATACCGACTTCTTTCCTGGAGGTCGTAGCAGTGTCCATGTGTTTTATACCTCTCCCACGCCCCCTCCCCCCGCCTTCCCATGCCTCCTCCACCCAAGCCCTCTCCCTCCCACAGATTTTCCGTTGTCCCTGTTCTCTGCTGTTGTACTTGTGTGCTTCCCTCTCTCTCCCCATCTTGTCTCCCGCTCCCTTTATTGTATGTATTTTGTGTCCGTTTTTTTTTTGTGATTGATGTTAGTTCTTACACGAGCCTCGATCTTGTATACAAAAAAAAGAAGAAAAAAAAGAGTTCCTTCTTGGGCGAATGAGCAGAGAAGTTTCCGGAGTTCAGGAACAACTTGATAAAGGCTCAATGGGTTCTTTCTTGCAATTCCACGTATCGTTGTGTTGTTCAGTCGTGTTGTTCAGTCGTGTTGTTCCGTCGAGTTGTTCAGTCGAGTTGTTCTTTGGAACAAACAATGCGGGGACTTCATGTGCGTGGCTTTAACATTCCGTGATATAAAACAACAATCATTTCGCCACGTTCTTGTTTTTCTCGAACGCTCAACTGATCTGGTTTGATTTTTCTCACCTTTTGGTGTTGAGGTTACTCTGACAAGAACCATTACTTTGATATATTTTTTGCCGACTGCTTTCGGCGATCTGGACGTCATACTTGAATATCAAGTTCCTTTCTGAGCATCGTCAAGCAGATGGGATACAACACACAACACACAACTCACACTATTGGACATCAGCGCCTCTGTGCTCCGCTTCATCCTTGGGGGAATCTTCAGCTATCGGCTAGCTGCATTTCATAGTTGTAGTGAGCTGGAATGTTTGTGTCTGGATTGTTATAGCACAGTTTACGGAGTACAACTAAGCGCACAATCTAATTCCTTCAAATGTGTGTTTCCCAATCGGCCCGTTACCGGATTTTGTCGCAGGTTGTCGTCACCACAGTGCGCTCATTCTTGTTTTACTCTGTCTGCCTGTTTGGCGGTCAAACAAAATTGAAAATAATTTCAAACAAGAAACCTCCTGTTTTTAAGGATGTCATAAAGGACACAAACAACAGGCATGAAAAACTAAATGTAATGTGCTAAATAAGGTGGTGTAAAAGATGCTGCATTAATGGCAGTTAACTTTTGGAATTTTTGTTTCTACAACTTTTAAAGAATTTATTTCTTTCAATTTAATTATATACCTGAACACTGTAGAAAACAACTCACCGTTTCAGCACTCTCAAAATCCTTCCATTAATCAGTATGTGGACAAAATATCACGGCATCTTATGTCATCTCGGCCACTGAAATTTATCGCTTTAGACCCTGCACATGTTTTTGTTTTTCAAGACAGTGTGGGGTAAGGTGGTCTATGAACTCTCGATTGTTATTTATTGTTTTGTTGCATTGAATTAGGTGAAATTTTGGAAAAAATCATTAAATCATTTAATTGGAAAAATGCATTTGATTGATTTTTGTTTTTTATTAATTGTATCTTCATTTATGTTTATCCAACACAGCATATGCATATAAGACAGTCCTTTATTCTTTAAATATATAGTGGTGGAGGCCCATATTATTGACAAAGGCACACCAGTCTGGACCACATAACAACCAACAACAACAACATCAGTGTCGCCCATTGTTTTTTTTAGCAATAGATGAATGATCCATTTATGGAATAAATAAAACGATATGCTTGGAATTGCGCGACTGACCTTTGAGTGTGCATATGCGGTGTCCAATAGCGCCGCCTACTGTATGTTGCTGATACTCCCCCACCTGATATTACTGTAGAGACCGCTCCCCATCCACAATCCCTTACTCCCATACCTCCCCCACCCCTCTCCCACCCTCTTCCCATCCAATCTTCATGTAACTTGGGTAGGCACTCTTGGGTAGGTAAATTATCCATGGGTAGGCACTCCAATGTTGAAAGTCTTGTGCAAATTGCTTAAGTTGCTTGTGGAGAAAAAAAACAAAAAAACAAGGATAATGGTGAAAATGTGAGGGTGGAAGAAAGAAAACGTGAGGGCCTCGGCCAACGTTCCACAATATGGTTAAGGATGGTTGCAGACGCCTATCACTAGTTTGCTTTCCGAAGATACCATTTTAATTGTTCTACAACAGTAACCCTTTAGAATAAAACGTGAGAGAGACACACACATACTCGTTTTTTCATTTCTGTTCCTCACAATTCTACCACATCTCCATATCTATCTATATATATCTATCTCTCTCTCTCTCTCTCTCTCTCTCTCTCTCTCTCTCTCTCTCTCTCTTTCTCTCTCTCTCTCTCTCTCTTTCTCTTTCTCTTTCTCTCTCTCTGTCACACACACACACACACACACACACACACACACACACACACACACACACACACACACACACACACACACACACACACACACACACACACACACAGTTTGTTTTAGGAATAGAAGATTTTATCCGTGCATCTGTGGTGATGGTTGACCACATGTAATGTAGATATTTCTTTCCATCAATTAGCATGGGTTAATTGCTTGGTAATTGTAATTCATTCGCTGTGAGAAAGGTCATTTACATCATCAAGACCTTTTGGTGTACTTAATTGGACCTCTGGGAGTATGTGGAGGCACAGCTCATGACACAGGTAGTCAATGTTTTTGTGGTAAAGAACCATTCTTCAGCAGGTCGCCACTCTTTCACAGGTGGGATACATTTCTGCCAAGAAACCTTGGAATATCAAACTGACACCAGTGAAGGGCAAAACGACAAGGTTTAACCTTTACCATTCGTCACCAATCTGCTCAATTATAGAGATTGATGGAACTAATTGAAAGTACAACTTAGACTGTCCAAATACAGTACTGGGCAAAAGAGTTAGGCCATCTTGAAAATGAACATTTTTATTAGCACATTGGCATATTTTGATAAATAAAGGATGTTATAATGATCATGTTTTTTTAAAGAAACAAAATTGAATTGTATCTTACAATGTTGATGAATTAAATTTCAATATTTGGTTTCACCAACCTTTTAATGTAAAACAGTAGATATCTGTTTGGAAATGCAGATATCTGTTTTGGAAATGCAGATATCCATTTGGAAATGCAGATTTCCGTTTTAGAAATGCAGATATCCATTTGGAAATGCAGATATCCGTTTTGGAAATGCAGATATCCATTTGGAAATGCAGATATCTGTTTTGGAAATGCAGATATCCATTTGGAAATGCAGATATCTGTTTTGGAAATGCAGATATCCATTTGGAAATGCAGATATCCGTTTTGGAAATGCAGATATCTGTTTTGGAAATGCAGATATCCGTTTTGGAAATGCAGATATCTGTTTTGGAAATGCAGATATCCGTTTTGGAAATGCAGATATCTGTTTTGGAAATGCAGATATCCGTTTTGGAAATGCAGATATCTGTTTTGGAAATGCAGATATCCGTTTTGGAAATGTAGATATCCGTTTTGGAAATGCAGATATCCGTTTTGGAAATGCAGATATCTGTTTTGGAAATGCAGATATCCGTTTTGGAAATGTAGATATCCGTTTTGGAAATGCAGATATCCGTTTTGGAAATGCAGATATCCGTTTTGGAAATGCAGATATCCGTTTTGGAAATGTAGATGTCCGTTTTGGAAATGCAGATTTCTGTTTTGGAAATGCAGATATCCGTTTTGGAAATGCAGATATCTGTTTTGGAAATGCAGATATCCATTTTGGAAATGCAGATATCCATTTGGAAATGCAGATATCTGTTTTGGAAATGCAGATGTCTGTTTTGGAAATGCAGATATCCATTTTGGAAATGCAGATATCTGCTTTAGAAATGCAGATATCCATTTTGGAAATGCAGATATCTGCTTTGGAAATGCAGATATCCGTTTTGGAGATGTAGATATCCGTTTTGGAAATGCAGATATCCGTTTTGGAAATGCAGATATCTGTTTTGGAAATGCAGATATCCGTTTTGGAAATGTAGATATCCGTTTTGGAAATGTAGATATCCGTTTTGGAAATGTAGATATCCGTTTTGGAAATGCAGATATCTGTTTTGGAAATGCAGATATCCGTTTTGGAAATGCAGATATCTGTTTTGGAAATGCAGATATCCGTTTTGGAAATGTAGATATCCGTTTTGGAAATGCAGATATCTGTTTTGGAAATGCAGATATCCGTTTTGGAAATGTAGATATCCGTTTTGGAAATGCAGATATCTGTTTTGGAAATGTAGATATCCGTTTTGGAAAAGGCAGATATCCGTTTTGGAAATGCAGATATCTGTTTTGGAAATGTAGATATCCGTTTTGGAAATGCAGATATCTGTTTTGGAAATGCAGATATCTGTTTTGGAAATGCAGATATCCGTTTTGGAAATGTAGATATCTGTTTTGGAAATGCAGATATCCATTTTGGAAATGCAGATATCCGTTTTGTAAATGCAGATATCCATTTTGGAAATGCAGATATCCATTTGGAAATGCAGATCTCCATTTTGGAAATACAGATATCCATTTGGAAATGCAGATCTCCGTTTTGGAAATGCATATGTCTGTTTTGGAAATGCATATGTCTGTTTTGGAAATGCAGATGTCTGTTTTGGAAATGCATATATCTGTTTTGGAAATGCAGATGTCTGTTTTGGAAATGCAGATATCTGTTTTGGAAATGCAGATGTCTGTTTTGGAAATGCACATGTCTGTTTTGGAAATGCAGATGTCTGTTTTGGAAATGCAGATGTCTTTTTTTTTTTTTTTTTTTTTTTTTGTATACAAGATCGAGGCTCGTGAAAGAGCGAAAATTAATCACACAGAAAGACAAACAGACACATAAAACAAATAACATCGGGAGCGGTAGACAAGATGGGGAGAGAGGGGGAAGGACACAAACACAACATTTGAGAGCAGGGACCGAGAGACATGGAGACATCGAGAGATCTGTGGGAGGGAGAGGGCTTTGGGGGGGAGGCATGTGAAGGGGGGAGGCATGTGAAGGGGGGGGAGGCATGTGAAGGGGGGGGGGGTGGGAGAGGTATAAACATATGGACACTGCCAGGATTTCCAGGAAATAAGTTGGAATTTCAAACAAGGTGGATCTGGGGTGAATTAGTGGGGGTAGAAAAGATCAAGGTTATGGATGGGGGAAGATAAGAGATGGTGGTGAACAGCTGTTTTAAAGACCTGGAGGGAGGAGAGGGATTGAAGGGAGTGTGGGAGTTTGTTCCACAGGCGGGAGAAAAGAGGAATGAAAGAGTGAAGGTGAGCAGAGAGCCGAGATTTCGGCAGTTTAACCATCAGAGGGTTGCTGGCAGATCTTGTGCGACCTGTAGGAATATTTGGGGGACAGAGCACGGAGAGAGCTGGGGGAGCAAGGCCGGAGAGGAGTCGGTAGAAGACAGAAAGACCACCTACCTGCCTGCGGTGAGTGAGTGAAAGGCCCTCAGAGATAGCTTCATCGCGGGAGATTCCAATGATTTTGAAAGCTTTGGATTCAACAGCGTGAAGCCGAGCCAGGTGTGAGGCAGGAGCACCAGCCCATAGGGGAGAACAGTATTCCATTGAGCTGCGGATGAAAGCCTTGTATGTGGTGAGGAGCTCAGGTGTGCCGAGGAAGGACTTCGCACGACGGAGGATGCCCAGTCGGCGACTGGCTTTGGAGGCCAGCTTGGAAATGTGGTTTTCCCAAGAAAGATCATGGCAGATAGTGAGACCCAAAAGCTTGAGTGACAGAACTTCTTGGAGAGGATTGTTGAGAAAGTAGATGGGAGGGTTGTCCAGTCGATCTTTTCGGAGAGACATAGTAAGAGAGTGAGATTTGGCAGGATTGAAAGACATGTTCCACTTGTTTGACCAGTCTGTGATTTTGTCCAGGTCTTCAGAGAGTGAGGAGGCTGCAGACTGCCTATCTGAGGGAAGAGGAATGGAGCGGCAGAGAGTGGAGTCATCAGCAAAGAGATAGAGAGGATTTTCCAGAGAGTCAGAGAGATCATTGATAAAGACCAGAAAAAGCACAGGGCCCAGCACACTTCCTTGGGGAACTCCAGCCTGAACAGGAAGGGGAGATGAGAGAAATCCATTCAGGGCCACGCGTTGACTACGACCAGAGAGGAAGTCCGCAAGCCATGCATGGAGATTTCCATGGATACCATAGGAGGAGAGTTTGGTGAGCAGAGCTGGGTGCCAGACCGTATCAAAGGTCTGTTTTGGAAATGCAGATATCTGTTTTGGAAATGCAGATATCTGTTTTGGAAATGCAGATGTCTGTTTTGGAAATGCAGATGTCTGTTTTGGAAATGCAGATGTCTGTTTTGGAAATGCAGATATCTGTTTTGGAAATGCAGATGTCTGTTTTGGAAATGCAGATATCTGTTTTGGAAATGCAGATGTCTGTTTTGGAAATGCAGATATCTGTTTTGGAAATGCAGATGTCTGTTTTGGAAATGCAGATGTCTGTTTTGGAAATGCAGATGTCTGTTTTGGAAATGCAGATATCTGTTTTGGAAATGCAGATGTCTGTTTTGGAAATGCAGATATCTGTTTTGGAAATGCAGATGTCTGTTTTGGAAATGCAGATGTCTGTTTTGGAAATGCAGATGTCTGTTTTGGAAATGCAGATGTCTGTTTTGGAAATGCAGATGTCTGTTTTGGAAATGCAGATGTCTGTTTTGGAAATGCAGATGTCTGTTTTGGAAATGCAGATGTCTGTTTTGGAAATGCAGATGTCTGTTTTGGAAATGCAGATGTCTGTTTTGGAAATGCAGATGTCTGTTTTGGAAATGCAGATGTCTGTTTTGTAAATGCAGATGTCTGTTTTGGAAATGCAGATGTCTGTTTTGGAAATGCATATGTCTGTTTTGGAAATGCATATGTCTGTTTTGGAAATGCAGATGTCTGTTTTGGAAATGCAGATGTCTGTTTTGGAAATGCAGATGTCTGTTTTGGAAATGCAGATGTCTGTTTTGGAAATGCAGATGTCTGTTTTGGAAATGCAGATGTCTGTTTTGGAAATGCAGATGTCTGTTTTGGAAATGCAGATGTCTGTTTTGGAAATGCAGATGTCTGTTTTGGAAATGCAGATGTCTGTTTTGGAAATGCAGATGTCTGTTTTGGAAATGCAGATGTCTGTTTTGGAAATGCAGATATCTGCTTTGGAAATGCAGATATCCGTTTTGGAAATGCAGATATCCGTTTTGGAAATGCAGATATCCGTTTTTGAAATGCAGATATCCGTTTTGGAAATGCAGATATCCGTTTTGGAAATGCAGATATCCGTTTTGGAAATGCAGATATCCGTTTTTGAAATGCAGATATCCGTTTTGGAAATGCAGATATCTGTTTTGGAAATGCAGATATCTGTTTTGGAAATGCAGATATCTGTTTTGGAAATGCAGATATCTGTTTTGGAAATGCAGATATCTGTTTTGGAAATGCAGATATCCGTTTTGGAAATGCAGATATCCGTTTTTGAAATGCAGATATCTGTTTTGGAAATGCAGATATCTGTTTTGGAAATGTGTTTTGGAAATGCAGATATCCGTTTTGGAAATGCAGATATCTGTTTTGGAAATGCAGATATCTGTTTTGGAAATGCAGATATCTGTTTTGGAAATGCAGATATCTGTTTTGGAAATGCAGATATCTGTTTTGGAAATGCAGATATCTGTTTTGGAAATGCAGATATCTGCTTTGGAAATGCCGATATCCGTTTTGGAAATGCAGATATCCATTTTGGAAATGCAGATATCTATTTGGAAATGCAGACATCCATTTTGGAAATGCAGATATCTGTTTTGGAAATGCAGATATCCGTTTGGAAATGCAGATATCCATTTTGGAAATGCAGATATCCATTTTGGAAATACAGATATCTGTTTTGGAAATGCAGATATCTGTTTTGGAAATGCAGATATCTGTTTTGGAAATGCAGATATACATTTTGGAAATGCAGATATCCGTTTTGGAAATGCAGATATCCGTTTTGGAAATGCAGATATCCGTTTTGGAAATGCAGATATCCGTTTTGGAAATTCAGATATCCGTTTTGGAAATTCAGATATCCGTTTTGGAAATGCAGATATCCGTTTTGGAAATGCAGATATCCGTTTTGGAAATGCAGATATCCGTTTTGGAAATGCAGATATCCGTTTTGGAAATGCAGATATCCGTTTTGGAAATGCAGATATCCGTTTTGGAAATGCAGATATCCGTTTTGGAAATGCAGATATCCGTTTTGGAAATGCAGATATCCGTTTTGGAAATCAAGATATCCGTTTTGGAAATGCAGATATCCGTTTTGGAAATGCAGGTATCCGTTTTGGAAATTCAGGTATCCGTTTTGGAAATTAAGATATCCGTTTTGGAAATGCAGATATCCGTTTTGGAAATGCAGATATCCGTTTTGGAAATGCAGATATCCGTTTTGGAAATGCAGATATCCGTTTTGGAAATGCAGATATCCGTTTTGGAAATGCAGATATCGGTTTTGGAAATGCAGATATCCGTTTTGGAAATGCAGATATCCGTTTTGGAAATGCAGATATCCGTTTTGGAAATGCAGATGTCTGATTTGGAAATGCAGATATCTGTTTTGGAAATGCAGATATCTGTTTTGGAAATGCAGATATCCATTTTGGAAATGCAGATATCCGTTTTGGAAATGCAGATGTCCGATTTGGAAATGCAGATATCCGTTTTGGAAATGCAGATATCTGTTTTGGAAATGCAGATGTCTGATTTGGAAATGCATATATCTGTTATGGAAATGCAGATATCTGTTTTGGAAATGCAGATGTCCGATTTGGAAATGCATATATCTGTTATGGAAATGCAGATATCTGTTTTGGAAATGCAGATGTCCGATTTGGAAATGCATATATCTGTTATGGAAATGCAGATATCCGTTTTGAAAATGCATATATCTGTTTTGGAAATGCAGATATCCTTTTTGGAAATGTAGATATCTGTTTTGGAAATGCAGATATCTGTTTTGGAAATGCAGATCTCCATTTTGGAAATGCAGATGTCTGTTTTGGAAATGCAGATGTCTGTTTTGGAAATGCAGATATCTGTTTTGGAAATGCAGATGTCTGTTTTGGAAATGCAGATATCTGTTTTGGAAATGCAGATGTCTGTTTTGGAAATGCAGATGTCTGTTTTGGAAATGCAGATGTCTGTTTTGGAAATGCAGATGTCTGTTTTGGAAATGCAGATGTCTGTTTTGGAAATGCAGATGTCTGTTTTGGAAATGCAGATGTCTGTTTTGGAAATGCAGATGTCTGTTTTGGAAATGCAGATGTCTGTTTTGGAAATGCAGATGTCTGTTTTGGAAATGCAGATGTCTGTTTTGGAAATGCAGATGTCTGTTTTGGAAATGCAGATGTCTGTTTTGGAAATGCAGATGTCTGTTTTGGAAATGCAGATGTCTGTTTTGGAAATGCAGATATCTGCTTTGGAAATGCAGATATCCGTTTTGGAAATGCAGATATCCGTTTTGGAAATGCAGATATCCGTTTTTGAAATGCAGATATCTGCATTCGTTTTGGAAATGCAGATATCTGTTTTGGAAATGCAGATATCTGTTTTGGAAATGCAGATATCCATTTTGGAAATGCAGATATCCGTTTTTGAAATGCAGATATCTGTTTTGGAAATGCAGATATCTGTTTTGGAAATGTGTTTTGGAAATGCAGATATCCGTTTTGGAAATGCAGATATCTGTTTTGGAAATGCAGATATCTGTTTTGGAAATGCAGATATCTGTTTTGGAAATGCAGATATCTGTTTTGGAAATGCAGATATCTGTTTTGGAAATGCAGATATCCGTTTGGAAATGCAGATATCCATTTTGGAAATGCAGATATCCATTTTGGAAATACAGATATCTGTTTTGGAAATGCAGATATCTGTTTTGGAAATGCAGATATCTGTTTTGGAAATGCAGATATACATTTTGGAAATGCAGATATCCGTTTTGGAAATGCAGATATCCGTTTTGGAAATGCAGATATCCGTTTTGGAAATGCAGATATCCGTTTTGGAAATTCAGATATCCGTTTTGGAAATTCAGATATCCGTTTTGGAAATGCAGATATCCGTTTTGGAAATGCAGATATCCGTTTTGGAAATGCAGATATCCGTTTTGGAAATGCAGATATCCGTTTTGGAAATGCAGATATCCGTTTTGGAAATGCAGATATCCGTTTTGGAAATGCAGATATCCGTTTTGGAAATGCAGATATCCGTTTTGGAAATGCAGATATCCGTTTTGGAAATCAAGATATCCGTTTTGGAAATGCAGATATCCGTTTTGGAAATGCAGGTATCCGTTTTGGAAATTCAGGTATCCGTTTTGGAAATTAAGATATCCGTTTTGGAAATGCAGATATCCGTTTTGGAAATGCAGATATCCGTTTTGGAAATGCAGATATCCGTTTTGGAAATGCAGATATCCGTTTTGGAAATGCAGATATCGGTTTTGGAAATGCAGATATCCGTTTTGGAAATGCAGATATCCGTTTTGGAAATGCAGATATCCGTTTTGGAAATGCAGATGTCTGATTTGGAAATGCAGATATCTGTTTTGGAAATGCAGATATCTGTTTTGGAAATGCAGATATCCATTTTGGAAATGCAGATATCCGTTTTGGAAATGCAGATGTCCGATTTGGAAATGCAGATATCCGTTTTGGAAATGCAGATATCTGTTTTGGAAATGCAGATGTCTGATTTGGAAATGCATATATCTGTTATGGAAATGCAGATATCTGTTTTGGAAATGCAGATGTCCGATTTGGAAATGCATATATCTGTTATGGAAATGCAGATATCTGTTTTGGAAATGCAGATGTCCGATTTGGAAATGCATATATCTGTTTTGGAAATGCAGATATCCTTTTTGGAAATGTAGATATCTGTTTTGGAAATGCAGATCTCCGTTTTGGAAATGCAGATGTCTGTTTTGGAAATGCAGATATCCGTTTTGGAAATGCAGATGTCTGTTTTGGAAATGCAGATGTCTGTTTTGGAAATGCAGATGTCTGTTTTGGAAATGCAGATGTCTGTTTTGGAAATGCAGGTATCTGTTTTGGAAATGCAGATGTCTGTTTTGGAAATGCAGATGTCTGTTTTAGAAATGCAGATGTCTGTTTTGGAAATGCAGACGTCTGTTTTGGAAATGCAGATGTCTGTTTTGGAAATGCAGTTGTCTGTTTTGGAAATGCAGATGTCTGTTTTAGAAATGCAGATGTCTGTTTTGGAAATGCAGACGTCTGTTTTGGAAATGCAGATGTCTGTTTTGGAAATGCAGTTGTCTGTTTTGGAAATGCAGATGTCTGTTTTGGAAATGCAGATATCCGTTTTGGAAATGCAGATGTCTGTTTTGGAAATGCAGATGTCTGTTTTGGAAATGCAGATGTCTGTTTTGGAAATGCAGATGTCTGTTTTGGAAATGCAGGTATCTCTTTTGGAAATGCAGATGTCTGTTTTGGAAATGCAGATGTCTGTTTTAGAAATGCAGATGTCTGTTTTGGAAATGCAGACGTCTGTTTTGGAAATGCAGATGTCTGTTTTGGAAATGCAGATGTCTGTTTTAGAAATGCAGATGTCTGTTTTAGAAGCTCCTTTGAGCTGGGAAGCTGCAATTTCAGCGCAACGGTGAGCAAGTGCTTGGGAAAAAACTGTATTTTTTGTTTTTTGATTAATCAATTAATTGATTCGTTATTTAATTATTATCGATTAATTAAGTACTTATTTATTTCCTTTCTCTTCTGGGCAATATCTCAGGCACCTTTTGAGCTAGGAAGCGGACATTTGGGTACGACAATGACCACGTGATTTGGCTTTGGCTGATTTGGCAGAACTAGAAAGAATCTGAAAATGCAAAGCCCATGTGTGTCTGTTTGTATCCAGATGTCTTCTTCTATATGCTCAAAATAACGAAAACAGCTTAAAACTACAAGGGCACTCAGTAGAGAGCATATCTCCGCCTGGTGAACAGTTTCCTTTTTGCATCTCAGGGTAGACCAGAAAATCACAATACAGAATCACATTTAATCAAAATCAATCACAGGAATCGCCAGCGGTCCAGTCTTTCATACCCTGATCTACCCCTCGTTTTTGGCCAATCACTCAATGGTGAAGAATCACTTTTAAAAATTATACTAGCTGGATCCGGATCCTAATCGTCACAAATTGAATCGATTCTTCCTTTTCACACGCACAACCTGTCCAACAACTTTCGTCCTAATCCATCCATAACTTTTTGAGATATCCTGCTGTGTATAATTTTTGGCCCTATCTCCCAATGGTGAAGAATCACTTAAATAATTAAATAATTCTCATATCCGAATCCATATTCAGACCTTCACCAAAATCGAACTGAGTCGTCCTTGTCAGATACCCAACCCGTCCACCAAGTTTCGTCCAGGTCCGTCCACAACTTTTTGAGATATCCTGCTATGTATCGTTTTTGGCCCGATCTCCCAATGGTAAAGAATCACTTAAAAATTCTAGTAGCCGGATCCGAATCCGGATGTTCACCAAAATCAAATCATTTCGTCCTTGTCACATGCGCTACCTCACTGCCAAATTTCGTCCGAATCCATCCACAACGTTTTGAGATATCTTGTTCACAAACAGACAGACAGACAGACAGGGGTGAAAACAACCTCCATCCACCTTTGGTGGCCGAGATAAAAATACAAAATTTAATTTGACGATTTTATGCAACCTTGACCTTTGAGCTTTATATCTAAAAAAACAAAAACCAATTGACTCCTACCTTTTGATTGGTGAACCAATTCAGTGACCGAATATGCAAATTCTTAAAATTTCAGGTCGATCGAATGAAAATTGACGATTTTATGAGACGCTGACCTTTGACCTATTGACCAAAGCATTAATTTGCCTTCTCCATATTTTCATAATGAAGCTTTGTTGCAAATTTGATGCCAAAACTCAAATGGTAATTTAAATTTCAGGTCAATTGGATGAAAATTGCCAATTGTATGTGATGCTGACCTTTGACCTTTTGAAAAAATTATTAATTTGCCTTCTCCGTAAAATCATAATAAGGCTTTGGCGAAAATTTGATGATAATAGTAAAAATAATGTTACGGCACGCACACACACACACACACACACACACACACACACACACACACACACACACACACACACGTACACGCAGCCACGTACACGCAGCCACGTACACGCAGCCACGTACACACAGCCACGTATACACAGCCACGTACACACAGCCACGTACACACAGCCACGTACACACAGCCACGTACACACAGCCACGTACACACAGCCACGTACACACAGCCACGTACACACACACACACACACACACACACACACACACACACACACACACACACACGTACACACACACACACAGCCACGTACACACAGTCACACACACACAGTCACGTACACACAGTCACACACACACAGTCACACACACACAGTCACACACACACAGTCACACACACACAGTCACACACACACACACAGCCACGTACACACAGCCACGTACACACAGCCACGTACACACAGCCAGACGCACAGCCAGACACACACACACACACACACACACACACACACACACACGATTACAAAACCCCGTCTCCTGCTGCACACGAGACGGGCTCATAAGCTGAACACATGCTCTTTAATCTGATTACGAAGTACATGGTCATACAATACCTTAATGATACTTGCCAAAGTGATACCCATAGCTACCAATTGTAAAACCAAAATAAATAGTCATTTACGATACAGTCGGTGTTTTTAACCTCAGGCTTTATAAACAAGACAAAAAGCTAGTAAATATGACATTATTAAACAGAGGTTTGACAGCTGATGTCACTGTGAAAGAAATGTGACTAAAACTACTGGCAAGATGGAAAGAAACGGAGGTAGAAATAAAAGTATGAATCTAAAGAGAGTGTTGTAAAACAAGTGAGGATATAAATAGAAAAGAGCAGAAGAAGGAAAAACCATTAATATTGCATTTCACAGCACGAGCATGTCATGAGAAAAAGGAGAAGTCTTTGCTCTTTGACTTCTGTTGATAGATACCAATTATCCCCAGGGCTTTAGATTCCACTTTCCCTTCCATTGTTCCACATTCCACTTTCCCTTCCATTGTTCTACAGAATAGACAAGTATATCTACACATGACCAAGATAAGGGTGCGTGGTAAAATGCAATGACAAAAGAAAATGGAGAAATGGAACGCAAGAAAATTAAAAAGGGGATGAAAAGGTAAGAGCGAAGGAGGGTGTATAGGTGTTTTAAATGGCAATGGGGGAACCATTCATCAAAGTTTGTATAAATATTATGGATACAGACACTAAAATGGGATATTAATACAACAGCAATAGTTGGGTGAATGGTTTCTTCCAGGTTCGGAAATTACTGAAGTGTATCTGGGGTGAATTAGCGGGGGTAGAAAAGATCAAGGTTTTGGATGGGGGAGGATAAGAGATGGTGGTGAACAGCTGTTTTAAAGACCTGGAGGGTGGAGTGGGATTGAAGAGAGTGAGGGAGTTTGTTCCAGAGGTGGGAGAAAAGAGGAGTGAAGGTGAGCAGAGAGTCTTGATTTTGGCAGTTTAACCATAAGAGGGTTGCTGGCAGATCTTGTGCGACCTGTAGGAATATTTGCGGGACAGAGCCGAGAGAGAGCTGGGGGGCAAGGCCAGAGAGGAGTCGGTAGAAGACAGAAAGACCACCAACCTGCCTGCGGTGAGTGAATGAAAGGCCCTCACAAACGGCTTCATCGTGGGAGATTCCAATGATTCTGAACGCTTTGGTTTCAACAGCGTGAAGCCGAGCTAGGTGTGAGGCAGGAGCACCGGCCCAGAGGGGAGAGCAGTACTCCATTGAGCTGCGGATGAAAGCCTTGTATGTGGTGAGGAGCTCAGGTGTGCCAAGGAAGGACTTCGCACGACGGAGGATGCCCAGTCGGCGACTGGCTTTGGAGGTCAGATTTGAAATGTGGTTTTCCCAGGAAGGATCATGGCAGATAGTGAGACCCAAAAGCTTTAGCGACAGAACTTCTTGGAGAGTATTGTTGAGAAAGTAGATGGGAGGGTTTTCCAGTCGGTCATTTCGGAGAGACATAAGTTTCTTTTCGGAGAGTTTTTCGGAAAGACATTTCGGAGAGTTTCTTCCAGGTTAGGAAATTACCGAATGGTTTCTTCCAGGTTAGGAAATTACTTCCAGGTTAGGAAATTACTGAATGGTTTTTTCCAGGTTAGGAAATTACTGAATGGTTTCTTCCAGGTTAGGAAATTACTGAATGGGTTCTTCGAGGTTAGGAAATTACTGAATGGGTTCTTCGAGGTTAGGAAATTACTGAATGGTTTCTTCCAGGTTGGGAAATTACTGAATGGTTTCTTCGAGGTTGGGAAATTACTGAATGGTTTCTTCGAGGTTGGGAAATTACTGAATGGTTTCTTCGAGGTTGGGAAATTACTGAATGGTTTCTTCCAGGTTAGGAAATTACTGAATGGTTTTTTCCAGGTTAGGAAATTACTGAATGGTTTCTTCCAGGTTAGGAAATTACTGAATGGTTTTTTCCAGGTTAGGAAATTACTGAATGGTTTCTTCCAGGTTAGGAAATTACTGAATGGGTTATTTGAGGTTAGGAAATTACTGAATGGTTTCTTCCAGGTTGGGAAATAACGAATGGTTTCTTCCAGGTTGGGAAATTACTGAATGGTTTCTTCGAAGTTGGGAAATTACTGAATGGTTTCTTCCAGGTTGGGAAATTACTGTATGGTTTCTTCCAGGTTGGGAAATTACTGAATGGTTTCTTCGAGGTTGGGAAATTACTGAATGGTTTCTTCGAGGTTAGGAAATTACAGAATGGTTTCTTCCAGGTTAGGAAATTACTGAATGGTTTTTTCCAGGTTAGGAAATTACCGAATGGTTTCTTCCAGGTTGGGAAATTACTGAATGGTTTCTTCGAGGTTGGGAAATTACTGAATGGTTTCTTCCAGGTTGGGAAATTACTGAATGGTTTCTTCCAGGTTGGGAAATTACTGAATGGTTTCTTCCAGGTTAGGAAATTACTGAATGGTTTCTTCGAGGTTGGGAAATTACTGAATGGTTTCTTCCAGGTTGGGAAATTACTGAATGGTTTCTTCCAGGTTGGGAAATTACTGAATGGTTTCTTCGAGGTTGGGAAATTACTGAATGGTTTCTTCAAGGTTAGGAAATTACTGAATGGTTTCTTCCAGGTTAGGAAATTACTGAATGGTTTCTTCCAGGTTTGGAAATTACTGAATGGTTTCTTCGAGGTTGGGAAATTACTGAATGGTTTCTTCGAGGTTAGGAAATTACTGAATGGTTTCTTCCAGGTTGGGAAATTACTGAATGGTTTCTTCGAGGTTGGGAAATTACTGAATGGTTTCTTCGAGGTTAGGAAATTACTGAATGGTTTCTTCCAGGTTAGGAAATTACTGAATGGTTTTTTCCAGGTTAGGAAATTACTGAATTGTTTCTTCGAGGTTGGGAAATTACTGAATGGTTTCTTCCAGGTTAGGAAATTACTGAATGGTTTTTTCCAGGTTAGGAAATTACTGAATGGTTTCTTCCAGGTTAGGAAATTACTGAATGGGTTATTTGAGGTTAGGAAATTACTGAATGGTTTCTTCCAGGTTAGGAAATTACTGAATGGTTTTTTCCAGGTTAAGAAATTACTGAATGGTTTCTTCGAGGTTGGGAAATTACTGAATGGTTTCTTCCAGGTTAGGAAATTACTGAATGGTTTTTTCCAGGTTAGGAAATTACTGAATGGTTTCTTCCAGGTTAGGAAATTACTGAGTGGGTTATTTGAGGTTAGGAAATTACTGAATGGTTTCTTCCAGGTTGGGAAATAACGAATGGTTTCTTCCAGGTTGGGAAATTACTGAATGGTTTCTTCCAGGTTGGGAAATTACTGAATGGTTTCTTCGAGGTTGGGAAATTACTGAATGGTTTCTTCCTGGTTGGGAAATTACTGAATGGTTTCTTCGAGGTTGGGAAATTACTGAATGGTTTCTTCCAGGTTGGGAAATTACTGAATGGTTTCTTCGAGGTTGGGAAATTACTGAATGGTTTCTTCCAGGTTGGGAAATTACTGAATGGTTTCTTCCAGGTTGGGAAATTACTGAATGGTTTCTTCGAGGTTGGGAAATTACTGAATGGTTTCTTCAAGGTTAGGAAATTACTGAATGGTTTCTTCCAGGTTAGGAAATTACTGAATGGTTTCTTCCAGGTTTGGAAATTACTGAATGGTTTCTTCGAGGTTAGGAAATTACTGAATGGTTTCTTCCAGGTTAGGAAATTACTGAATGGTTTCTTCGAGGTTAAGAAATTACTGAATGATTTTTTCCAGCTTAGGAAATTACTGAATGGTTTCTTCCAGGTTGGGAAATTACTGAATGGTTTCTTCCAGGTTGGGAAATTACTGAATGGTTTCTTCCAGGTTGGGAAATTACTGAATGGTTTCTTCGAGGTTGGGAAATTACTGAATGGTTTCTTCGAGGTTGGGAAATTACTGAATGGTTTCTTCCAGGTTGGGAAATTACTGAATGGTTTCTTCCAGGTTGGGAAATTACTGAATGGTTTCTTCGAGGTTGGGAAATTACTGAATGGTTTCTTCAAGTTTAGGAAATTACTGAATGGTTTCATCCAGTTTGGGAAATTACTGAATCGTTTTGCATTTAGTTGATGTGTGATAGTTGATTGAAATCACAACAGTGTTTGTCTCTCTTTTTAACATGTAGCATGCCCTAGCTGTAGAAAATGCAAAACTAACCTGGTTCTTCCATCGGGCACCATTTTTGCAAATTCGGTGAGACACCAAGCAGCACTCTCATGGGGACTTCAACTTGATCAGTTGAATGGATGGTTTGATGTGAAGCTTTACAACTTAGAACAAGAGAGAGCAAGCAGAGATTGCAGACCCCCACCAGGACCTGTTTATGTGGTGTATTTTGTGTGGTGTTTGTTGGCGCTGCTGTGTTTGTATGGTTTATTGACGACGTAAACTTATGTTCAATCCAATATAGCTGCCGAACCACGTGACTGATGACGTCGTCAATTTAATTCTCACATACAATTTATGTGTAGATCACGCTCAAAAAATTTCAAACTGATCGGATCAAGCGTTCTACTTGTCTAATTATGAAGTCATAATAAAGGCACTGATGACATCATCATGAATATATGTTGTTACCCATGCAAACTACTTGACAATGAGACGTTTTAATTTTTTTTCCTTGGAGCGGTTTCGGAGATACAAGAGGTGCAAAGGTTTTCGTTTTTTCCCCAAACATGGCGTCCACACCACGTGACTTATGACATAATAATTATCATTTAAAAAATTCTACAGAAGGAGGCGCTCCTATGGTGAAAATTTTGTGTCAATCAGACCATCGGTTGCAGAGAAAAGCATACTCGCATTCTGTGTGCACAAACAGACAGACAAAGACAAACAAAGAAAAACGTACAAACAAGAAATATGTCGTACATAGCACGATACTTGCGAAATCCCTAAAAGTTGTTGGCCTATGTTGACCTCATAAATACTTGGTGGTTGAATTCAGTGACCTGGTATGCAAATCCTCTTCAAATTTAAAGTTAATCAGATGAAAATGGAGGATTTTAGAAATTTGGCCTATGTTGACCTTTTGGCCTATGTTGACCTCAAATACTTGGTGGTTGAATTCAGTGACCTGGTATGCAAATCCTCTTCAAATTTAAAGTTAATCAGATGAAAATGGAGGATTTTAGAAATTTGGCCTATGTTGACCTTTTGGCCTATGTTGACCTCATAAATACTTGGTGGTTGAATTCAGTGACCTGGTATGCAAATCCTCTTCAAATTTAAAGTTAATCAGATGAAAATGGAGGATTTTAGAAATTTGGCCTATGTTGACCTTTTGGCCTATGTTGACCTCATAAATACTTGGTGGTTGAATTCAGTGACCTGGTATGCAAATCCTCTTCAAATTTAAAGTTAATCAGATGAAAATGGAGGATTTTAGAAATTTGGCCTATGTTGACCTTTTGGCCTATGTTGACCTCATAAATACGTCGTTGTTGAATTCAGTGACCTGGTATGCAAATCCTCTTCAAATTTAAAGTTAATCAGATGAAAATGGAGGATTTTAGAAATTTGGCCTATGTTGACCTTTTGGCCTATGTTGACCTCATAAATACTTGGTGGTTCAATTCAGTGACCTGGTATGCAAATCCTCTTCAAATTTAAAGTTAATCAGATGAAAATGGAGGATTTTAGAAATTTGGCCTATGTTGACCTTTTGGCCTATGTTGACCTCATAAATACGTCGTCGTTGAATTCAGTGACCTGGTATGCAAATCCTCTTCAAATTTAAAGTTAATCGGATGAAAATGGAGGATTTTAGAAATTTGACAAAGTTGGTGCCGTTTGGCCTATGTTGACCTATTGACCTATTGACCTTTTGATCCCCCCCCCCCAAATAGGCCTCTTGCTTATGACGAACTCCACCATTTGGTGAAGATTGGTTGAAAATTGTGACCTGTAGGTGACTGACAGAATAACGCACAAGACCAACCCAGTAGTTGAAAAATCTTTGATGTTCGCAGGTAACAAACGGACCCAAATGCAATTCCATCTCCTCTGGCGGGGGTGACAAGTCATTTTATACCCATGCATTCATCTTTCCACAACTTCATGTTCAGAGTGCCTAAAGTAAGGGTCAAACAAGCTCTCGGTAAGGTCATGCGGAGAGCTGTGTTAAGCCGATAAGCCCGACCCGACCTGCAACAGGTGTTATCAAACCCGACGGCCTATAATTGCCTTGTTGCTGTGAAGCTCAAAACATGTAATAAATTGCCACTTTATAATCAGGGCTACCCACACTGTGCTGGATTATCAACAATAAAACAAGATGCACTGGCCTCAAAACAAAGTGCGAATTTGCTTTCAACATGGAGACGACGTGTGGCTGCTTTTGTTAATTTGCAGCCAGGGAGAAAGCGAGGTGGTGGCAAACTCCTTGTGCTCACTCATATGCAAGCTGCACTCGTGGATGACACCTCTCTACAAGTGATCCCATGGAACACTATACAAAGGTGGATTTGGAAAAAATCTACATCAAAACTTGTCTGCGACATAGCTCCTCAACTATGATGGTATGGTGTGGAAAAAATCTACATCAATACTTGTCTGCAACATAGCTCCTCAACTATGATGGTGTGGTGTGGAAAAAATCTACATCAATACTTGTCTGCAACATAGCTCCTCAACTATGATGGTATGGTGTGGAAAAAATCTACATCAATACTTGTCTGCAACATAGCTCCTCAACTATGATGGTGTGGTGTGGAAAAAATCTACATCAATACTTGTCTGCAACATTGCTCCTCAACTATGATGGTATGGTGTGGAAAAAATCTACATCAATAATTGTCTGCAACATAGCTCCTCAACTATGATGGTATGGCGTGGGAAAATCTACATCAATACTTGTCTGCAACATTGCTCCTCAACTATGATGGTATGGTGTGGAAAAAATGTACATCAAAACTCGTCTGCAACATTGCTCCTCAACTAGGATGGTATGGTGTGGAAAAAATCTACATCACTACTTGTCTGCAACATTGCTCCTCAACTATGATGGTATGGTGTGGAACAAATCTACATCAATACTTGTCTGCAACATAGCTCCTCAACTATGATGGTATGGTGTGGAAAAAATCTACATCAATACTTGTCTGCAACATTGCTCCTCAACTATGATGGTATGGTGTGGAAAAAATGTACATCAAAACTCGTCTGCAACATAGCTCCTCAACTATGATGGTATGGTGTGGGAAAAATCTACATCAATACTTGTCTGCAACATAGCTCCTCAACTATGATGGTATGGTGTGGGAAAAATCTACATCAATACTTGTCTGCAACATAGCTCCTCAACTATGATGGTGTGGTGTGGAAAAAATCTACATCAAAACTTGTCTGCAACATAGCTCCTCAACTATGATGGTATGGTGTGGAAAAAATCTACATCAATACTTGTCTGCAACATAGCTCCTCAACTATGATGGTGTGGTGTGGAAAAAATCTACATCAAAACTTGTCTGCAACATAGCTCCTCAACTATGATGGTGTGGTGTGGAAAAAAATCTACATCAATACTTGTCTGCAACATAGCTCCTCAACTATGATGGTATGGTGTGGGAAAAATCTACATCAATACTTGTCTGCAACATAGCTCCTCAACTATGATGGTATGGTGTGGGAAAAATCTACATCAATACTTGTCTGCAACATAGCTCCTCAACTATGATGGTGTGGTGTGGAAAAAATCTACATCAAAACTTGTCTGCAACATAGCTCCTCAACTATGATGGTATGGTGTGGAAAAAATCTACATCAAAACTTGTCTGCAACATAGCTCCTCAACTATGATGGTATGGTGTGGAAAAAATCTACATCAATACTTGTCTGCAACATTGCTCCTCAACTATGATGGTATGGTGTGGAACAAATCTACATCAATACTTGTCTGCAACATAGCTCCTCAACTATGATGGTGTGGTGTGGAAAAAATCTACATCAAAACTTGTCTGCAACATAGCTCCTCAACTATGATGGTGTGGTGTGGAAAAAAATCTACATCAATACTTGTCTGCAACATAGCTCCTCAACTATGATGGTATGGTGTGGGAAAAATCTACATCAATACTTGTCTGCAACATAGCTCCTCAACTATGATGGTGTGGTGTGGAAAAAATCTACATCAAAACTTGTCTGCAACATAGCTCCTCAACTATGATGGTATGGTGTGGAAAAAATCTACATCAAAACTTGTCTGCAACATAGCTCCTCAACTATGATGGTATGGTGTGGAAAAAATCTACATCAATACTTGTCTGCAACATTGCTCCTCAACTATGATGGTATGGTGTGGGAAAAATCTACATCAATACTTGTCTGCAACATAGCTCCTCAACTATGATGGTGTGGTGTGGAAAAAATCTACATCAAAACTTGTCTGCAACATAGCTCCTCAACTATGATGGTATGGTGTGGAAAAAATCTACATCAAAACTTGTCTGCAACATAGCTCCTCAACTATGATGGTATGGTGTGGAAAAAATCTACATCAATACTTGTCTGCAACATTGCTCCTCAACTATGATGGTATGGTGTGGAACAAATCTACATCAATACTTGTCTGCAACATAGCTCCTCAACTATGATGGTGTGGTGTGGAAAAAATCTACATCAAAACTTGTCTGCAACATAGCTCCTCAACTATGATGGTGTGGTGTGGAAAAAAATCTACATCAATACTTGTCTGCAACATAGCTCCTCAACTATGATGGTATGGTGTGGAAAAAATCTACATCAATACTTGTCTGCAACATTGCTCCTCAACTATGATGGTATGGTGTGGAACAAATCTACATCAATACTTGTCTGCAACATAGCTCCTCAACTATGATGGTGTGGTGTGGAAAAAATCTACATCAAAACTTGTCTGCAACATAGCTCCTCAACTATGATGGTGTGGTGTGGAAAAAAATCTACATCAATACTTGTCTGCAACATAGCTCCTCAACTATGATGGTATGGTGTGGAAAAAATCTACATCAATACTTGTCTGCAACATAGCTCCTCAACTATGATGGTATGGTGTGGAAAAAATCTACATCAAAACTTGTCTGCAACATTGCTCCTCAACTATGATGGTGTGGTGTGGAAAAATCTACATCAATACTTGTCTGCAACATTGCTCCTCAAATATGATGGTATGGTGTGGAAAAAATCTACATCAATACTTGTCTGCAACATTGCTCCTCAACTATGATGGTATGGTGTGGAAAAAATCGACATCACTACTTGTCTGCAACATTGCTCCTCAAATATGATGGTATGGTGTGGAAAAATCTACATCAATACTTGTCTGCAACATAGCTCCTCAACTATGATGGTATGGTGTGGGAAAATGTACATCAATACTTGTCTGCAACATAGCTCCTCAACTATGATGGTGTGGTGATGTATATTGACAAAATGGAGTTATAACTCTGTTTATTCTCAAAGCCAGCATTCAGTAACATCCTATAATTAATTGCACATTGCATTACCTTTTTGACTGTTTACCTGTCCACAATTGCTGTTGCATGCTCAAGAATGAGTAACATTTTCGGAACAGTGACAATGTTCCTGCAATAATAAGAGGGTGAGTCAATAAAACACACAAGTTTTTCTTTCAGCCGGATACACGTGATTATATGAATGTGCCTGTCTCCATCTAACAATGTCGGTTGGCATTCCCTGCATCGAGTCCTCATTGAGCAATGAAAATAAATTTAAGGTCTTCACGGACATGAATGGTTCCCCTTTGATTTCGGTCCAAGAACAGATTGTGACCAATCCAACATACTGTGACCAGCTCCATCAACACGAGACATTTTGAAATGACGTATAATGCCAAATGAAGCCTTTGGCGCATGAGCTGTGTGCGTGTTTACGCCAACTCAGTTCGGATTCAAATCGTATTTCAAACATAATTTTCAGCAGTTAGACGAAAGAGTGGCAATTATGAGGTGGTTTACCGTAATTGTCCTGTTCCTGAATGCAAACCGGACTCACGGAAATATAACAATACGAAAAATATCCATGGATGAGAGGAGTCGGTTTTATACCATGTCCTGTTGATACAGCAGCTTGCAACAGCAGTGGATATAACACACACACAGGTGGACGCTTCTTCTTTTACCAACAACAACAACAACATGCATTTTAAGGCCATTTTCCCTGCTAGAGCGGGGGTTAGCCTTGCGGTCCCCATGATAATCTTCTCCATTTTGCCCTATTTTCTGCATCTCTCCTTGTTAACCCCCTTGCCCGCATTTCTTCTTCCACCATCTTTAGCCAAGTCTTTCTCGGTCTTCCCCGTCTTCTACTTCCTTCTACATTCATTTCCATCACTCTTCTCAACCAGTCACTTTCATCCTTCCTCAACACATGACCAAACCATCTCAACCTGTTCCTCTTCACAGCATCAATCACAGGCTCTATTCCCATCATCTTTCGCAATTCATCATTTGTCTTCCTCTCTCTCAACGATACTCCGCACATCCGTCGAACCATTCGCATTTCCCACCCTTTCCAACCTTCGTTGCTGCTCTACGTTCATTACCCATGTCTCGCTCCCATAAATCATAACACTTCTCACACATGCAGCATACACCTTTCCCTTCAGCTTCAACGACACTCCCCTCATCATCAGCACGCCACTCAATTCCCGAAACTTCTTCCATGCACATCTCACTCGAGCAACCGTTGCCGAGTCTGATCCACCTTCTCCATTCAGCATGTCTCCGAGGTAGCAAAATGTTTTCACACCTTCCAGCTTCACGCCGTCTCCAAGATCCAACTCAACATTTCCTCCATCTGCAGCTCCCTCTGTGCACACCTTACATTTGAATGTAGCTGCCACACTGGTTAATGACCCTCTCAGACCACTACATTTTTGATGAACCCACTCAGCGCACATTGTACACTGAATGGAGTTCACTCCGACACCCTTCCTACACACAGCACACGGCCACTTCCCAGTTCTTTCCACCTCACCACATGCTTTACCACTTGCCTTCACCTTCGTCTTTCCGATATTCACCTTCAGACCTTTTGTCTCCATACATTCCTTCCACGTGTTCATCTTTTCCTTCAGTCCATCCATACTTTCCGCAATCAACACCAGATCATCTGCATACAACAACTCCCACGGTAAACCCTCCTTTACGTTCTGAGCCAGCACCTCCATCACAGCTACAAATAGTAGTGGACTTAGTACCGACCCCTGATGCACTCCCACCTTCACCTCAAACTCACCACTGTTCCCGTCCTTCGTCCTTACAGCTGTGCGCGCTCTTTTGTACATTGCCATCACTACTCTGATCAACCATTCCTCCACTCCTAACTTCCTCAATGCCCATGTCAATACTTTGCGTGGAACCCGATCGAATGCTTTCTCCAGATCAACAAACCCAAGAAACAACTTCTTCCTCTTCTCCATGTACTTCTCCTGCAACTGCCTCACAATGAAAAGTGCGTCTGTCGTTCCTCTTCCTGGCATAAATCCAAACTGCATTTCGTCGATCTTCACTTTCTTCCTTATCCTCCTCTCCAACACCCTTTCCAATACCTTCATTCCATGCTCCAATAACTTTATCGCTCGGTACAAGCCACACTCCAGAGGGTCACCTTTCCCCTTGTATAGAGGGACGAGGGTACTAATTTCCCAAACCACTGGAATGCGGCCTTCTTTCACCACCAGATTACAGATCTCTGTCATTCTCTTCACACCCCAACTTCCTGCTGCCTTCAACATATCTCCCACAACTCCCGTCTGCCCTCCCGCTTTTCTACCCTTCATTGCTTTTATCGCTTCCTCAACTTCCTTCTCAGTTATCTTCTCTGCCGGTCCTAAAACTGGGTTACTCTGTATGTTGCCATCCCATTCATTCTCTGTATTCAACAGCATTTCCATATATCTTTTCCATCTTCCTTTAATTCCATCTGGGTCGACAACGATTTGTCCCACTTCATCCTTCAAGCAGCTCACCCCCATCACATCACACCTCTCTTTCGCTATCTGCTTTGCAATCCTGAATACTGCTTTCTGACCCTCTTCCGAATCCAAGCATTCTCCGAACATTTTCCTACATGCCTCCTGCGCCTTTGCTACCTCTTTCTTTGCAGCCTTCCTGGCTGCCTTATAACTTTCATGCTCTGCTGTTTCTGCTCCCGTACCCTTCGCCTTCTGCCACTCCTTGAACTTCTTCCTCTTCTCGTCAATCCTCTTTCCAACTTCATCATCCCACCACCATGTTTCCGAGTGCCTCGGTGGTCCTTTTGTCCATCCACATACCTCACCAACGGCTCCCAACAGACTAGCTTTCATTGACATCCAACCACTTTCAAGCTCAACCACATCATCCTCGACCCTACTCAGCCTCTCTTTTAATGCCTCCCTTACTGTCACCTCTTTCAACCTCCACACCTTCATTCTCGGTTGGTACTTCACCCGCCGAGCTCTCCTCGCACCTTTCAAAAGTGGTGATCCCACTTACGTCGCAGACAACCAAGTGGTGCTGTGAAACAGCCTCCTCCCGCGGGATCACCTTTGTGTCTCGGAGGTGCCCCCTATCTCGCCTACGCACCATCAGGTAGTCAACGGTTGTCGTCGACCCACCTGACGTGTATGTAACAAGCTTATTATCCTCTTTCTGGAACTGAGTATTACAAATCAACAAATCAGCTCCATCAGCAAACTCCAAAATCCTTTCACCTTCTCCATTTCTCACACCATATCCGTAACCCCCATGAACTCCGTCAAAACCATCCATACTCCTTCCCACATGTCCATTTAGGTCTCCTCCTACCACAACAATTTCCTCATCTTTCACGTTTTCCGTCAGCTTCTCTAACGCACACCAGAACTTGTCCTTCTTCTTTTACCAATAGATGCAAAATCTTGTATAATTTATCTTGTGGCCCTGGAACCAAATTATTAAGTATGTGTATATATATATATATGTATATATGTATGTGCAGCCGTGACCAAAAATATTGGCACCCTTGCACTTTTTTCAAATAATTCACCATTTCCTCCAGAAAATTGTTGAAATTAAAAAATATTTTGGCATCCACATTTGTATTTATTTAGTTTGCAGTAGATCAAAACAAAAGAGCTGAAAAAATTACTAAATCTAAGTTTATTCCACACAGAAATCATAAAATGGCCCGGACAATATTGTTGGCACCTTTTAGAAGTTGTTAGAAATAATTAGATTTCATGAAGGTGATTCTCCTTTACTTTGGAATTGATCTCACCAGCTGCAGGTGCCTGCAATATAAAAGTCACTCATTCAACCAGTTTGAATAAAGAAAAGGAGTCATTCTGCTGTTTTGTGTCACTGTGTGTACCACAATGAGCATGGAGAATAGAAAGACAACCAGAGAATTATCTGAGGAGGTCAGACACAAGATTGTAGCCAAACATGGACAATCTAAAGGCTACAAAAGTCCATGTCCAGAGACATTGATATTCCTGTGTCCACCATACGCAATGTTATCAGGACGTTTAAGGCCCATGGCACTGTAGCCAACCTCCCTGGATGTGGCCGCAAGAGGAAACCTCATCAAAGATTGCAGAGAAGGATTGTTCGAATGGTGGTGAAAGCACCTCGAACAACTGCCAAAAAGATTCAAGCTGACCTTCAGACACAAGGCAAGACAGATTCAACTCGCACCATCCATCGCCAACTCAATAAAAAGGGGTTCCATGTTAGGAGACAGAGGAGAACCCCACTGCTGAGAGAGAGAGACATAAGAAAGCCCTACTGGAGTTTGCCAAAACACACTTGATCAAGCGAAATTCCTTCTGGGAGAATGTCCTGTGGACAAATGAGACCAAATTAGAGCTTTTTGGTAAAGCACATCATCTCTATGTTTACAGAAAACAAAATGGAACCTTCAAAGAAAAGAACACCTTCCCAACAGTCAAACATGGAGGAGATTCAGTGATGTTTTGGGGTTGCTGTGCTGCCTCTGGCACTGGGTACCTGGAATGTGTGCATGGCATCATGAAATCAGGAGATTACCAAGGCATTCTGGAGCGCAATGTTCAACCCAGTGTCAGAAAGCTGGGTCTCCGTCAAAGGTCATGGGTTTTGCAGCAGGACAATGACCCCAAACACACTTCAAAAAGCACCCAGGATGGTTCAAGACAAAACGCTGGACTGTTCTGAAGTGGCCAACAATGGGTCCAGATCTAAATCCCATTGAACACCTGTGGGGAGATCTGAAAACACTAATTGGAAGAAGGCACCCTTAAAATCTGGGAGAACGAGCAGTTTGCCCCAGAAGAATGGGCCAAACTTCCAGTAGCGAGGTGCAGGAAGCTCATTCATGGATGTAGGAAGCGCTTGACTGCAGTTATTTTGTCCAAAGGTAAAGTACCAAATATTAAGTCGAGGGTGTCATTAATTTTGTCAATGCGGTTTCTTTTTATTTTCTGATTTAAAAGGATATATTAAGTTCTGAATAAAAAAACAAAGGTTCTGTAATATTAACAGTGAAATAAAGAATTGTGGAGACCCAATACTTTTGTCAATTTCAACTTATTTTTAGAAACAATTGTGAGTTATTTGAAAAAAGTGCAAGGGTGCCAATATTTTTGGCCACGACTGTTTTTTTTTGTGTGTGTTTTTAAATCGGACCTCACAGCCCATGTAGCTTAGCTCCCACCCAACCCCTCCTCCCAAACATGATTAATAGCAAATATCATCATTTTAAACTCATCATGTGCATTGACAAGCTCCAGATATGACCTTCCCTCACTGACATGGATGATCGTGGAGGTTGGTAGAACGTGCCGCCCACAGGCCTTCCAGCGGTTCTGTAATATTACTTGGGCGTTTGCAATGGGCTTGGGCACCACGTCCTTGGGCGTTTGCAATACTGGGAGCTGCAAGCTATCAGCTTTTTGGGTGGGTTCAGAAAGTTCAACAACTCTTTCATTGTGCAGAGGCATACCCCTTTCTCACAGCTAAGTTTTGCAAGTATTTTCAGCTTCTTTTGCAAGCTTTGTGAGGCATTTTCTGTCACAATCCTTATCTCGCTAACTCAATATACTTTATGTTGCTCCGAACACGGATGTTTCTTGAGGTTTCTGCACATACGCACCGAGCATTTTAGGGTGTATTACGTCAGTTCAGAAGTCCTATATTGAGAAAAGAGATTTGCAGATGTTTGTCCCGTTATTTGATGCTTGAGATGTACTTCTGCAACAGGACAATGCCAGATCTCACACCACCCACATCACAAGAGTGGGAGGTTTTTCCACATCCACCATACACCCCAAAGTTTGCCACATCTGATTACCATCTGTTTGGGCCCCTGAAGTAAGCCATGCATAACAACCATCTCGCGCAGCATGAATGTCAAGAAGGCTGTCCGAATATGACGACCCACCAACTGTAAAGAGTTCTACACAGCAGACATCAGGAACAGGACAATGCGATTGGACAAATGCATCTCCCTCCTTGGGGATTGCGTTTGAAAAAATGACCAGCAGTATACATCTTTGTGGGCTCAATAAAGAGACGTGGAGAGCAATATGGCGTAATTTATTGACTCACCTTCGTGATAAACATGAGAGGGGTGCCTTATTGCTTATGCTGTGGCGGAAGACGTTCATGAGATGTTCAACCATGCTGTCCTTCTTCATTGTACCAGTGTTGGGTTGAGCTGCGTTTGCGCTGATGCTCTGCCATGGCAATCGCAGCGATGACTGTAATGGCTACACTTAGTGCGAGGACAAGTACAGTGGCTGTTTCAGCAATGCACAACTGGCCGTCAACACTAGCCAATGTGTGGTTCTGGAGAGGTAATGGCCTGTGGCAGCGTAAGTTAGCATAGTCGGGTAATGCAAGATGTTGCGTAGCATGCATCTTGCTGAAAGCATGTTGCAGGTCACAGTCACAGACCCAGGAATTTCCGCTGAAGAGCAGTTGCACACCATTTGTCTGCATGTCAAGAAACGCCTGCAAAAGCAGAAGAAATCATTGATTAAAGAATTCTACAATGCTAAATTAAATAAGTATTTAAAACAATGGGTCTTATGTTTTCCCTTGTCAAAAAGGACCTTTCTGCTTTGCTATATTGAAAATCACTCGTGGGCACTCCAGCCCTCCGGATGGGAGTACCCTTCTCAGTTTATTGGAGCTCGGGCCAGAGTACATGCTGGAGTTTGTACTTCAAAGACTGAAGTATGTACTCACCTGCTGGCCTTGGGTGGCCACTTATGGCCAGTATCAGGGTTGGAACCAGATACAACTGGGTTTGGAACCTCTACATGGGCCCAAGAACGGTTAAATGTCAATTTTGGAGCTTCGGTGACATCCAGGTTTGGAAGAAGAGTGAGAAATAATCCAATGCTTTCATTAACTGACACATCTTAATTGCTGTTTGTCATGGGAAGTATCTTTTCTTCTCTTGAATAGTCATCTGGTACACGCGAAGCGAAACGTGGGGTTAAGAAATTAGTTCACTTTGCCTGTCTGTCTGTCTATCTACAAGTGTCAGTTTATGATTGAGGGACAACTTATTTGAATTGAATGTTATATTTTGAACACGCATCGGAACATGAATCGGGAAATGAACCCGTAGTTTTTTTCTTTCTTTTGTTTTGGTATTGTTACGTGGTCCTCCCGGTAACTACCTGGTCTTGGTGACCCCCGGACCGTGGGAGGGACCCCGCCAGAAAGATATATGATTTATACGCTTTCGTAACGCAATCAATATGAAAGACACAACAATTCAAGTCAATAAGAAACCCCCACACCAAGGATCCAGATTAATGGATAATATATTCCCAATCAATCAACCACACTCAACAATCAATCAACAATATTACTCAGATGGCCATCTCATATATTTCCCCCCTTTCCCCACTCACGACCCCTCAATAGTCAATGTCCCTCACAATGTCTCTGGGCCCCTCCAGACCAGGGTGAAGGTCGACTTCTCCGCACACGGGCGGTTGAACGGACCCCTGGCTGACGTGCTCCAAACGTGCACGTCACGTACCGGGAACAGCTGTTGCAGCGCACACCTCCTTGTAAAGCAAAGCGGGCAAAGCAAAGCGCGGCTCGCAAAGCGCGCGAGGCCCAAGGTGCGACCCGTACACGCCCTCAGAGGCGTCGAGGCGAACAGTGCCAGACGCTGGGTTCCTTCCAGGAAGCCACGGCAACCTGACACGTAACAGGCAATCACCCCACGCAGGTAACTCCTCTTGCCAGACGGGCTTTTCAACTCAGCGTTCCCAACGTTAATCAATATTGACACAGCTCGCGTCGGAGCTGGGCGAGGAAGAAGAAGATAGCCGCTTCTCCCGGACCTAGTGTCTTTTTCTTCTTCCAGTTTTCGATCCCGTTTCCGGTCTCGCTCTCTTACCAGGAGCGCTTCTCACCATTTAACCACAACAACCCTTAATAGAATAAACATTAGTAAGAATTCCTGAATAGTAATTCACATAAACCCGGAATTCGTAACAGTATACAAGATCGAGGCTCTTGCTGTTGGGTTCTTGCTCCTGGGTTTGAATCCCGGTCGATCGCTGAATTAACGCCAGGGGGGTTGACTCAGCCTGTCATCCTTCCGAGGTCGGCTAATTGAGTACCAGCTCACTGGTAATTCCCTGTTTGTCGTTAAAGGCGACAAAAAGGGTTGGCGTCAGGAAGGGCATCCGGCCGTAAAACATTGCTTCAAAAAGGGGACCGAAAAACAACAACAACCACGGCTCCCGAAAAAGGCCAACCCCCGCTTTGCGGGGAAAAATGGCCTCTAAAGGTGGTTATATTATTTATTTTTTTTATACAAGATCGAGGCTCGTGTAAGAGCGAACATTAATCACATAAAAACAAACTGAAACATAAAACTTATGATAAAGGGAGTGGGAGACAAGATGTGGAGAGAGGGGGAAGCACACAAGTACAACAGTAGCAGGGACAACGGGAGATCTGTGGGAGGGAGAGGGTGTGGGGGGAGGAGGCATGGGAAGGGGGGTGGGAAGGGTGGGAGAGGTATAAAACAAGGACACTGCAAGGAGTTCCAGGAAAGTAGTCGGTATTTCAAAAAAGTGGATCTGGGGTGAATTAACAGGGGTAGAAAAGATCAAGGTTTTGGATGGGGGAAGATAAGAGATGGTGGTTAACAGCTGTTTTAAAGACCTGGAGGGAGGAGTGGGATTGAAGAGAGTGAGGGAGTTTGTTCCAGAGGCAGGAGAAAAGAGGAATGAAAGAGTGAAGGTGAGCAGAGAACAGTACTTTGGGTCTGAGTTAGTCCCGATTGCCCATACACAGAGGGGAGTGAGATTTTAAAAAAATTACTCTGCCTGTCTGTTTGACAGTCAAGCAAAATTGAAAATCATTCCAAACAGGAAACGTACTGTTTTTAAGGACATGAACCACAGGTACAAATAACTAATTTTACGTGTTAAGTAAGATGGTGTATAAGGTGTATATCAATGGCGGTAAACTTCTGAAAAACATATTTTTGTACATTTTTTTAAAATCTTTATTTTATTTAAATTGCATTATATACTTGAACACAAAATCACAAATCGCCTTTTTGGCACTTTCAAAAGCCGTCCATCAAGCAGTATGCCATTTTATGGCAAAATATTATGGCATTTTAGGTCGAGATGTCCAATAAAATTTGCTGCTTGCAGACCACGCCCACATCAATATTTCTCCAGGCTCAGAGTTATATGAACTATGGGTATAAATGTGTCCTATCAACTCTCTAGTATCTTTCTAGTATCTATCAACAAAATTTGAAGCCTTGTAACTGGTACCTGGCCAAATAGTCAGGTTCACTATGTTAACGAATATAATTTCGTTCAAAATTTTGGTAGATTAGCAAAACTATACATTTTTGGAATATTCAGAGCATGAGGAATCCAAAAATTAATGTTTACATTTGCGTAGACACCTTTGCGAAAATGACACTCAGGACAGTGATGAAGATCTGTAAAAGCATATTCCTGAACGGTATAGACCTCGTAGATCCTGTGTATAGGACTTATAGTTCAATCTGATACTACCTATAACTTCCTATAACAACCTATAACTTCAAAGGACTTGCAATATCATGTATTATGTAATACAGTTATATTGAAGGAGCTGGGGCTCCCACGTCGATCGGAAGAATGGACGCGACAAAAAGCTGGAATTCATCCGAGTTGCTTTAATCAAAACCAAACACTCAGGCACTCTGAAAAGCCCGTTTATCGGGCAGCAATATATATACCTATTATCCCGGAGCGTTTGCCCAGGAAAGGCGAGAGGGGGCGTGGCTCAGCGTCCCGACCGAGGCCTGGCAAGTTGCGCGCGGGCCTGCCCGAGCGTCCTGGACGAGCCCGGCATGGTGATCGCTCCGCGTCCTTGATAGGTGCAAGGCGATTGTGAAAACCCAGCGGTAGCCACTACACACGTCCCCCCAGAATCGACTTGCACCGGCAGGGTCAATTTGAGGGGGGTCCTGATGACCCGGCCGAAGCGACCCCTGGCGGGTCGTGGGAGGGGGTCCGGTGTGGTGGTGGGCGGTCGAGTGGGGGGCACCGTGGACGGGGGGCGGCCTCGCCGCGGCGGAAGGGCCACCCGTGGTGGGTGGTCGACGTCCACGTGCGCCGGCTTGAGGCGGTCCACCGCAATCCGGTCCGACCTGCCGCCGATGTCGATGACGAACGACTTGTCGTCCCGTCGCAGCACCCGGAAGGGCCCGTCGTACGGCGGCCGGAGTGGCCCCCGATGTGCGTCGTGACGCACAAAAACATACTCCGCTGTGCGAAGTGCTGGGGGGACGTAGGACTGGGGGTCACCGTGGTGGGATGTTGGCACGGGGGCAAACCGTCGGGCGGCCTCCTGGAGGTCCGAGCGCTGGTGAGCTGCGGACCAGGGACTGGTAGCGTCGGGCACGAATTCGCCCGGGACGCGTAGCGCCTGGCCATAGACCAGTTCGGCGGTGGATGCCTGGAGGTCCTCCTTGGGGGCCGTGCGGAGGCCCAAAAGGACCCACGGCAGCCGGTCGGCCCAACCGCCGTCTTGAAGGCTGGCCATGAGCGCGGCCTTCATGGAGCGGTGGAATCGCTCGCACAACCAGTTTGCTTGGGGGTGGTAGGCCGTAGTACGGTGGAGCTTGACCCCCAGGTTGCGGGCGACCGCGCCCCACAGCTCGGAGGTGAACTGTGGTCCGCGGTCTGACGAGATGTCCGCCGGTGTGCCGAAGCGGGCGACCCAGGTGGCGATGAAAGCCTGCGCCACGTCGGCGGTGGTGGTGGAGACGAGGGGAACGGCCTCCGGCCACCTGGTGGTCCTGTCCACCATGGTGAGCAGGTGTGTGAACCCCCGTGATGGGGGGAGGGGGCCCACCAGATCCACGTTGACGTGGTCGAAACGTCGTTCGGGCACAGTGAAAGGTGCCAGCGGGGCCTGGGTGTGTCGGTGGACCTTGGCCCGTTGGCAGGCCGTGCAGGTGCTGGTCCAATCGCGGACGTCCCGACGAAGGCTGTGCCAGACGAATCGCGCCGACACCAGCTTCTGGGAAGCTTTCCGGCCCGGGTGGGAAAGGCCGTGGAGGGAGGCGAAGATGCGGCGTTGCCAGGTGACGGGCACGATGGGGCGAGGCTGGCCTTGGGAGACGTCGCAGAGCAGGACAGTGTCCGCGAAGGGGATGTCGGCCAGGCAGAGGCCGGTGTCCGCTGCCCGGAGGGCTTGCACCGTGGTGTCGGTGGTTTGGTCCGCCGCCATAAGCGCAAAGTCCACGCCCAGGTGGACCGCGTTCGCGCTGGCCCGGGAAAGACAGTCGGCCACGGCGTTGTTTTTGCCGGCGACGTGCCGGATGTCCGTGGTAAACTCCGACACGCCGGAGAGGTGGCGATGTTGGCGGGCCGACCACGGCTCCGTGACCTTGGCCATGGCGTAAACCAACGGCTTGTGGTCGATGAACGCCGTGAAAGGTCGGCCCTCCAGGAGGTGGCGGAAATGGCGGACGGCCATGTGTAGACCGAGGAGCTCCCGGTCAAACGTGCTGTATTTGAGCTCGTTCGGCCGGAGCTGCCGGCTGAAAAAAGCGAGTGGCTGCCAAACCCCGTTCACCCATTGCTCATGTACGGCGCCCACCGCGTAGTCAGAGGCATCCGTGGTGAGGGCGATGGGAGCGTTGAGCACTGGGTGAGCGAGCAGTGTTGCGTCGGCGAGGGCCCGCTTTGAGCTTTGGAAGGCCGCATCCATTGCTGCGGACCAGGCGATGTCGTGCTTGGCTGGCTTGCCCCGGAGGGCTTCGTAGAGGGGCCGCATGAGTTGAGCAGCGCGGGGCACGAAGCGGTCATAAAAATTCACCATTCCCAGGAATTCCTGCAGGGCCTTTATGGTGCGGGGACGCGGGAACGTGGTGATGGCCTCGACCTTGGTTGGCAGCGGCACGGCCCCGTTCTTGGTGATGTGGTGGCCCAAAAAATCAACGGCCGTCGTGCCGAAGTGGCATTTGGCCGGGTTGACGATGAGGCCATGCTCGCTGAGGCGCCCGAACAGTGTTCGGAGGTGGAGGAGGTGCTCGGCCCGGGACGTGCTGGCGACGAGGATGTCGTCCAGGTAAACGAAAAGGAACGGCAGGTCACGCAGCACGCCGTCCATCAAGCGCTGGAACGCCTGAGCCGCGTTCTTGAGACCAAACGGCATCCGCAAGAATTCGAATAAGCCGAACGGCGTGATGACTGCCGTTTTAGGGACGTCGGCCGCCCTGACAGGTACCTGGTGATATCCCTGTATGAGATCAATTTTCGAAAAAATGACCCGTCCCGCCAGACGGGCGGAGAAGTCTTGGATATGCGGGATCGGGTACCTGTCGGGGGTGGTAGCGTCATTGAGATGGCGGTAGTCACCACACGGGCGCCATCCACCCCCCGGCTTTGGCACGATGTGCAGTGGTGAGGCCCACGTGCTATCGGAGCGCCGCACGATGCCGAGGTGCTCCAACACGTCGAATTTGGCCTTCGCCACGGCGAGCTTGGCTGGGTCGAGGCGGCGGGCCCTGGCGTAGACCGGCGGGCCCGTGGTTGGTATGTGGTGCTCGATCCCATGCCGTACTGCGACGGCCGAAAACGTCGGCCGCGTGAGGGCCGGGAACTCCGTGAGCAGGCGAGCAAACTCGTTCGCCGCCGGGACGGCGCATGCCAGCTCGGTCGGCGCGGAGCTGCTCAATGTGCATACCAGGGAGCTGAAGGTTTCGGCATTGATTAAACGACGCCGTTGGACGTCCACCAGCAGTCTGTGTGCGCAGAGGAAGTCGGCGCCTAGCAGAGCCATGGGCACGTTTGCAGTTACAAACGTCCAAGCAAAGCGTTGGCCGCCGAAGCAGAGGGTGACGTTGCGCGGGCCGAAGGTGCGGATGGTCGATCCGTTGGCCGCAACCAAGGAGGGGCCGCAAACCGCGGACTGCCTGTCCTGGTCAGAGGCGGGTATGATGCTCAGTTGGGCGCCGGTGTCGCACAGGAAGCGCCGTCCGGACGCTTTATCCATGATGAGCAGTAAGTTGCCCGTGTGGCCGGCGCTCATGGCTGGTAATGAACGCCGGCCCGGCCGTTTCCCAGCCTGCCGAAGGTGCACGGGGGTCGGCATGTCCGGGCCTTCTGTCCGAACCTGGCATGATAGTAACACCATGCTTGGTCAGGTGGAGGCCCCGGTCGTCGTGCTGGAGGTGGTCGGCTCGGTGTAGCGGCCGCCAATTGCGTCGGCAGTTCGGTCGTTGACCGTGCCGGGTGCTCGGGCACCATGGGTGTTGCGTCGGACGGCGGTGGGTCCCATGTCGCCGCTGCGATGCGCTGACCTGCGGCGGGGATCTTGTCGGCTTCTCTGGCAAGGGCCCGGGGATCTGTGATCGTCGTGCTTGCCAGGGCGAGGCGTACCGGGTTAGGCAGCTGACGGAGGAACAGCTCCCGGAACAGGAATGCCGGAGAGTGCTCGCCGAGCAGTGAAAGCATGTAGTCCATTCGCTCGGAAGGGCGCGTGTCGCCGAGCTCGGGCAGGTCGAGCAGGCACCATGCACGTTCCGCCGATGGGAGGGCGAAAGCGTCGAGGAGAAGCTTCTTAATCGCGCCGTATTTGTCAGCGGCTGGCGGGCTCTCGAGGAGGCTCAGGGCGCGGGCCGCGGTGGCCGAAACCGAGCGCTGCTACCACATGGTGGAAGCGGGTGTCGTCGGGCGTGATGCCTCGCAGGGCGAACAGGGAATCCGCCTGTGCGAACCAATCTGCCACGTGAGCCTCCCAGAAGGTAGGCAGTTTAAGGGCGACTGCCGTGTCCATGTCGGTAGGTCACCAATGAAGGAGCTGGGGCTCCCACGTCGATCGGAAGAATGGACGCGACAAAAAGCTGGAATTCATCCGAGTTGCTTTAATCAAAACCAAACACTCAGGCACTCTGAAAAGCCCGTTTATCGGGCAGCAATATATATACCTATTATCCCGGAGCGTTTGCCCAGGAAAGGCGAGAGGGGGCGTGGCCCAGCGTCCCGACCGAGGCCTGGCAAGTTGAGCGCGGGCCTGCCCGGGCGTCCTGGACGAGCCCGGCATGGTGATCGCTCCGCGTCCTTGATAGGTGCAAGGCGATTGTGAAAACCCAGCGGTAGCCGCTACAATATCACAAATATAAAGACAATGGTTTTCAATTACCTTTGTTTGTTGCTTTTCTATCATCCTGAGCACTATTTTGAGGCCTTTATTGGATTCCTTGACCCAGAAAACATAGGATTAGCATATTTAATTAAGTCTCTACGTTGACTAGAAGCCGAGATCGCGCAAAATATGTATTTTATGGCGGCCATTTTCAAAATCCAAAATGGCGGCCATGCAGGTGTCTGTGCAAATGCCAACATTGATTTTCAGATTCTCCATGCTCTGAAGATTCCAAAAATGTACAGGTTTGCTAATCCCAAAATTTTGAAAGAAATCATATTTGTTAACATAGTGAACCAGACTATCTTCATCACTGTCCTGAGTGTCATTTTCGCAAAGGTGTCTACGCAAATGTAAACATTAATTTTTGGATTCCTCATTCTCTGAATATTCCAAAAAGGTATAGTTTTGCTCATCTACCAAAATTTTGAACGAAAAAACATAGTGAACCGGACTAAAATTACAAATTCACAATGCAGACCTGTGTTCACACAGATAATCCTGAGTAATCCACTAAATAAGAGAGCCGTTGGTCTGTCTGTCTGTGTGGCCATTTTTCTCATAGATGGCTGAACGGATCTTCGTCAAACTTTCAGAGGTTCATCAGTGACAGCCTGGGACTGTTTTAGGCTAAAAAAAAAAATTTTGAAAAAAAAAAAGTTCGTTTTTGGGGATTTAAAAAAAGAAAATTCTCTCTATAGTGCCTAAGCCTTTTTGATTAACTAGGGCATGCCCGTACGTGGGTGCCCGTTCCTTGCCAAAAAAAAAAAAAAACGCTACCCGTACGCTCTACCCCGCCCGTACGCCCGTACGCCCGTAAACAAAAAAAACAACGCTCTTCGCTTCCGCCCTTCGCTCTGACTGAATTGGGAGAAATAATGCGCATAAGAAATCGAGAAATTATTATTTTCTCCGGAAGAAATCGAATTACGAACCGTAATGGCGCACGCCCTCGGCTCGGCTCGCTCTCACATCGGCCACGCCTACGCAACAACGCGTTCTGTGATTGGCTGCCGGAAGTGCAGTCTTCACTGTCCGGAAGGTCGCAAATCGCAGTTACGATGAATCGCAAATTAGTTTTAATTAGTTTTAAAACATAGTTTAACGGCAACATAGTTTTCCAACGTGAAATAAATGAATACGCTCTCAAATGTGCCGTCCGAGGCAGAGTCTGTTCGCCACGTTCGGCACACGTGATAGCTCGCTGCTCTCTGATTGGTTGAATCGTTTTTTGGACATAGCTCGGTAACTACTTCTCCGATTAATATGAAACCTTGAAAAGGCACATCCTCGGGTCCCCAGCAATATACCTGGCAAGTTTCAAGTATATCGGACCCGTGGTTGTCGAGAAACAGCGGTCACAGACATACAGACATACAAACATACAAACATACAAACATACACACAGAGATTACTGGAATTATAGATAGATGACAGTTACATACAAGTACACATTCTACTAAATAAATACCAAACAATTACCAGACATTTGAACACAAATAAAACAATTCCGGAAGCGGTCGAAGTTGGTTTTATGGCTTCTTCTTCTTCCTGTCGTCATCATACTTGCCTCAGAAACGTGATCAACGGCACATTCAGCAGCATATATTCAACAAAAATGTAAAATGATGATTTGACATTTGTGATGGATTCTGATTTGGGTGTAATTGCTTTTCCATCATGTTTGCCCTCATTTCAAATGTGTTCATGTTTCTTTTTCGCTTGACCAACGCCGGGTACTCCAGCTATAAATACTAAGAAACCTTACTGGGGGTATAAATATAAATACATCTTTGTCTGGGGGGTAAAATAGGCTATGTGGCCGCAACCTTATGCGGGGGTGTGGGGGACCAGGAGAGGGGCATAAATTCTCGATGTAAATGTGTACTGTGTAGCGCCACCTGGTGATGGTGGCAGAGGGTATTACAATGTTATTTATAATTTGTGTCTAACAGAGATACAAGTTATTTATAATTTGTGTCGAACAGAGATACAAGTTATTTATAATTTGTGTGTAACAGAGATACAAGTTATATATAATTTGTGTGTAACAGAGATACAAGTTATTTATAATTTGTGTCTAACAGAGATACAAGTTATTTATAATTTGTGTGTAACAGATACAAGTTATTTATAATTTGTGTGTAACAGAGATACAAGTTATTTATAATTTGTGTCTAACAGAGATACAAGTTATTTATAATTTGTGTGTAACAGAGATACAAGTTATTTATAATTTGTGTGTAACAGAGATACAAGTTATTTATAATTTGTGTGTAACAGAGAAACAAGTTATTTATAATTTGTGTGTAACAGAGATACATGTTGTTTATAATTTGTTTCGAACAGAGATACAAGTTATTTATAATTTGTGTGTAACAGATACAAGTTATTTATAATTTGTGTCTAACAGAGATACAAGTTATTTATAATTTGTGTCTAACAGAGATACAAGTTATTTATAATTTGTGTGTAACAGATACAAGTTATTTATAATTTGTGTCTAACAGAGATACAAGTTATTTATAATTTGTGTGTAACAGATACAAGTTATTTATAATTTGTGTGTAACAGAGATACAAGTTATTTATAATTTGTGTCTAACAGAGATACAAGTTATTTATAATTCTGTGTGTAACAGAGATACAAGTTATTTATAATTTGTGTGTAACAGAGATACATGTTATTTATAATTTGTGTGTAACAGAGATACAAGTTATTTATAATTTGTGTGTAACAGAGATACAAGTTATTTATAATTTGTGTTGAACAGAGATACAAGTTATTTATAATTTGTGTGTAACAGAGATACAAGTTATTTATAATTTGTGTGCAACAGAGATACATGTTATTTATAATTTGTGTCGAACAGAGATACAAGTTATTTATAATTTGTGTGTAACAGAGATACATGTTATTTATAATTTGTGTGTAACAGAGATACATGTTATTTATAATTTGTGTGTAAAAGATACAAGTTATTTATAATTTGTGTGTAACAGAGATACAAGTTATTTATAATTTGTGTGTAACAGAGATACAAGTTATTTATAATTTGTGTGTAACAGAGATACAAGTTATTTATAATTTGTGTGTAACAGATACATGTTATTTATAATTTGTGTCGAACAGAGATACAAGTTATTTATAATTTGTGTGTAACAGATACATGTTATTTATAATTTGTGTGTAACAGAGATACATGTTATTTATAATTAGTGTCGAACAGAGATACAAGTTATTTATAATTTGTGTGTAACAGAGATACAAGTTATTTATAATTTGTGTGTAACAGAGATACAAGTTATTTATAATTTGTGTGTAACAGAGATACAAGTTATTTATAATTTGTGTGTAACAGAGATACAAGTTATTTATAATTTGTGTGTAACAGAGAAACAAGTTATTTATAATTTGTGTGTAACAGAGATACATGTTATTTATAATTTGTGTCGAACAGAGATACAAGTTATTTATAATTTGTGTGTAACAGATACAAGTTATTTATAATTTGTGTCTAACAGAGATACAAGTTATTTATAATTTGTGTCTAACAGAGATACAAGTTATTTATAATTTGTTTGTAACAGAGATACAAGTTATTTATAATTTGTGTGTAACAAATACAAGTTATTTATAATTTGTGTCTAACAGAGATACAAGTTGTTTATAATTTGTGTGTAACAGATACAAGTTATTTATAATTTGTGTGTAACAGAGATACAAGTTATTTATAATTTGTGTCTAACAGAGATACAAGTTATTTATAATTCTTTGTGTAACAGAGATACAAGTTATTTATAATTTGTGTGTAACAGAGATACAAGTTATTTATAACTTGTGTGTAACAGATACAAGTTATTTATAATTTGTGTGCAACAGAGATACAAGTTATTTATAATTTGTGTGTAACAGAGATACAAGTTATTTATAATTTGTGTGTAACAGAGATACATGTTATTTATAATTTGTGTCGAACAGAGATACAAGTTATTTATAATTTGTGTGTAACAGAGATACATGTTATTTATAATTTGTGTGTAACAGAGATACATGTTATTTATAATTTGTGTGTAACAGAGATACAAGTTATTTATAATTTGTGTGTAACAGAGATACAAGTTATTTATAATTTGTGTTGAACAGAGATACAAGTTATTTATAATTTGTGTGCAACAGAGATACATGTTATTTATAATTTGTGTCGAACAGAGATACAAGTTATTTATAATTTGTGTGTAACAGAGATACATGTTGTTTATAATTTGTGTGTAACAGAGATACAAGTTATTTATAATTTGTGTGTAACAGATACATGTTATTTATCATTTGTGTGTAACAGAGATACATGTTATTTATAATTTGTGTGTAAAAGATACAAGTTATTTATAATTTGTGTGTAACAGATACAAGTTATTTATAATTTGTGTGTAACAGAGATACAAGTTATTTATAATTTGTGTGTAACAGATACATGTTATTTATAATTTGTGTGTAACAGAGATACAAGTTATTTATAATTTGTGTGTAACAGATACATGTTATTTATAATTTGTGTGTAACAGATACATGTTATTTATAATTTGTGTGTAACAGAGATACATGTTATTTAGCATTTGTGTGTAACAGAGATACATGTTATTTATAATTTGTGTGTAACAGATACATGTTATTTATAATTTGTGTGTAACAGAGACATGTTATTTATAATTTGTGTGTAACAGATGCAAGTTATTTATAATTTGTGTGTAACAGATACATGTTATTTATAATTTGTGTGCAACAGAGATACATGTTATTTATAATTTGTGTGTAACAGATACATGTTATTTATAATTTGTGTGCAACATGATACATGTTATTTATAATTTGTGTGTAACAGAGATCCAAGTTATTTATAATTTGTGTGTAACAGAGATACAAGTTATTTATAATTTGTGTGTAACAGAGATACATGTTATTTATAATTTGTGACTAACAGAGATACATGTTATTTATAATTTGTGTCTAACAGATACATGTTATTTATAATTTGCGTCTAACAGAGATACATGTTATTTCTAATATGTGTGTAACAGAGATACAAGATACATGTTATTTATCATTTGTGTGTAACAGAGATACATGTTATTTATAATTTGTGTGTAACAGATACATGTTATTTATAATTTGTATGTAACAGAGATACATGTTATTTATAATTTGTGTGTAACAGATGCAAGTTATTTATAATTTGTGTGTAACAGATACATGTTATTTATAATTTGTGTGTAACAGAGATACATGTTATTTATAATTTGTGTGTAACAGATACATGTTATTTATAATTTGTGTGCAACATGATACATGTTATTTATAATTTGTGTGTAACAGAGATCCAAGTTATTTATAATTTGTGTGTAACAGAGATACAAGTTATTTATAATTTGTGTGTAACAGAGATACATGTTATTTATAATTTGTGACTAACAGAGATACATGTTATTTATAATTTGTGTCTAACAGATACATGTTATTTATAATTTGCGTCTAACAGAGATACATGTTATTTCTAATATGTGTGTAATAAAAACTTTTATCTCTCCAAGAAGGAAGCACTGTTATTAATGCCCCAGTGTGAGAAACATGTACTGTTCATACAACACTAACACTTGTTTTACAATTATTATTATTATTATTATTTTTTTTTGTATACATCATCGAGGCTCGTGAAAGAGCTAACATTTATCACACAAACAAATCAAACAGACAAACAAACAAAGTATATAAAAAGGAGCGGTAGACAAGATGGGGAGAGAAGGGGAAGCACATAAAAACAATATTTGAGAGAAGGGACATCGGGAATGTGTGGGAGGGAGAGGGCTTGGGGGGAGGCTGCGTGGGAAGGGAGAAGTTTAAGCAAAAGGACACCAAGGACTTCCAGGAAAGAAGTTGGTATTTCAAAAAAGTGGATTTGGTGTGAAATTAGCGGGGGTAGAAAAGATCAAGGTTTTGGATGGGAGAAGATAAGAGATGGTGGTGAACAGCTGTTTTAAAGATCCGGAGGGAGGAGTGGGATTGAAGAGAGTGAGGGAGTTTGTTCCAGAGGTGGGAGAAAAGAGGAATGAAGGAGTGAAGGTGAGCAGAGAGTCTTGATTTTGGCAGTTTAACCATAAGAGGGTTGCAGGCAGATCTTGTGCGACCTGTAGGAATATTTGGGGGACAGAGCCCAGAGAGAGCTGGAGGAGCAAGGCCGGAGAGGAGTGGGTAGAAGACAGAAACACCACCAACCTGCCTGCGGTGAGTAAGTGCAAGGCCCTCGGAGGTAGGCCCTTCATCACGGGAGATTCCAATAATTCTGAACGCTTTGGTTTCAACAGCGTGAAGACGAGCTAGGTGTGAGGAAGGAGCACCAGCCCAGAGGGGAGAGCAGTATTCCATTGAGCTGCGGATGAAAGCCTTGTATGTGGTGAGGAGCTCAGGTGTGCCAAGGAAGGACTTCGCACGACGGAGGATGCACAGTCGGCGACTGGCTTTGGAGGCCAGATTTGAAATGTGGTTTTCCCAGGAAAGATCATGGCAGATAGTGAGACCCAAAAGCTTGAGTGACAGAACTTCTTGGAGAGGATTATTCAGAAAGTGGATGGGATGGTTGTCCAGTCGGTCCTTTTGGAGAGACATCGTAAGAGTGTGAGATTTGTCAGGATTGAAAGACATGTTCCACTTGTTTGCCCAGTCTGTGATTTTGTCCAGGTCTGCAGAGAGTGAGGAGGCTGCAGACTGCTGATCTGAGGGATGAGGAATGGAGCGGCAGAGAGTGGAGTCATCAGCAAAGAGATAGAGAGTATTTTCAAGAGAGTCGGAGAGATCATTGATGAAGACCAGAAAAAGCACAGGGCCCAGAACACTGCCTTGGGGAACTCCAGCCTGAACAGGAAAAGGAGATGAGAGAAACCCATTCAGGGCCACACGTTGACTACGACTAGAGAGGAAGTCCGCCAGCCATGCATGGAGATTTCCATGGATACCAAAGGAGGAGAGTTTGGTGAGCAGAGCGGGGTGCCAGACCGAATCGAAGGCACGTGATATGTCGAGGGAGACAGCTCTAATTTCCTGTTTGGCATTGAGGACCTCCATCCATTGTTGAGACAGCAGAAGCAGCATGTCCAGAGTAGAGTGACCTGGTCTGAAACCAAATTGATGATCAGAGATCAAGCCATTGGAGAAGAGGAAAGATTTCATATCCGAAGCAATGATGGATTCCATGACTTTGCTGATAATTGGGAGAAGGCTGATTGGTCTGTAGTTGCTGGGATCTGTTTTTGCACCTTTTTTGTGCAAAGCGGTGATGTTGGCAGATTTCCAAGCAGATGGCAGATGACCTTGAGCAAAAGAGAGGGTGAAGAGAACAGAGAGAGGGAGTGAAAGAGCAGAAGAACAGGATTTTAGGACCCGTGGGCTGATGCCGTCAGGTCCAGTTACAGAATCAGAGTCGAGGGTTGACAGAAACTTTTCCACCTTGTCAGGAGGAAAGGACACAGAGTCCAGGAGCAGCTGGGTACGACTGGGTATGGTGCGTACAGAGAGGGATGGGTTTGGGACACAAGATTTAGAGGCAAACACTGAGTTGAGGCATTCAGCTTTTTCACGTGCGGAGTCAGCTGTGCAGCCGTTTGAGGTAAGGGAGGGGATGGAGGGGGAACAAACACCAGAAACAGATTTGACCAGACACCACCAGGATTTGGAAGAGGGAGACAGATAAGAGAGTTCGGTCTTGAGAACGGAGAGATATTGTTTCCTGGCTCTCCTGAGGGTGGACACACACTTGTTTCGGGCTTTGTGAAAGGAAATGAGATTTCCTTCCATTGGATTTGCTTTCCAGGAGATGAAGGCAAGTTGTTTCTGGGCAACAGCCTCACCACAAGATTCCGTGTACCATGTACGGGAGGAAGGGTATGACAACTGAAGATGAGATGGGATAAATCTGTGCATGAGAGAGCAATTTACTTTGGAAGAATTCCCAGGATGGGTTGATGTCAGAGGCGGTAGCGATGGGAGACCAGTCCAAATGATTGTTGGCTGCTTGAAGACCGTGCCAGTTGGCCTGAGTGAAATGCCAGACTCGTCGATGTTGAGGAGGCTCCCTGAGAATGGTCAGAGAGATGTCCACTTTAACAAGCACATGATCAGATGAGCCGATTGGAGCAGAAGAAGAGCAGCAGACATTTTCAGGGAAGTTAGTCATAACCAAGTCCAGAAGAGAAGATGCTCCGTTGACTGAGATCCGGGTCGGGAAATTGACAGATTGTGTCAGACCCATTGAGTCGCAGAAGTCCTTTGCTGAGGAGACATCGCTGGTGAGAGGTACCCACACCCAGCCAACTGGCATGGTGACAATTTAAATCACCACATATGAGGAAGAGAGAGTTGGGATGGGTAGATAGAAGTTGGTCCATATTTATCCATATTATCATTTGTAACTAAGTACTGAAATTATTATTATTATTATTATTATTATGCAACGACAGTGTAAGCAACATGCCAATATTGCCTTCCAATTATTTGTGACGTTCTAAAGCCAAGGTTTGCAGTTGGACATTAAGGTACTGATGATGTACCTATTGACCCCTTTCCATATAGCATCGGGACAGCTGATAGATTTCTGGCAAAGACAGACAAATTGAAATGTTTGCAGTATCTGACCAAAGAGTGAGTGTGAAGATGCTCCAGCACCATCAGTGGAATTTATACTTGTGGTCCATGATGGGAATGCTTACTTCTGCTACATGAAGGAGATACCAGCGAATTTCAGTCTGATTTGCCGCAAGATTTTTGAAATGGCATCAAATAGAACAGATGCAGTGTTCAGCACGGATAGGTATACTGCCAATTCCGTCAAATCTTTGGAACGTGAATGAAGAGGCTGCAGTGAGAAACTCATCACCAAGGGTGAAAGAACAAAAAAGCCTCCCTCCCCTCACCCTCCCGATTGGAAGCTGTTCTTGACAAACAATAAGAACAAGACACAATTCATCAATCATCTGCCAGCAAGCTCCTGGGAAGAAAAGTTGTCCTGATCTGTGAAGGGGCTGCAAACCAGTTGATGTCTGAAGATGGGATGTCCACGATGAAGATGGAAATTGAAACTGTGCGTTCAACCCAAGAGGAAACAGACTATCTTAACACGGATGTACACCTCAACATGCAACCCCCTAGGTGGGAAAAACCCTCTTGGAGATGGGTGGGAGTGGGAGTACAACCTCCGTCGTGTGACCCTTCGTCTCCCTGTCAAATTTCGTTGAGATTGGTAAGTAACGACCGAATGTACCGTGGTCAAAAATCGTCAGACACCAAATTGCATATTTTAGTATGATGACCTGATTAAAATGAACGATTACAATCATGGAACTAGTTAAATTTGAAAACAAGATCCTGAAATTATTAACATTGTGCTTGTTTGGAAATGGGATGTTGACTTGAGGATAACCAATGTTTAATCCCTTGCATGGGAGATGACTTGAAGTTTTACTGAAAGTTTTTCTTTTTTTTGTGTTTATTATGAAACATTTCAAATCGAGTTAAATATAACAGCACAAGTATGAAGCTATTTCTGCATTTTTCTCATTCTGTCAACAGTTCAACCTCCAGTTGGAATGCCAGTTTTCACTTGGTTGGTGAAGTCCCTCCAGAATTGAATGTAATAGCAAAAGCAATGATTCAGCTATAATCTGCATTTTCCCCACTTAGGCTATCAGCTAGGGGGGTCAACCGGTACCAAATTGAGGGAGTAAGGCTAATAATGATTTTTGACAAGGTTTTTACCTCTAGAATAAGAAAATATGTGATAGCAAATTCAACGATGTAGCTAAATGTGTGTTATCACCCATTTTCAAAATGGCCGCCAAATTTCTCAAAATATCAATGGTCAATGTAGTGTTTTTTTCACTATTCACCCTATACCCCAAATTTGGGTATCTTATACCTGGTTTTAGGGGTTAGAAATGATTTTACAACTTTCTAAATGTCATTAGATATTCATGAGAACTATAAATCCAATATGGCGTCCAAAAGTTCAGATGATGTATTTCATACTTTAAGAGAGTTGTAAAGTCTTAAACATCTCAAAACGCAATGCTATTTGTTACAAATTCCTACAAGAATATGAAACATGGTGTTTTTAATAGAAAAACATGCATTTTGGCGGCCATTTTGAAAATGAGGTGATAACACCCATTTAGCTACATGGTTGAATTTGCTATCACATATTTTCATATTCTAGGGGTAAAGACCTATCCAAAAATCAATATTAGGCTTACTCCCTCATTTTGGTACCAATGGACCCTATTTTGGGGGTCTGGCTGATGGCCTAACTCTGTTAACTGGCTATTAGCAGAGGTCATTTATTGCTTATTCCTAATATCGATTAAATCATTGCAGTATTAAGGGGTCCTGTATACACACACATATATATATATATATATATATATATATATATATATATATATATATATATATATATAAAACTGAGAAATAGCAGAAACCTTCGTTGAACTCAAGGAAGACTGAGAAGAAGACCTGTTTGGTCGAAATCTCGTCGAAAATAAAAGGTTTTTGAATACTTATTGAATTTCTTACCCTCTTGAAGCTACGTCCACTATTTATTTAATTTCTTCCGATTATATATGCATATATATATATATATATATACAGTCACGTGAAAAAGTAAGTACACCCCATGTAAAGTTTTGACTTTTTCAACATATTTCAACATACAGGTATTTGATCTTCATTTCAACAATATTGATAGATAAAGGTGATATAATGTAACAAATATCATGAAACATTTACATTTTGTAGTCAATTGTATAATTTAAATAAACATAAATGCAAATTTCGCATGTGGAAAAAGTAAGTACACCCCTACATTTATCACTACTTCAAATACCTAAAATTAGAATCAGGTGCACCAGCTCAGGTGCAAATGATTAGAACATCGGTAGAAAGGATCTTGGAGGAACCTGTCTTATTTAAACCTCAGACATTTAGTTTGGTTTGCTCTTTGTTGTTGAAGTGTGCGGCGTCACCATGCCTCGATCAAAAGAGCTCTCCGAGGCCTTCAGAAAGAAGGTTATAGATGCCTACGAGTCTGGGAAGGGATTTAGAAATCTCCAAACAATTTGAAATCAATCATTCAACTGTCCGGAAGATCATCTACAAGTGGAGAAGATTCCAAACAACTGCCAACTTGTTCAGGCAAGGCCGCCCCAGCAAGTTCAGCCCGAGAGCAGATCGCAAGATGCTGAAAGAAGTCTCTAAGAACCCCAGAATGTCATCACGGGACCGACAGGTAGCTCTTGCCACTGTTGATGTCAAAGTGCACGAGTCTACCATTAGAAAGAGGCTGCACAAATTTGATCTACATGGGAGGTGTGCCAGGAGGAAACCTTCGCTGTCCAGAAAGAACATCAGGACAAGACTAAAATTTTCCAATGAACACCCAGGAAAAGACCAGCACTTCTGGAACAATGTGCTCTGGACAGATGAGTCAAAGGTAGAGCTATTTGGCCACAGTACCAGAAGACATGTTTGGCGAAAACCAAAGACAGCATTTGACCACAAGAACCTGACACCAACTGTAAAGCATGGTGGTGGAAATATTATGGTTTGGGGGCAGTTTTGCTGCATCAGGGCCTGGGTAGCTCACCATCATAGAATCCACTATGAATTCTTCATTGTACCAGATGGTGCTTGAGGATAATGTGAGGCCATCTGTCGAAAAGTTGAAGCTCAACCGAAGGTGGACCTTGCAACATGACAATGACCCTAAACATACCAGTAAATCCACCAAGGAATGGCTGAAAAGAAAGAAATGGAGGGTTCTGGAATGGCCAAGTCAAAGCCCGGATCTAAATCCCATCGAGATGTTGTAGGGGGATTTGAAACGAGCTGTGCATGCAAGAAACCCCTCAAACATCGCACAGCTGAAAGAATTCTGCGTGGAGGAGTGGGCAAAAATTTCTCCCAGTCGATGTCAGAGACTGGTAGACAGTTATAAGAAACGCCTACTTGAGGTTGTTTCTGCCAAAGAGGGCAATACCACCTATGAGAGCCAAGGGTGTACTTACTTTTTCCACATGCGAAATTTGCATTTATGTTTATTTAAATTATACAATGGACTACAAAATGTAAATGTTTCATGATATTTGTTATGTTATATCACCTTTATCTATCAATATTGCCGAAATGAAGATCAAATAGCTGTATTTTGAAATATGTTGAAAAAGTCAAAACTTTACATGGGGTGTACTTACTTTTTCATGTGACTGTGTACACACCACCAGTGAAAAGTTTAGGTACACCCAACATTTTTTTAAATTTTACCGTTTAATGTGCAAAATAAACACAAGATGTGAACAAAACTCTTAACAAATATATATCTGCTTATCTAATGACAATATATTATGCTTCAATGCATATTTCTTGTGCGAAACGTGGGTTTAAAGCAATTTTTAGAAATAGGTCGAAAAGTGCAATACTGAATCCTAACTGAAACTTTTGTGTTTCAGATTGCATGAACATGGGTGCCAAAGCTCAGCTAACGCCAGAAAATAGAGATGAAATAACTGAGAATTTGAGACTCTTACATTCAAGTATACAAACGTATTTTATTTATTACCAGACATGTTTGAATAAAAATAAACCTCTTCTCGGAAGCGTTTGAACTTGGCTACCTCTTCTTCTTCCTCCCTCTTCAAGAACGTCATCATTTTTATCGATGTTTCACACCGTAGTCGGAGGAAAACTTATCAACCTGGCAGCAACAATGCCATATTCACGAGCATCCATTTGACAAATAACATGAAATTCCATTTCCAAGATAACACTTTTACGATTCCTCTTACCCAATCAACAGTGCAGTGCATTTCTTTATTTGTGACGCAAAGTACAGTAGTTATTTTGGTGATTTTTGCAATCTTCCGATTTGGTACTTTAACAATGTATTCTGGGGTTTAAAGATTTCCATAGTGGAATGATAATTTCTCAGGCATTCTCTTCTTCTTCCTCTTCCTCCCTCCCACAAAGGGCACATACTCAAGACCGCCAACGTAGCAGTATGCCATCGCTCGACACACAAACTCGAATATATTCTTCACACATATAAGAAAAGAAGACCTCCGAACCACCATGCAGGTGTTTACTGCATCCCTTGTGAATGTGATAAAGTTCATTGGTGAAACTGGCAGGACTTTCACCACTTGATTGAAAGAACATTAAGTGCGTAACAGATGAGACAAACAGGAAAAAATCAGCAATAGTCAATCATGCACCGACTAATAATCATCGCATACTATGGACAGACAGCAAACTTCTCACATCCATCAGCCGATGGCACACAAGGCGAATCAGAGAAACGATGGAGATACATTTACATGACACGGTCACCCAAGAAAGCAGGCTACCCATTATCGATAATTGGTTCTCCCTCATTAACAAGCAGACACCTACAATCACAACTATCAATACACTGAGGACAATGGACCATGATGAGCAAGACCAGAATGGCCAATCAGCAACACACAATGACCAGCCAATCAGCATCCCACAATAACCAGCCAATGGGGCATGGAGTTCTTATAAACGCTGCATCCCATTCGTTCCAGTTTAGCCTGGTGTTGGTTTAGCGGTTAGGGTGCCGGCTTGGGATCTTAGGATCCTGGGTTCGAATCCCAGTCGAACGCTGAATTAACGCCAGGGGGGTTGACTCAGCCCGTCATCCTTCCGAGGTCGGCAAATCCAAATTGAGTACCAGTTCACTGGTAATTCCTTGTGTGTCGCAAGAGGCGACTAACAGGGTTGGTGGCAGTAAGAGCATCCAGCCATAAAACAAAAGGGGACCACGGTGGCCGAAAAAGGCCAACCCCTGCTCTGCGGGCAAAAATAGCCTCTAAAGGTGGTCTCCATTCGTTCCAGTTTCTTCCTCCAGTCGATAGGCGGAGCATGCTGACACGAACGTGAAGGCCAGGCCTACTTCTCTTTTTATTTTGACTTGTCTTAAAGTATAAAGGATATAAATAGCTCTTTTCAGAGCTAACACATGGTGTAAACCACAAACATTTTACTCTATTCTAGGGTTTTCATCAGTCTTGTTCATTCTGACAATGGTCAAGAATAAAAAGTACGGATTTTAAAACGACGTGTGAGTTGAGGCAACGTTAATCAGGTAATGGTATTAAAAACGTGATGTCGTATTTGCAAAACGATGTATAAAGGGGTGACGTAAATCGGGGTATTACTGTACCATGTTATTGCAGCAGTGTGAGGGTCCTCCCGAGGGCCCCGGTGCCAAGTTACCACATTTATGGTACTGGCAGTAACGTCACATCCTTGGGCCCACGCCGTTGCCGGAGGAAGGGCACCGAGGAGAGGGAGGTGAGGATGGAGCAAACTTTGTGCCTTGTGCTTGGTGACCTCATAGTAATTGCCCCCTCGGGAGGTCGGGAGTGGGGGGGGGGGGGGGGGCTCACGTTTCCTTATTTTGCCCTGCCGGTTCAGACAGGATACGGCAACACCCTTATTCTAGATAATCACTACCACACACAACACCTTATTCCTGTGGCATACAAAAACAGGACGACCTTAGTCTAAATCTGAAGTCTTTGTTAGAGGCAGAAATGAAATTCCGATCTGGTACTTTAACATCCCACACCATGGTTCAAGTACAGCGAAACAAACTTTTGCAAATATAAAACCAAGTTTGCTGGGTTCACTGTGCACAATTTTTAGGATGTAGCCAGGTTCAAAATAGCATCATCTGGTTGATACTATTAACGAATTTGAAAAGAATAACGTATTGAATTTTAAAGCAAAGAATGTTGCAAAAAAATAATCACGTCACTTTCAAAGTCTAATTCAGTCGATATCAAACGCTCTGTTGCTGTACGGAGCGAGATTGAAAAGTACCTCGACTGACCGTATCTGAAAAGCAATTCAAGGTAATTTAAAAAATCATTTAAGGTTGAAATGAAATAAGCTTCATTTGTAGAAAATGCATTTAAAATAAATGTACAAAAAACATGTTGAGAAACAACACAATTCTATCAATTTTGTTGAATGATATTTTATTTCAATGGTCAGGAACTTTTCACACACTTCTCCTATGTCTGAGTTGCAAACTCTCACTAGGCCAAGAGATCCAAATTATATGGAATTTCTCTAAAAAAATAGCCTTGCATGGTCACTTACAAAAGAAAGTAACACCAAGTTTAAATCACCTTTCATACTACATAGGATTTTGGTTCTGAAGGTGCGTCAGCCCAATACGCATCCTGTGCTTTCTGCGGAGAGAGTAATAAATATAACCACACATTCTGGGAAGAGTCGGGGCACGTGAATCAAACTTACAAACTCGAGTTACCTTCACGAATTTTCATCAACAGGAGAAATAGTTAGTCACTTTATTTACACACTTTATAAAACATTTACTTGATTTGGGTTAGGATATAACTCATTTTAATATCCGACCAAAAAGGTAATGAACATTTTCTTTGAGAAAATGAATTCCCAATGAATTCCCAATTATCCAAAGTGGAATATAACGAGTTTCTGATATTCGATACTTATGCTTATGTGGGGAATTTTGATGCAAGCCTCATTTTACTTCGCTACTTGTAAAGGGAAAGGTGACCAGATACTTTGGTTTTGTTGACATGACCTTGATGATGTTTCATCATCACCAACTTGTATTCTTGTTCCTATATCAATATGGAAACAAAAATACAACATGCAAAAACGATAAATAAGTGAAAGAGAAATTCCAGTGACCGAAAAGTCGAATACCTTGTAGTTGATGGCCGTGAGATTGTTGTGGTCGAGGGCGAGTATGCTCAAACTGCCGAGAAAGGCAAACGTGAAATCATCCAAACTTTTCACGCAACTCCCGTGCAAATCCAGCACCTCGAGGTCCCGGAGACCCCAAAAGGTTCCAGCCGGGAGTTGCACCAGTCTGTTGCCATTAAGTTTAAGCTGGCGAAGTCGTGTCAATGTGCCAAAAGCATTGGGCTCAATGGAAGTCATGCCGTTGTCATCTAGAAAGAGTTTCTCAAGGCCGTCAAAGCCTTTGAGGCTCATTCCAGTCAAGCGTACAATGTGGTTCGATGACAGTATAAGGCTTTGCAAGGCCCACAGACCATTTGAAAAATCTGCTGGCAGGTGCTGGAAAAAGTTGTAGCTCAGGTCCAATTTTCTGAGGTGCCACATCTCTGGCAAAGCCTCCTCTGAAAATGTTTGCAAGCCACAGCGGCTCAGCGATATTGCACGCAGATGTGGAAGTGCTCCAATGGCTGTCCGGTTCAGCACAGACTCATTGCTAAGAGACATATGTAGCTGCTCAATGCTGGACCTGAAGCGTGCTGGGAGTTCGGCAAGTCTCATCGGGCCCATGCAGTGAAGGCTCTTAATGGTGGGGTCACAGTGGCATCGCTCTGGGCAAGGGAAGGTAGAAGCTAGAACCGCTGCACTTATCTGTAGCAGCATCATCGGAATCAAGGGCCCGTTACTACAAGAGTGTAGATGAGCATTTCCCATCAGTGGCATATCCTGGAGTTCGCTGGAGCAAAAAGGAAGCAAAAGGCAAAAAGGAAGAAGAATGCCATTTATATTGATGACTGAATTTCCAAAAACTGTGTGCCGATGTTTGACAACATGAAACAATATGGTTATTTAAGGCAAAAACCGAGGAGACTGAAATCATCTGATTGGGAGTAATACATCAACTACATTGCAAGTAATACATACAGAGTTGGGGGTAGGAAGGGTCATGTCATTTATAAATTCCAAATGGACGTTCTGCCCAACCAGACGATTTTAAAGCTTATGCTGTACCGACGAGCTCTCATAAGGGCGAAAAACATGTCTGCAGCTTTACTCTTTCCTCTGCTTGTGGCATTTTGAATCATTGCCCATAATGCTTGATTCACACTGCGAGATACCACCCTAGAGGTTGCCATATATCCGCAATGTGATGGTAACATCATGGTGTTGCTGTAGCTTGAAGGGCTGATTATAAACAGCTTTTTCCCAAATGCAAAACAGTGTCCCAAGGGTAGGTACTGTACCAAGGCAATAGACAACACTCGTAATGAGGTTGGAGTTTCACTGGACAACGATTTAGAGAATGTGTGCAAGAGGGGGGCATGACTGGCTGGTAACCTTCAATGCAAAGAAAACTAAATTGTCCATGTCTGGCTACTAGAAACAGGTATTTCCCTTCTTTGTACATGGGGTCTTTAACCTTCAATTTGAATGTCTTCCACTTCTGGTTCCTCCGGCAAAGTAGCGTCCTTCCGCGCTCTCCACATCATTAATGATAAGTGTTTTCTCGATCGTATTTATGTCAAATTTCTAGTTTATTTTACTGTCGATGTGTTTACTGTATGTTCCGAGTTAGATCTTGTTTTTTAGATCGTGAAAACTTGTGTGCAATAGTGGTTCGTGTTTGCGCCGCGTTTGGGGCCTGTCCTTCGAGGCTTCCCGTCTCCTCGTCAGTCTTTTGTTTATCTATGTTCATCCTTTCGATGTATTGCCTTCTTCTTTATTTTTCTTTTCATCCCCTACTTCCCCCGAACATCATCCCCTACTTCCCCCGTTTAAAGTCTTAAATACAAAAAAATTAAATAAATATCCCAATAATAATTTCCTTCTCTTCTCGCGGCTTCCCTGCCACCGCCCTTGACCACGTGCTGGCTCGCCGTGCCATTTTCACTCCTCCATTTTCTCCTTCCTCTCCAGCGGATACTCACCTTTCCAATTCTAGTTTTCACCATACTGCTTCAACCTTTCTCCTTCTTCCTCAGATCCACTTTCACCTAACCTTCAAAAAAATTAAATAATATTAACGAAGAAGTCAAAAAGGAAGCCCCTCCTACCATACTAACAAATTACTTATACACCTCCCTCTTCCTTCGTTCTCTGCTCCCCTATTCTTCAGGGAATTTCCCAGATAGTTTTCATGGTTTTTTTTTTGTTTGTTTTTTTGTTTTTTTGTATACAAGATCGAGGCTCGTGAAAGAGCGAACATTAATCACACAGAAAGACAAACAGACACATAAAACAAATAACATCGGGAGCGGTAGACAAGATGGGGAGAGAGGGGGAAGGACACAAACACAACATTTGAGAGCAGGGACCGAGAGACATGGAGACATGGAGAGATCTGTGGGAGGGAGAGGGCTTTGGGGGGGAGGCATGTGAAGGGGGGGAGGCATGTGAAGGGGGGGAGGCATGTGAAGGGGAGGGGGGTGGGAGAGGTATAAACATATGGACACTGCCAGGATTTCCAGGAAATAAGTTGGAATTTCAAACAAGGTGGATCTGGGGTGAATTAGTGGGGGTAGAAAAGATCAAGGTTATGGATGGGGGAAGATAAGAGATGGTGGTGAACAGCTGTTTTAAAGACCTGGAGGGAGGAGAGGGATTGAAGGGAGTGTGGGAGTTTGTTCCACAGGCGGGAGAAAAGAGGAATGAAAGAGTGAAGGTGAGCAGAGAGCCGAGATTTCGGCAGTTTAACCATCAGAGGGTTGCTGGCAGATCTTGTGCGACCTGTAAGAATATTTGGGGGACAGAGCACAGAGAGAGCTGGGGGAGCAAGGCCGGAGAGGAGTCGGTAGAAGACAGAAAGACCACCTACCTGCCTGCGGTGAGTGAGTGAAAGGCCCTCAGAGATAGCTTCATCGCGGGAGATTCCAATGATTTTGAAAGCTTTGGATTCAACAGCGTGAAGCCGAGCCAGGTGTGAGGCAGGAGTTTCAACTTTCCCCTGCAGTAAAGAATGTTTAAATATGTTTCAACTTTCCCCTGCAGTCCTGTACTCAGTTTTATATTATAACTCACTCTTCTTCTTCCTCTTTAAGAGGCTGTCTTCAATTTTCTCATCACATCATTCCATTTAAAAAAAAACAACATTCAATCTCTTACAGTTCTTCCTTTCTGCATTCTCGAAACTCACCTTCATTCCACCCCTCCTCTAATGTTTTTAAACGGATCTATGACTTGAAAATCACAAGAAACTCATTTTGCAACAAATGTTCATTTTTCATTAATTGTCCAACACTTTCTAAACTCCTTCCTCCCCTCTCTCCTCCTAAACAACCCCCCTCACACCTCCCTTCCTAAACTCCCCCCCTCGTCCTAAATCAAAGGTGAGTATGCATATTTATAATCTATCCTGCAAGTCCGATACCATACGCATATATACTTATATACATACACATATATATATATATATATATATATATATATATATATATATATATATATATATATATATATATATATATATATATATACACACATATATATATATATATATATATATACATATACATATACATATATATATATATACATATACATATACATATATATATATATATACACACATATATATATATATATATATATATATATATATATATATATATATATATATATATATATATATATATATATATATATATATATATATATCTCCAAGGCGATTACCCAAAACAATGGCAGTGTTATCTCTTTATGGCGCGCGAGGGAAACGGAGGTCCCTGGTCTTATTTGAATGGACGGCCACGATGGGGGTTTTCCAAAACCTCAAACAAATAAACGTACAAGGCAAATCAACAAATGAAATACAACAAATAATGGTTTAATGAAAATAAATGCATTACGATAAAAAGAATGTTGAGGTAAAATAAATCCTACAGTGAGACGTCTCCACTCAGACACATGAAACAGACACGGGGAAAGATTACAGAAAAAAAAAATATGTTTCTGCTGGCCGGTACCTAACTCTGGTCTCGATGAGCACTTGGTGGGGTCACCTCGACCCACTGCGTGGGAAATGCACAAGATAGCGTGGAGTCATGCCCGTAGCCATCCGCCCGCGTGAGGCAAGCAGACAGGATAGCCTTCTTATGATGGGAGTTGTCCACAAAAACGTCCCCACAGCTCTGACATTCCTCTCAGGTGCACACAGCACGAAGCGCAGTCGTCGCAAAGCCAGTTCAAGGAAAAGCCAAAAATGTGCCTGCTCGCCATGCAGCCAGCACCCCAGAGAGACCCCCAAAAATGGCGGATGCTTCGCCTTTTCTTTCCCCATCCTAGAAAGTTCCCTCTGACGTCACGCACGCTCCAATCGTCAAGCGTGACTCGATCGTCCCATCGTTCCTCAACCAATCATCCTTCGGGGCGTGTCCTCACGGCCATTCTAGACGCCCATCGAGAATGTTCGGCTGGGCAGGGTGGTAACGTCTGGATACTGTCGGCGATCGGGTTGTTATAATTATGTGCGGAGTGCATGGCTGGCTGAGTAAATGTAATAAGAACAAAGGGAAAAATCACAGGGGCATTTACACACTGGGAATTTATCCTTATGCCCTATCTAATTAGCATAGCTACACCCCTATATATACACATTTATATATATATATATATGTATATACCCCCATGCTCTTCTAAACAAATAAATCTGCATAAAGTGAAAAGGTAGGCCCTTTGCTGTTTTAAACCCTACTTGGGTTTTTCTACAGTTGCAGACATTCACAACTCGCACATACATGAGAATCCCAACGATGCACACCAAGGCTCCCAATAATGTACCACGTACAATGTCAATTGGAGTTAACATACAGGAAACTAGACGGCATTCGGTAGAGCACATACCTCGGCCAGGCTGAACAGTTTACGTTTTGTATCCCACCGATAGACCAGATCTGGATCCAGACTTTAACCAAAATCTAATCAGCTTGTTCTTGTCACCTATCCAACTCATCCACCTAGTTTTGTCATAATCCGTCCACAACTTTTTGAGATCATGTTATATATCTTTTTTTGGCCCTATCAATCAATGGTGAAGAATCACTTCAATTTTTTTTTTTTAACTCTCATATCTGGATCCAGACCTTCCCCAATATCGATCCAATTCATCCTAGTCACACACCCAACCTGTCCAGCAAGTTTCGTCTGAATCTATCCATGACTTTTGAGATATCCTGCTACATATAATTTTTGGCCCTATCTCTCAATGGTTTAGAATCACTTTGAAATTCTAGAATCTGGATCTGGGTCCAGATAATCACCAAAATCTAAGATTTTCGGCCTCGTCACACACCCAACCTGTCCACCAAGTTTCTTCCGAATCCGTCCATAACTTTTTGAGATATGTTACGCAAAGGAAACAGACAGACAAACAGACAGGGATGAAAACATAACTTTCATCCATCTTCGGTAGAGGAGATAACAACAAATCTGCAGAATCATAGAAAAGTGCTGGTTAAGCATTATATCAATCGGTGCAGTGAAACAGAGGTTGGTACAGATAATAAATATTACCTCGGTCTCTTTTAAAAAATAAAATTTTACAACTCTTTCCCACAAGTACTCCTTGTACTGTCACCTTGTAATTATAGTACTACACCTCTGGTAGATGTGTGAAAGGTACGTCCTGGTGGATAGTCACGGCCATGTGGAAGGAGGTAGAGGGTGGGGAGAGGAGAAGGATGAGACTGGGTATGGTGAAGATGGGAGCAGGTGTGAGGAGGAAGAAAATATGAAATGGCGGGGTTGGGGGGAGGTAGTAATGGAATGGGGGTAGGAGGCAGTATATGGAGGGGACAGAGAGTGGGACACAGGTAAGCGATAGGGCTTGTAGGATACGGGAACGAAAAGTAGAGGAGAGAATAGACAGGGAAGGGATCGACACTGAAAATGGACAAAAGGAATGATTCATGAAATACTAACAGCCATTGCAAGCCGGAGTTCTTGAGATTTTCAAGTGGAATATACGTTAAAAACGTCAGAGGAGGGATGATATACAGGGCCTGATTAACCTTTTGTGGGCCTGGCAGTAAGAAAATTTGTGGGCCCCCATTTGGGCAACCATTGCAAAAAAAAATAAAAAAATATTGCGTGTGGTACAGCAACCTCTTGATTTACACCACAGTTGTTCTTGAAGATAGTTGTGTAAATAAAAAACATGTAAATGAAAACTAATTTCCCCATAATAAATAACGTAAGAGGTGGAGGTTAGGGTGAATGCAGCCTCAAGCCTCATTTTTATGCCTCCGTCGACGTCTGTCCATCTTTGTGATTGAAGGCGAGGCTTACTTGCCTATCGGCACTGCCTGGCTTGCAGGGGACGGTTGTTATTGTTGTTGTTGTAACGAACGTTTTCTGGCCGGCCTTGTTGTAGTTGCAAAAAAAACATAGGGAAAAGCCACAGGAGGCAATCACAAACTGGGGGAAACCAATTTTAATCCTTACCTGGTTAACACAACACCGTCCCCTGTGTGAAGACACATAAACAATCTCAAGCTCCAGTTTCCCTACTTAATATATCGAAATGTCTCCTATGCGTCTACGGCGCATGCTATACCTATACAATCCTACCTTTACTATGGTAATCCATCATCTACCTACACAAATGTAACAATATCGTCTTGAATAAAGTCTTGTATGATGAACAAATGCGTTTAGTTTGTAATTAAATTGTATCTTGTGAAAAATCCCAGGGGCATAGAAAAGGCGCCTTTATATAAGGGTATGTGTCATGTGGGAACGTATGGAAAAGAAGGGACATTCCACAGCTTATAGAAAATGCCAAACAATACAAAATAAGGGACATTCATAAAAATCTCGTGTGCATGCTGGACTACCCTTGTGTTCTTTGGAGGAACCAAGTAATGCTCTAGAAAAGTTAATATAAAGGGGTGCCCTACATCTTGCAAATAAAGTACATTTACTTCTTCATGCAGGTGTATGAATCAAAGTGGCATCTCAGTTTTAAGCCCTATATGGCTTTATAATGGTGAATGGTGCACCCCTAGGCCTAACTGTGGTGGTTGTACGACAAGGTGTCCATGCATCATGTGGCACTTGCTGGTCCCAGATCGTGCAGCAGTAGCTGTAATGGGACTCGATCTGGAATTCTCCGATTCGGAAAAAAATTTTTACAAAAACATTTGGAGGGACACACAAGTCATACTATACTGGGTACATCATTCACAAAGTGTGCGTACATAGGAGTTTGTGTGTGTGCATGTGTGGTCGTCTCGATTATATGCCATCCTGAACCACTCGACAGAATGAGTTAAACTGGTGGTTGTACCCATGGGGTGCACGGGAAGGTTTTCGGGGCCAAAGAAAAATCATAGTCTGGAGTCTAGGGGGTTGAGGATGGGGGCAGACCCTCAATGTAAAGGTGTATCACCGGTCCATGTGGGGGTCATACTAAACTGGGGAATGAACCCTTCTGTAATTGTGGGGGAATTTATTTGTGTGTAAGGACGGGGTCTTGTCACGTAAATCGCACCGCCTGGCTCATAAAATCAAAACCATTGGAATTCGTGCAAACATGACATTGCCAAAGTCCCTGGCACCTTCACGTATGAGGTACAGGTGCCTGCCTATACCTGTGTCCGAAACCGTGAACCGCTCTCTTCCCTCGCAGAGCTCCCTTTCCTTGTGTAGCCAAGAACTAGACATGGAGTCACCGATTCCATCAGGACTGTCTCAGTGAAATGCTGCGGGTGCATCGGACACTATTAAAAGTACATCGTTACCTGCACTTCGGTGACCTCAAAAATCCTCCAGTATGAGTACGGCAGCAAATCCGACGATGTCCTCGACAACTCCAATGCTCAGGAGGAAAAGCCTGCGCGGGCAGTGGCGGCAAAACAACAAAACAACACATAAAACCCCCAAGAGGAGTCACCACCTGAGATGAATAATACATCTGGTGTCGAAAGGCCGCACTTACCTGTCCACTCGTCCAAAGTTGGCGGAAATGAAGCGCTCGGGGTGAATGAACTTGGCGGGAATGAAGCACTCGGAATGAATGAACTTGGACTGAATGAAGCACTCGGAATGAATGAACTTGGACTCAATGAAGCACTCGGAGTGAATGAAGCACTCGGATGAATGAACTTGGCCGAATGAAGCACTCGGACTGAATGAAGCACTCGGAGTGAATGAAGCACTCAGACTGAATGAACTTGGCCTGAATGAAGCAAATTAGATGAAAGAACTGGGCCAGAATGAAGCACTCGAATTGAATGAAGCACTCGGACTGAATGAACTTGGCCAGAATGTAGCACTCGGACTGAATGAAGCACTCGGATGAAAGAACTGTGCCAGAATGAAGCACTCGAATTGAATGAAGCACTCAAATTGAATGAAGCACTCTGTTTGAATGAACTTGGCCAGAATGAAGCACTCGAATTGAATGAAGCACTCTGTTTGAATGAACTTGGCCAGAATGTAGCACTCGGACTGAATGAAGCACTCGGATGAATGAACTTGGCCGAATGAAGCAAATTAGATGAAAGAACTGGGCCAGAATGAAGCACTCGGACGGAATGAAGCACTCGGATGAAAGAACTGGGCCAGAATGAAGCACTCGGACGGAATGAAGCACTCGGATGAATGAACTTGGCCGAATGAAGCAAACTAGATGAATGAACTTGGCCAGAATGAAGCACTCGAATTGAATGAAGCACTCGGAGCGAGCACGAGAGCCGACTCGTGTGTCCCGCGACCGACCGCAGTCTACACCTACATCGCCTTGACCATGGTCGACACGCTCCTCCTGCCCCCATCGGAAACCGCCGCACCGACCCTGCCCCCGCTCACGGTGCCCTTGTCCTACCCACGGACGGGGGTTTTTTTTTTTCCATTCGCAAAGCTCTCGCTAATTGCCTTGTTACGTTTCCACGGAGTGCGACTCAGAGCGCACTCGCATCACCTGCCCAGCGGCTCTCACCGTCAATCAAGAGGTCGTTCGTGCTCCACACTCGTGTCGTGTGTACCTGTACCTACTAATCCGAAGAAAGGTTTCACGACGAGTGTCCAATCAGGGTTGGAACGTTCACCCGTTTTTGCACATCACACCTTGATCGTGTGCCATAGTGCGCTTACAGGTAACTGTAGGTAACGAGGCAAGCACTCTGCACCTCAAAAACATCATTCAGGGTAATTGTTGAAAAGGATTGTTGAGTACCTGGTGTCCCTTTAAGGTGACAAAGCTACAGGTTCCAAATCCATCGCGTCAAAATCAACAATAAAAGGCAAATAAAATGTTGTTTACAATTTACAATAACAAGAGGATATTTATAATGGAAACTTGTGATTTGTTTTCACCTCCCAACAGGTAGCCAATGTGGTCAGTCGGTGTTCAGGACTGCACCTGAGAGCATCTAAAATTCCAAATATTCCAAATCCTTAAGCGGATCCCGGACCAACACTCGCGGAGGCATCTGGGAGACGATGTACCCATTGTCTTCATTTCTGGATCCCGTTTCAAAAAAATCCTGGATCCACCCCTGGGATGCTTGCTGGACCGAAGCCGTTCTCCGCACACTTCATCTCTCTTGGAACTCTTGGGAGACATGGATTCTGCACCTCGACCAGGTGCTTGCGGTCAACCTTTGCCAGAAACAATCAACTTGCTAATAGTCTGGTCTGTTAGGGGAAAAATTGTGCAGATTTGTCTACAAGCATGACATTTGGCACACTCGTAGTTTTTGACATGCTGAATTCAAATCTGCCGGGAGCCAAAGCCAATTCTCAATGGGAGCGCCATATTTGACACTTCAAAATGGCCGCCACTCAATAACTGACTTTTCCATTACTAGCCAACCAAAAGTCACATAATTACAATTAAAAGCACTTTTCTAGGGGTTTGGACCTCACTGATTCTAAATCTGATGTCTGTTTGACAGTAGCCTTGACAGGAAATTTTACATTTTTTTTATATTTTATGTTTGACAATTTTTTTAAATTTTAATTTTTTTATTTAAATTTTATTTTTTAAATTTTATTTCAGGTGCCTGTCGTTCTGCTGTGGGAATAGAAGAATAGAATAGAAGAATAGAGAATAGAAGTCCTAGCTGCACTGGTGGTGGATGGCAAGGATGGATGCCATCAACTGGGAGCTTTGCTGTGTCTGCCAAGAAGAAAAGGATGAACGGTTGCAGACGCCAACGGAAGAGGGCCTTGCTTCAATTGAGAAAGATCTGAATGGTTTTAAAGCCATTGGTGTCATGCCTTCTTGTTTGAAAGTGTCATGGGCTCAGCTTGATGAGGGCCAGGGCATTGCTAAGACGCTTCAGACACACAATGCCAAATATCACAAAGTTTGCAGAACCTACTGCAGTAACTCTCGCCTGAGAAGGTTCACTGAAAAAGAGGATTCTAGTGACCAAAACTCACCTAAGAAACTACGGTCCAGTTTTGCAGTGTCTTCTGCTCCTCAGAAGTCTCCTTGTTGCATAATATGTGAGGGATAGGACCAAAAGAATCTACGTAAAGTTGAAACATTTAATGTAGACACAAACTTAAAGACCTGGGCTCAGAGCACCAACAATTTCAATCTTCTGGGCAAACTGATTGCCCACGCAGCTGATGCCCACGCTGGTGACACTTACTATCATGTACAGTGTTACTTGCACCTGAGAGACTCAGCTCGTGCTGAGGATCGCAGATCATCTGCAGGTCCTCCTGCCCCTCACTTCAATTCTGTTGCCATTGCGCAAATTGTTGCTTTAGTCGAGGACTCTGACTCAGTCTTCAAACTGTCTGCTTTGCGACAGTTATATAGAACACTTGTGGAGCAACAGGGAATTCCCTGTTCTGATACCAGGGAACCACATGCCACACGGTTCAAGGAGTATCTTCTGAAGCTGCTTCCTGAGTCGACAGAGTTCTCCCAGGGCAAGGAAGTCTATATCTCTAGCAACCAGAACGTTGGAGATCTAATAGCTGAAGCCCATAAGTCCCAGATAGGTCAGGATGATGCTTTGTTGTTGATGCGAGCAGCAGTAATACTTAGGAAATGCTGTCTCCAGAGGCAAGAACCATTTACTGGTTCTTTTGCCTCTGATTCCCTGACATCTCCCATCCCTGGACAGCTGAGAAGCTTCCTCAACATCCTGCTCCAGGGCCCCTCAATCTTGCGTGAACAGAGCAATGAGGAGTTGCAGGCGCAGGTACAAGGCAGGGCAAGAGTTGCAAGCGCCATTGCCCAGCAGATTATTTATAATACCTGCAGTGGTTCACATCATGCCACAAAGTCCAGCAACATCCGTCACAACAAAGAACATGAGACCCCTTTCCCTTTGTACCAGGGCCTCAAGCTGCATGGTGAGGGTAGGCGGAAGAAAGAGATCAATAATGCCAATGCCTTTGGGGTTTCTGTGTCTTACAGTCGTGTCTTGGAGATCAGGCGATCCATGGCACGAGCACACGTCAAACAGTTTGTCCAGGATGGAGTTGTGCTGCCCACAAACATCCGTAGTGGGGTCTTCGTGACCTTTGATGTAGACAACTTGGATAGCAGCAACCAAGGTAACTTCTCCCATGATGAGTTTCATGGGACAGCAATCAGCGTGACAAACCACCTGTCTTGGGACAACCAAGGAGTACAGCGACCCTCTATCGCGCTGGATCCTACAGACACTACTGTACCACAACTTCCTGAATCCTACACAGTGGTTCAGCCAGCTGAATTCTCAAGCAATGATTTGCATGTACCATGTACTCCAGATCTCAATTCTCGGCCATCTCATAATCTGCTACATGGAGCCAAATTCAAGGATGAGTCCTGGATGGCACATGTGTCCACAGTGCTGAAACAGGACACATTGCCAGAAGGTGAAGTCATCACCTGGTCAGGCTACAACTCCCGACTCATGAGTGATGACTCTGTGAAGCCTAAGGCATTGATAGGGGTTCTACCTCTGTTCCCTGACAAAGCAGCCACACCTTCTATGATGAAACATGCAATGCATCTCACAATGCAAGGCACAGAGGCCCTCAACCATGGTCAAACTCCTGTGCTTGGTGGTGACCAGCCTCTGTATGCCATCGCTAAGCAGCTGCAGTGGTCATTCCCTGACACAATGGGGGAAGATAAGCTGGTCCTGATGATGGGCGCTCTACACATAGAGGACAAAATGCACCAGATGATTGGTAAGTTGCTGCGGGACTCTGGGTGGAGCAACATTCTTACTCAGGCCCAGGTCCTCACATCTGGCCGTGCCCAGTCTGTGCTTCATGAGCATCATATAAAGCGCACTCGCTATGCTCACCAGGTCTCTGTCATGGGTCTGTATCTCCTCAGACAGAAGTCATACTCCAATTACTGCTCTGGTGTTGAGGGACCACCTGAGTCTCTAGAGATCTGGGCTCAAAGGTCCAGAACTCACAATCACATGTTCATGAAATAAAATTTAAAAAATAAAATTTAAATAAAAAAATTAAAATTTAAAAAAATTGTCAAACATAAAAAAAATTTTTTTTCAAATTTCCTGTCAAGGCTACTGTCAAACAGACATCAGATTTAGAATCAGTGAGGTCCAAAACCCTAGAAAAGTGCTTTTAATTGTAATTATGTGACTTTTGGTTGGCGAGTAACGGAAAAGTCAGTTTTTGAGTGGCGGCCATTTTGAAGTGTCAAATATGGTGCTCCCATTGAGAATTGGCTTTGGCTCCCGGCAGATTTGAATTCAACAGGTCACAAACTACAAGTGTGCCAAGTTTCATGCTTGTAGACAAATTTGCACAATCCCCCCTTAAAATCCCCCTAACAGACCAGACTATAATTCACTGCAGGGATCTTGAGCTGTATTTAGCACAACCCGTTTACCCTTGGAACCTGCTAGCGCTAATTCCGAACGTCACAAAACCCTTGGAACCTGCTGGCGCTAATTCCGAGCGTCACAAAACCCTTGGAACCTGCTAGCGCTAATTCTGAGCGTCACAAAACGCTTGGAACCTGCTTGCGCTAATTCTGAGCGTCACACAACCCTTGGAACCTGCCAGCGCTAATTCTGAGCATCACAAAACGCTTGGAACCTGCTTGCGCTAATTCCGGGCATCACAAAACCCTTGGAACCTGCTAGCGCTAATTCTGAGCGTCACAAAACGCTTGGAAACTGCTAGCGCTAATTCTGAGCGTCACACAACCCTTGGAACCTGCTTGCGCTAATTCTGAGCGTCCCACAACCCTTGGAACCTGTGAGCGCTAATTCCGAGCGTCACAAAACCCTTGGAATCTGCTGGCGCTAATTCCGAGCGTCACAAAACGCTTGGAACCTGCCATCGCTAATTCTGAGCATCACAAAACGCTTGGAACCTGCTTGCGCTAATTCCGGGCATCACAAAACCCTTGGAACCTGCTAGCGCTAATTCTGAGCGTCACAAAACGCTTGGAAACTGCTAGCGCTAATTCTGAGCGTCACACAACCCTTGGAACCTGCTTGCGCTAATTCTGAGCGTCCCACAACCCTTGGAACCTGTGAGCGCTAATTCCGAGCGTCACAAAACCCTTGGAATCTGCTGGCGCTAATTCCGAGCGTCACAAAACGCTTGGAACCTGCCAGCACTAATTCTGAGCGTCACAAAACCCTTGGAAACTGCTAGCGCTAATTCCGAGCATCACAAAACCCTTGGAACCTGCTTGCGCTAATTCCGAGCGTCTCAAAACCCTTGGAACCTGCTTGCGCTAATTCCGAGCGTCTCAAAACCCTTGGAACCTGCTTGCGCTAATTCCGGGCATCACAAAACCCTTGGAAACTGCTTGCGCTAATTCCGAGCGTCCCACAACCCTTGGAACCTGTGAGCGCTAATTCCGAGCGTCTCAAAACCCTTGGAACCTGCTTGCGCTAATTCCGGGCATCACAAAACCCTTGGAAACTGCTGGCGCTAATTCCGAGCGTCACACAACCCTTGGAACCTGTCAGCGCTAATTCTGAGCGTCTCAAAACCCTTGGAACCTGCCAGCGCTAATTCCGAGCGTCACACAACCCTTGGTACCTGCCAGCGCTAATTCCGAGCGTCACACAACCCTTGGAACCTGCCAGCGCTAATTCCGAGCGTCTCAAAACCCTTGGAACCTGCCAGCGCTAATTCCGAGCGTCTCAAAACCCTTGGAACCTGCCAGCGCTAATTCCGAGCGTCACACAACCCTTGGAACCTGCCAGCGCTAATTCTGAGCGTCTCAAAACCCTTGGAAACTGCTTGCGCTAATTCCGAGCGTCTCAAAACCCTTGGAACCTGCCAGCGCTAATTCCGAGCGTCACACAACCCTTGGAACCTGCCAGCGCTAATTCCGAGCGTCACACAACCCTTGGAACCTGCCAGCGCTAATTCTGAGCGTCTCAAACCCCTTGGAAACTGCTTGCGCTAATTCCGAGAGTCTCAAAACCATTGGAACCTGCCAGCGCTAATTCCGAGCGTCACACAACCCTTGGAACCTGCCAGCGCTAATTCTGAGCGTCACACAACCCTTGGAACCTGCCAGCGCTAATTCTGAGCGTCTCAAAACCCTTGGAAACTGCTTGCGCTAATTCCGAGCGTCTCAAAACCCTTGGAACCTGCCAGCGCTAATTCCGAGCGTCACACAACCCTTGGAACCTGCCAGCGCTAATTCCGAGCGTCACACAACCCTTGTAACCTGCCAGCGCTAATTCCGAGCGTCACACAACCCTTGGAACCTGCCAGCGCTAATTCTGAGCGTCACACAACCCTTGGAACCTGCCAGCGCTAATTCTGAGCGTCACACAACCCTTGGAACCTGCCAGCGCTAATTCTGAGCGTCTCAAAACCCTTGGAAACTGCCAGCGCTAATTCCGAGCGTCACACAACTCTTGGAACCTGCCAGCGCTAATTCTGAGCGTCACACAACCCTTGGAACCTGCCAGCGCTAATTCCGAGCGTCACACAACCCTTGGAACCTGCCAGCGCTAATTCCGAGCGTCACACAACCCTTGGAACCTGCTTGCGCTAATTCTGAGCGTCACACAACCCTTGGAACCTGCCAGCGCTAATTATGAGCGTCACACAACCCTTGGAACCTGCCAGCGCTAATTCTGAGCGTCACACAACCCTTGGAACCTGCTGGCGCTAATTCTGAGCGTCACACAGCCCTTGGAACCTGCTTGCGCTAATTCTGAGCGTCACACAACCCTTGGAACCTGCTAGCGCTAATTCTGAGCGTCACACAACCCTTCGAACCTGCTTGCGCTAATTCTGAGCGTCACACAACCCTTGGAACCTGCTAGCGCTAATTCTGAGCGTCACACAACCCTTGGAACCTGCTAGCGCTAATTCTGAACGTCACACAACCCTTCGAACCTGCTTGCGCTAATTATGAGCGTCACACAACCCTTGGAAACTGCTAGCGCTAATTCCGAGCGTCACACAACCCTTCGAACCTGCTTGCGCTAATCATGAGTGTCACACAACCCTTGGAAACTGCTAGCGCTAATTATGAGCGTCACACAACCCTTGGAAACTGCTAGCGCTAATTCTGAGCGTCACACAACCCTTCGAACCTGCTTGCGCTAACTCTGAGCGTCACACAACCCTTGGAAACTGCTAGCGCTAATTCCGAGCGTCTCAAAACCCTTGGAACCTGCTTGCGCTAATTATGAGCGTCACACAACCCTTGGAAACTGCTAGCGCTAATTCCGAGCGTCACACAACCCTTGGAACCTGCTTGCGCTAATTCTGAGCGTCACACAACCCTTCGAACCTGCTTGCGCTAATTCTGAGCGTCACACAACCCTTGGAAACTGCTAGCGCTAATTCCGAGCGTCACACAACCCTTCGAACCTGCTTGCGCTAATTATGAGCGTCACACAACCCTTGGAAACTGCTAGCGCTAATTATGAGCGTCACACAACCCTTGGAAACTGCTAGCGCTAATTCTGAGCGTCACACAACCCTTCGAACCTGCCAGCGCTAATTCTGAGCGTCTCAAAACCCTTGGAACCTGCCAGCGCTAATTCCGAGCGTCACACAACCCTTGGAACCTGCCAGCGCTAATTCCGAGCGTCACACAACCCTTGGAACCTGCCAGCGCTAATTCCGAGCGTCACACAACCCTTGGAACCTGCCAGCGCTAATTCCGAGCGTCACACAACCCTTGGAACCTGCCAGCGCTAATTATGAGCGTCACACAACCCTTGGAACCTGCCGGCGCTAATTCTGAGCGTCACATAACCCTTGGAACCTGCTGGCGCTAATTCTGAGCGTCACACAACCCTTGGAACCTGCTAGCGCTAATTCTGAGCGTCATACAACCCTTGGAACCTGCTAGCGGCAATTCTGAGCGTCACACAACCCTTCGAACCTGCTTGCGCTAATTATGAGCGTCACACAACCCTTGGAAACTGCTAGCGCTAATTCCGAGCGTCACACAACCCTTCGAACCTGCTTGCGCTAATTAATGAGCGTCACACAACCCTTGGAAACTGCTAGCGCTAATTCTGAGCGTCACACAACCCTTCGAACCGGCTTGCGCTAATTATGAGCGTCACACAACCCTTGGAAACTGCTAGCGCTAATTTCGAGCGTCACACAACCCTTCGAACCTGCTTGCGCTAATTCCGAGCGTCACACAACCCTTGGAACCTGCTAGCGCTAATTCCGAGCGTCTCAAAACCCTTGGAAACTGCTAGCGCTAATTCCGAGCGTCACACAACCCTTGGAAACTGCTAGCGCTAATTCCGAGCGTCTCAAAACCCTTCGAACCTGCTTGCGCTAATTCCGAGCGTCACACAACCCTTCGAACCTGCTAGCGCTAATTCCGAGCGTCTCAAAACCCTTCGAACCTGCCAGCGCTAATTCTGAGCGTCACACAACCCTTCGAACCTGCTAGCGCTAATTCTGAGCGTCACACAACCCTTGGAACCTGCTTGCGCTAATTCTGAGCGTCACACAACCCTTGGAACCTGCCAGCGCTAATTCCGAGCGTCTCAAAACCCTTCGAACCTGTCAGCGCTAATTGCGAGCGTCACACAACCCTTGGAACCTGCTAGCGCTAATTCTGAGCGTCACACAACCCTTGGAACCTGCTTGCGCTAATTCCGAGCGTCTCAAAACCCTTGGAACCTGCTTGCGCTAATTCTGAGCGTCTCAAAACCCTTGGAACCTGCTAGCGCTAATTCTGAGCGTCACACAACCCTTGGAACCTGCTTGCGCTAATTCTGAGCGTCACACAACCCTTGGAACCTGTTAGCGCTAATTCTGAGCGTCACACAACCCTTGGAACCTGCTAGCGCTAATTCTGAGCGTCACACGACCCTTGGAACCTGCCAGCGCTAATTCCGAGCGTCACACAACCCTTGGAACCTGCCAGCGCTAATTCTGAGCGTCACACGACCCTTGGAACCTGCCAGCGCTAATTCTGAGCGTCACACAACCCTTGGAACCTGCCAGCGCTAATTCCGAGCGTCACACAACCCTTGGAACCTGCCAGCGCTAATTCCGAGCGTCACACAACCCTTGGAACCTGCTTGCGCTAATTCTGAGCGTCACACAACCCTTGGAACCTGCCAGCGCTAATTATGAGCGTCACACAACCCTTGGAACCTGCCAGCGCTAATTCTGAGCGTCACACAACCCTTGGAACCTGCTGGCGCTAATTCTGAGCGTCACACAACCCTTGGAACCTGCTTGCGCTAATTCTGAGCGTCACACAACCCTTGGAACCTGCTAGCGCTAATTCTGAGCGTCACACAACCCTTCGAACCTGCTTGCGCTAATTCTGAGCGTCACACAACCCTTGGAACCTGCTAGCGCTAATTCTGAGCGTCACACAACCCTTGGAACCTGCTAGCGCTAATTCTGAACGTCACACAACCCTTCGAACCTGCTTGCGCTAATTATGAGCGTCACACAACCCTTGGAAACTGCTAGCGCTAATTCCGAGCGTCACACAACCCTTCGAACCTGCTTGCGCTAATCATGAGCGTCACACAACCCTTGGAAACTGCTAGCGCTAATTATGAGCGTCACACAACCCTTGGAAACTGCTAGCGCTAATTCTGAGCGTCACACAACCCTTCGAACCTGCTTGCGCTAATTCTGAGCGTCACACAACCCTTGGAAACTGCTAGCGCTAATTCCGAGCATCTCAAAACCCTTGGAACCTGCTTGCGCTAATTATGAGCGTCACACAACCCTTGGAAACTGCTAGCGCTAATTCCGAGCGTCACACAACCCTTGGAACCTGCTTGCGCTAATTCTGAGCGTCACACAACCCTTCGAACCTGCTTGCGCTAATTCTGAGCGTCACACAACCCTTGGAAACTGCTAGCGCTAATTCCGAGCGTCACACAACCCTTCGAACCTGCTTGCGCTAATTATGAGCGTCACACAACCCTTGGAAACTGCTAGCGCTAATTATGAGCGTCACACAACCCTTGGAAACTGCTAGCGCTAATTCTGAGCGTCACACAACCCTTCAAACCTGCCAGCGCTAATTCTGAGCGTCTCAAAACCCTTGGAACCTGCCAGCGCTAATTCCGAGCGTCACACAACCCTTGGAACCTGCCAGCGCTAATTCCGAGCGTCACACAACCCTTGGAACCTGCCAGCGCTAATTCCGAGCGTCACACAACCCTTGGAACCTGCCAGCGCTAATTCCGAGCGTCACACAACCCTTGGAACCTGCCAGCGCTAATTATGAGCGTCACACAACCCTTGGAACCTGCCGGCGCTAATTCTGAGCGTCACATAACCCTTGGAACCTGCTGGCGCTAATTCTGAGCGTCACACAACCCTTGGAACCTGCTAGCGCTAATTCTGAGCGTCACACAACCCTTGGAACCTGCTAGCGGCAATTCTGAGCGTCACACAACCCTTCGAACCTGCTTGCGCTAATTATGAGCGTCACACAACCCTTGGAAACTGCTAGCGCTAATTCCGAGCGTCACACAACCCTTCGAACCTGCTTGCGCTAATTATGAGCGTCACACAACCCTTGGAAACTGCTAGCGCTAATTCTGAGCGTCACACAACCCTTCGAACCTGCTTGCGCTAATTATGAGCGTCACACAACCCTTGGAAACTGCTAGCGCTAATTTCGAGCGTCACACAACCCTTCGAACCTGCTTGCGCTAATTCCGAGCGTCACACAACCCTTGGAACCTGCTAGCGCTAATTCCGAGCGTCTCAAAACCCTTGGAAACTGCTAGCGCTAATTCCGAGCGTCACACAACCCTTGGAAACTGCTGGCGCTAATTCCGAGCGTCTCAAAACCCTTCGAACCTGCTTGCGCTAATTCCGGGCGTCACACAACCCTTCGAACCTGCTAGCGCTAATTCCGAGCGTCTCAAAACCCTTCGAACCTGCCAGCGCTAATTCTGAGCGTCACACAACCCTTCGAACCTGCTAGCGCTAATTCTGAGCGTCACACAACCCTTGGAACCTGCTTGCGCTAATTCTGAGCGTCACACAACCCTTGGAACCTGCCAGCGCTAATTCCGAGCGTCTCAAAACCCTTCGAACCTGCCAGCGCTAATTCCGAGCGTCACACAACCCTTGGAACCTGCTAGCGCTAATTCTGAGCGTCACACAACCCTTGGAACCTGCTTGCGCTAATTCTGACGTCTCAAAACCCTTGGAACCTGCTAGCGCTAATTCTGAGCGTCACACAACCCTTGGAACCTGCTTGCGCTAATTCTGAGCGTCACACAACCCTTGGAACCTGCTAGCGCTAATTCTGAGCGCCACACGACCCTTGTAACCTGCTTGCGCTAATTCTGAGCGTCTCAAAACCCTTCGAACCTGCTCGCGCTAATTCCGAGCGGCTCAAAACCCTTGGAACCTGCTTGCGCTAATTCTGAGCGTCACACAACCCTTGGAACCTGCTAGCGCTAATTCTGAGCGTCTCAAAACCCTTGGAACCTGCTAGCGCTAATTCTGAGCGTCACACAACCCTTGGAACCTGCTTGCGCTAATTCTGAGCGTCACACAACCCTTGGAACCTGCTTGCGCTAATTCTGAGCGTCTCAAAACCCTTGGAACCTGCTAGCGCTAATTCTGAGCGTCACACAACCCTTGGAACCTGCTTGCGCTAATTCTGAGCGTCACACAACCCTTGGAACCTGCTAGCGCTAATTCTGAGCGTCACACAACCCTTGGAACCTGCTAGCGCTAATTCTGAGCGTCACACGACCCTTGGAACCTGCCAGCGCTAATTCTGAGCGTCACACGACCCTTGGAACCTGCCAGCGCTAATTCCGAGCGTCACACAACCCTTGGAACCTGCCAGCGCTAATTCCGAGCGTCACACAACCCTTGGAACCTGCCAGCGCTAATTCTGAGCGTCACACAACCCTTGGAACCTGCCAGCGCTAATTCTGAGCGTCTCAAAACCCTTGGAAACTGCCAGCGCTAATTCCGAGCGTCACACAACCCTTGGAACCTGCCAGCGCTAATTCTGAGCGTCACACAACCCTTGGAACCTGCCAGCGCTAATTCCGAGCGTCACACAACCCTTGGAACCTGCCAGCGCTAATTCCGAGCGTCACACAACCCTTGGAACCTGCTTGCGCTAATTCTGAGCGTCACACAACCCTTGGAACCTGCCAGCGCTAATTATGAGCGTCACAGAACCCTTGGAACCTGCCAGCGCTAATTCTGAGCGTCACACAACCCTTGGAACCTGCTGGCGCTAATTCTGAGCGTCACACAACCCTTGGAACCTGCTTGCGCTAATTCTGAGCGTCACACAACCCTTGGAACCTGCTAGCGCTAATTCTGAGCGTCACACAACCCTTCGAACCTGCTTGCGCTAATTCTGAGCGTCACACAACCCTTGGAACCTGCTAGCGCTAATTCTGAGCGTCACACAACCCTTGGAACCTGCTAGCGCTAATTCTGAACGTCACACAACCCTTCGAACCTGCTTGCGCTAATTATGAGCGTCACACAACCCTTGGAAACTGCTAGCGCTAATTCCGAGCGTCACACAACCCTTCGAACCTGCTTGCGCTAATCATGAGCGTCACACAACCCTTGGAAACTGCTAGCGCTAATTATGAGCGTCACACAACCCTTGGAAACTGCCAGCGCTAATTCTGAGCGTCACACAACCCTTCGAACCTGCTTGCGCTAATTCTGAGCGTCACACAACCCTTGGAAACTGCTAGCGCTAATTCCGAGCGTCTCAAAACCCTTGGAACCTGCTTGCGCTAATTATGAGCGTCACACAACCCTTGGAAACTGCTAGCGCTAATTCCGAGCGTCACACAACCCTTGGAACCTGCTTGCGCTAATTCTGAGCGTCACACAACCCTTCGAACCTGCTTGCGCTAATTCTGAGCGTCACACAACCCTTGGAAACTGCTAGCGCTAATTCCGAGCGTCACACAACCCTTCGAACCTGCTTGCGCTAATTATGAGCGTCACACAACCCTTGGAAACTGCTAGCGCTAATTATGAGCGTCACACAACCCTTGGAAACTGCTAGCGCTAATTCTGAGCGTCACACAACCCTTCAAACCTGCCAGCGCTAATTCTGAGCGTCTCAAAACCCTTGGAACCTGCCAGCGCTAATTCCGAGCGTCACACAACCCTTGGAACCTGCCAGCGCTAATTCCGAGCGTCACACAACCCTTGGAACCTGCCAGCGCTAATTCCGAGCGTCACACAACCCTTGGAACCTGCCAGCGCTAATTCCGAGCGTCACACAACCCTTGGAACCTGCCAGCGCTAATTATGAGCGTCACACAACCCTTGGAACCTGCCGGCGCTAATTCTGAGCGTCACATAACCCTTGGAACCTGCTGGCTCTAATTCTGAGCGTCACACAACCCTTGGAACCTGCTAGCGCTAATTCTGAGCGTCACACAACCCTTGGAACCTGCTAGCGGCAATTCTGAGCGTCACACAACCCTTCGAACCTGCTTGCGCTAATTATGAGCGTCACACAACCCTTGGAAACTGCTAGCGCTAATTCCGAGCGTCACACAACCCTTCGAACCTGCTTGCGCTAATTATGAGCGTCACACAACCCTTGGAAACTGCTAGCGCTAATTCTGAGCGTCACACAACCCTTCGAACCTGCTTGCGCTAATTATGAGCGTCACACAACCCTTGGAAACTGCTAGCGCTAATTTCGAGCGTCACACAACCCTTCGAACCTGCTTGCGCTAATTCCGAGCGTCACAACCCTTGGAACCTGCTAGCGCTAATTCCGAGCGTCTCAAAACCCTTGGAAACTGATAGCGCTAATTCCGAGCGTCACACAACCCTTGGAAACTGCTGGCGCTAATTCCGAGCGTCTCAAAACCCTTCGAACCTGCTTGCGCTAATTCCGAGCGTCACACAACCCTTCGAACCTGCTAGCGCTAATTCCGAGCGTCTCAAAACCCTTCGAACCTGCCAGCGCTAATTCTGAGCGTCTCAAAACCCTTCGAACCTGCCAGCGCTAATTCCGAGCGTCACACAACCCTTGGAACCTGCTAGCGCTAATTCTGAGCGTCACACAACCCTTGGAACCTGCTTGCGCTAATTCCGAGCGTCTCAAAACCCTTGGAACCTGCTAGCGCTAATTCTGAGCGTCACACAACCCTTGGAACCTGCTTGCGCTAATTCTGAGCGTCACACAACCCTTGGAACCTGCTAGCGCTAATTCTGAGCGTCACACGACCCTTGTAACCTGCTTGCGCTAATTCTGAGCGTCTCAAAACCCTTCGAACCTGCTCGCGCTAATTCCGAGCGTCTCAAAACCCTTGGAACCTGCTTGCGCTAATTCTGAGCGTCACACAACCCTTGGAACCTGCTAGCGCTAATTCTGAGCGTCACACAACCCTTGGAACCTGCTAGCGCTAATTCTGAGCGTCACACAACCCTTGGAACCTGCTAGCGCTAATTCTGAGCGTCACACAACCCTTGGAACCTGCTAGCGCTAATTCTGAGCGTCACACAACCCTTGGAACCTGCTTGCGCTAATTCCGAGCGTCTCAAAACCCTTGGAACCTGCTTGCGCTCCAATGCTTAACATTGGAGTCTCTGTTTTGAGGCTGGAAGGACCAGACTCTGTGGCCTAATGGTTAACATTGGAGTCTCTGTTTTGAGGCTTGAAGGACCAGACTCTGTGGCCTAATGGTTAACATTGGAGTCTCTGTTTTGAGGCTGGAAGGACCAGACTCTGTGGCCTAATGGTTAACATTGGAGTCTCTGTTTTGAGGCTTGAAGGACCAGACTCTGTGGCCTAATGGTTAACATTGGAGTCTCTGTTTTGAGGCTTGAAGGACCAGACTCTGTGGCCTAATGGTTATCATTGGAGTCTCTGTTTTGAGGCTGGAAGGACCAGACTCTGTGGCCTAATGGTTAACATTGGAGTCTCTGTTTTGAGGCTGGAAGGACCAGACTCTGTGGCCTAATGGTTAACATTGGAGTCTCTGTTTTGAGGCTGGAAGGACCAGACTTAGTGGCCTAATGGTTAACATTGGAGTCTCTGTTTTGAGGCTGGAAGGACCAGACTCTGTGGCCTAATGGTTAACATTGGAGTCTCTGTTTTGAGGCTGGAAGGACCAGACTCTGTGCCCTAATGGTTAACATTGGAGTCTCTGTTTTGAGGCTTGAAGGACCAGACTTAGTGGCCTAATGGTTATCATTGAAGTCTCTGTTTTGAGGCTTGAAGGACCAGACTTTGTGGCCTAATGGTTATCATTGGAGTCTCTGTTTTGAGGCTTGAAGGACCAGACTTTGTGGCCTAATGGTTATCATTGGAGTCTCTGTTTTGAGGCTTGAAGAACCAGACTTTGTGGCCTAATGGTTATCATTGGAGTCTCTGTTTTGAGGCTTGAAGGACCAGACTCTGTGGCCTAATGGTTAACATTGGAGTCTCTGTTTTGAGGCTTGAAGGACCAGACTTAGTGGCCTAATGGTTATCATTGGAGTCTCTGTTTTGAGGCTTGAAGGACCAGACTTTGTGGCCTAATGGTTATCATTGGAGTCTCTGTTTTGAGGCTTGAAGGACCAGACTTTGTGGCCTAATGGTTAACATTGGAGTCTCTGTTTTGAGGCTTGAAGGACCAGACTTTGTGGCCTAATGGTTATCATTGGAGTCTCTGTTTTGAGGCTGGAAGGACCAGACTCTGTGGTTGATGGTTAAGACTGGAGTCTCTGTTTTGAGTCTCGGTGGTCGCTGGTTCGAAGTTCGAACCCTGGCCGAGTCGTACCAAAGACCTAAAAATGTGCAGCTTCCTTGTTTGATGATCAGAATTCAAAAAAAGGATGGAGCATAAATACACGACCGTAGGTTGACAACCATTGCACAGGCTTGATGGGCATAATGGGCTCCTTTTGTGGTGAAGTTCCTTGTGAAGAGTTTACAATTTTATTACATGATCGATCAACTCATCGAATCTATTGAAAGAAAACCCATCGTGACGTATCTCCTGTTATTCATTCCCAGGGAAGGTCACGTTGGCCTCGGGGACCGAACTGAAACCCGAGATCATGACCGCACCTGCCATTCGCTGAGAAAGGTGAGCTTCGTGTTGTATTCTCGTTCCCTGATTGGTTGGTGCACTTCGTGTTGTATTTTCGTTCCCTGATTGGTTGGTGCACTTCGTGTTGTATTTTCGTTCCCTGATTGGTTGGTGCACTTCGTGTTGTATTCTCGTTCCCTGATTGGTTGGTGCACTTCGTGTTGTATTCTCGTTCCCTGATTGGTTGGTGCACTTCGTGTTGTATTCTCGTTCCCTGATTGGTTGTGATCGAAACGCACTTTGATGTTATTTCCATTTCATAGGGAATCTTGTACTCACAAAACCATGACATGGCTACCTGCCACCACAGAAATAACGAATACATTCAACAAGGTGCATTTGATGCCAAACGATGCATGTTTCATTAAACGTGTGAAGTGAACTGAACATTTCAACAATGATCAAATATTGGGAAGTGGCCAAACTGAGTCCATGGGCCTAAATCACCTTCGCCATTAGACCGGTCGGTGGCCTCTGGGCCTATATCACCTTCGCCATTAGACCGGTCGCTGGTTTCTGGGCCGATATCACCTTTGCCATCACAGACAGGTCGGTGGCCTCTCGGCCTATATCACTTTCGCAATCACAGACAGGTTGGTGGCCTCTGGGCCTATATCACCTTCGCCATCACAGACAGGTCGCTGGTTTCTGGGCCTAAATCACCTTCGCCATTATACCGGTCGGTGGCCTCTGGGCCGATATCACCTTCGCAATCACAGACAGGTTGGTGGCCTCTGGGCCGATATCACCTTCGCAATCACAGACAGGTTGGTGGCCTCTGGGCCTATATCACCTTCGCCATCACAGACAGGTTGGTGGCCTCTGGGCCGATATCACCTTCGCCATCACAGACAGGTTGGTGGCCTCTGGGCCTATATCACCTTCGCCATTAGACCGGTCGCTGGTTTCTGGGCCGATATCACCTTTGCCATCACAGACAGGTTGGTGGCCTCTGGGCCTATATCACCTTCGCCATCACAGACAGGTTGGTGGCCTCTGGGCCTATATCACCTTCGCCATCACAGACAGGTTGGTGGCCTCTGGGCCTATATCACCTTCGTCATCACAGACAGGTCGCTGGTTTCTGGGCCTAAATCACCTTCGCCATTATACCGGTCGGTGGCTTCTGGGCCGATATCACCTTTGCCATCACAGACAGGTTGGTGGCCTCTGGGCCTATATCACCTTTGCCATCACAGACAGGTTGGTGGCCTCTGGGCCTATATCACCTTCGCCATCACAGACAGGTTGGTGGCCTCTGGGCCTATATCACCTTCGCCATCACAGACAGGTCGCTGGTTTCTGGGCCTAAATCACCTTCGCCATTATACCGGTCGGTGGCTTCTGGGCCGATATCACCTTCGCAATCACAGACAGGTTGGTGGCCTCTGGGCCTATATCACCTTCACCATCACAGACAGGTTGGTGGCCTCTGGGCCTATACCACCTTCGCCATCACAGACAGGTTGGTGGCCTCTGGGCCTATATCACCTTCGCCATCACAGACAGGTTGGTGGCCTCTGGGCCTATATCACCTTCGCCATCACAGACAGGTCGCTGGTTTCTGGGCCTAAATCACCTTCGCCATTATACCGGTCGGTGGCTTCTGGGCCGATATCACCTTCGCAATCACAGACAGGTTGGTGGCCTCTGGGCCTATATCACCTTTGCCATCACAGACAGGTTGGTGGCCTCTGGGCCTATACCACCTTCGCCATCACAGACAGGTTGGTGGCCTCTGGCCCGATATCACCTTCGCAATCACAGACAGGTTGGTGGCCTCTGGGCCTATATCACCTTCGCAATCAGACAGGTTGGTGGCCTCTGGGCCGATATCACCTTCGCAATCACAGACAGGTTGGTGGCCTCTGGGCCGATATCACCTTCGCAATCACAGACAGGTTGGTGGCCGCTGGGCCGATATCACCTTTGCAATCACAGACAGGTTGGTGGCCTCTGGGCCGATATCACCTTCGCAATCACAGACAGGTTGGTGGCCTCTGGGCCGATATCACCTTCACAATCAGACAGGTTGGTGGCCTCTGGGCCGATATCACCTTCGCAATCACAGACAGGTTGGTGGCCTCTGGGCCGATATCACCTTCGCAATCACAGACAGGTTGGTGGCCTCTGTGCCTATATCACCTTCGCCATCACAGACAGGTTGGTGGCCTCTGGGCCTATATCACCTTCGCCATCACAGACAGGTTGGTGGCCTCTGGGCCGATATCACCTTTGCAATCACAGACAGGTTGGTGGCCTCTGGGCCTATATCACCTTCGCCATCACAGACAGGTTGGTGGCCTCTGGGCCGATATCACCTTCGCAATCACAGACAGGTTGGTGGCCTCTGGGCCTATATCACCTTCGCAATCACAGACAGGTTGGTGGCCTCTGGGCCGATATCACCTTCGCACTCACAGATAGGTTGGTGGCCTCTGGGCCGATATCACCTTCGCAATCAGACAGGTTGGTGGCCTCTGGGCCTATATCACCTTCGCAATCACAGACAGGTTCGTAGCCTCTGGGCCTATATCACCTTCGCCATTTACAGACAGGTGGCTAGTTTCTGTGCCTATATCACCTTTGCCATTGGACAGGTCGGAGGCCTCTGGGCCGATATCACCTTCGCCATCACAGACAGGTGGCTGGTTTCTGGGCCTATATTACCTTCGCCATCAGAGACAGGTCGGTGGCCTCTAGGCCTATATCACCTTCGCAATCACAGACAGGTGGCTGGTTTCTGGGCCTATATCACCTTCTCCATCACAGACAGGTTGGTGGCCTCTGGGCCGATATCACCTTCGCCATCACAGACAGGTTGGTGGCCTCTGGGCCTATATCACCTTCATCATCACAGACTGGTCAGAGGCCTCTGGGCAGGCATCCTTCCGCACAGTACGACAATCCCGTGTAAAGGCTGTGACCACCCTGCTTCACAAAGAAAAAAGCGCTGGTAAGCGATCATGTACGTTCGTACGTAGTCGTACGTACTTGTCTGCATTTTTTAAAGAGCGTACATTGAAAACCGTTCAACGGAGGAAATTTAAACTTTACCACATGTTACATGACCATTTGATATAGCTGATATATCTCGATATAGCTGATATATCTCGATATATATCTCTCTCCCTCTCTCTCTCTCTCTCTCTCTCTCCTCTCTCTCCTCTCTCTCCTCTCTCCCCTCTCTCTCCTCTCTCTCCTCTCTCTCCTCTCTCTCCTCCCTCTCTCCTCTCTCTCTCCTCTCTCTCCCCTCTCTCCCCTCTCTCCCCTCTCTCCCCTCTCTCTCCTCTCTCTCCCCTCTCTCCCCTCTCTCCCCTCTCTCCCCTCTCTCTCTCTCCTCTCTCCCCTCTCTCCCCTCTCTCCCCTCTCTCTCCTCTCTCTCCCCTCTCTCTCCTCTCTCTCCTCTCTCTCCTCTCTCGCCTCTCTCTCCTCTCTCTCCTCTCTCTCCTCTCTCTCCCCTCTCTCCCCTCTCTCCTCTCTCTCCTCTCTCTCCTCTCTCTCCTCTCTCTCCTCTCTCTCCTCTTTCTCTCCTCTCTCTCCTCTCTCTCCTCTCTCTCTGTGTGTGTGTGTGTGTGTGTGTGTGTGTGTGTGTGTGTGTGTGTGTCAACATCGGCCTTGAGGTAATTTTCATTCCACCAACATAGGTGCTACGCACGGGTGGGAGGCCAGAAGCAAACAGGCAATGCAGATACGGCGAATGCTAAAGCATGAAACCAATAAATTCTACATTCCTGTAGCACCCTCAGTCGCACGTCAGACATGGACAGCAAGTTCGTGAAGGACTTCCATGAAAAACGTACCCGTTCCAAACAAACGTTCACGTATAGAAACATCGATCATGGGTCCGTGGCGAATCTGCATATGGCAATCCGCGAAGTTCACGTTCAAAAAGTAGAAACCATCACGGCATGTCGTCATTCACTTGAACTCGATATTATCTCTTTTTTCATTCCAAACAACATAACTCCAATCACAAATTAATCACAAAATAAACTTTCAACAACATTGTTAATGTTTCCTTCATTGTAAAAACTACCAAGTCAACAGTTAAAAGGATTTTGAGCTGATAGGTGTTACGGCCTCGGCAAGATCGATAGAGACAGCGATCTGTTGGCTTATACACCGGCCAAATAGCTATGTGGAATTCTCTGATGTAGAGAATAAACCCACGTCGTTTGAACTTTGGCCGAGGTCATTATTTACTTTTAATGATGTTTATATACGAATCAAAAAGATGATAATTGGTTTTGGGTCATCCTTTCCGCATATCTCGTGGGATTGTGAGTTGGAGAGACGGCCATGATGGCGGGGAGGGGGTTGGCATTCTCTCAAGCAGGGATTCAACCCATGTCCTTATAAAAGGTCTTTGTCCGTGGTCCCCGAGTCTGATCGGTGCAGCCGATCGGTGCAGCTGTGCAGCGATCGGTGCAGCCGTTTGTGCGGCACCCGGGAAAATAACGTTATGCGGGAGTCCAAACCTGAAAATGCTGGAGACCAAAGCTGAAATTGGAAAAACAATATAGCCTATTTTACTCCAGGGGTCCCAGGATTACCCACCCAAAATATCGTTGCGATCAGTTCAGCCGTTTTTGCAGTACCTGGGAACGGACGGATGGACAGACAGACAGACAGACAGACATGTGGTGAATTATAGTAAGATTTCGGCCTATTTCGACCTTTAGGTCAATGTTCACCTGAAGAGGGGGACACCGCTATATCAAATGGTCATGTAACATGATGTCGTAAAGCTTAAATTTACTCCGCCGAACGGTTTTCCATGTAGGCCTATGCTCTTGACAAAATGCAGACACGTACTGTGTACGTACGACTTCCATACGAATGTACACAATCGTTTAACCGCGCTTTTCGCTTCGTGCGCAGGATAGTAACTCCCTTGCGAATCGCAATCATCTCCAACCAGCAACCACCCCAACCTTTCTACGTGGGCGGGGGAGGGGAAGATGACCTGGATTTCCACCCAATCTCCACCACATTTTGTATACCTGTACGTACCGGTATGTGTTCGTAGCACCTCGGGTCGAAGCTTCATAACGCAAAAAATGTACCTCAGCCGCCCTGTAAATTTCTGTACAACGGTCCTATAGAATGTCCTAAAGTGCCATAAAGTCCCATATTGTGGCGGACACGAAAGCTCACTGGCGTGAGGGCATCATTCCACGCGCCAAGTGGGCGGCGGCCACGCCCGAGGGGTAGGCGTGGCCGTGGGATATACACCGGGCGCGCAGCCCGGAGCGCGCCAGTGCTACAGTGAGCTCTTTTAATAAAGACTCTTAAACTCACCGCGTTGTCTGCTTCCTTCTTGTTGTGCAAGCAAGCGCGCGTAGCACCGCGCTTCATTTGGTGACCCTCCGACGTTCTGGTCAGCCGTCGCTGACCACCCGAATACGCCATCGCAATGGCAAACAACGCGGTCCAAATGAAACTCCCCGAGTTCTGGGAGACGCAAGCCGAAGTCTGGTTCCTGCAGAAGGCAGAAGCCCAGTTCCGACTTCGAGGCATCACGGTGGACGAGACCAGGTACTGCCACGTTGTCGCTTCCCTCGGGCCCGGCACGGCCGGCCGCGTCGTGTCGGTCCTGAGGAATCCACCGGCCGACGGCAGGTACGAGGCGATCAAGCGTCTCCTCCTCGCCACATTCGGCCTCACGGTGGACGCACGGGCCGACTGCCTCCTGGACCTCCCCGAGCTCGGTGACACGCGACCGTCGGTCCGCATGGACCATATGCTGTCGTTGTTGGGCGACGAAACCCCGAACGCTCTTTTCCGGGCGTTATTTCGATGCCAGCTACCGGCACGAGTCCGCCTCGCCTTGGCCGGTTCTGTGACGACAGAACCACGGGCTCTCGCTGCCGAAGCCGACAGGTTCTTCGCGGCTTTGGACGCGCAGGCGAGTTTTGGCGCGGCCGCCGCGCATCCCGAGGCTGACCCTGATGCTGATGCACCACACCTCGGGGATCCCGAGGCTGACGCACGCCGCGTGGCTACCGCCACGCCACGCCCACCACCGCCGCGAAAACCGCGGCCTCCGCCTTCGCCACAAACCTGGTGCCATTTCCACGCCAGGTTTGGCCACAAGGCGAGGAATTGTTGCCCGCCGTGCTCCTTCGGCAAGTCGGGAAACTACAAAGCCGGCGCTCGGTAGCGGCCCTGAGCGTCGGCCATTCCGGCAGCCTTCTTTTTATAACGGACACCTTGTCCGGGCGCCGTTTCCTATGCGATACGGGGGCACAGGTGAGCGTTATCCCTGCCTCTACGTCCGACAAGCACACGGCGGGCCGGGGCCCCACGTTGCTTGCCACGAACGGAACACCCATACGCACATTCGGGAAGCGCTGCCTCTCCCTGCGGTTCGGAAGGCAACGCTTCGAGTGGACGTTCGTAACCGCTAGTGTCCCCATGGCACTACTCGGTGCGGCTTTCCTCTGTGCACATGGGTTGTTGGTAGATGTGAAGAACAGACGTCTCGTCCAGGCTGAAACGTTCAGCTCGCTTGCTTGCGCGTTGAGCAGCTTACTGAGCAGCTCACCGAGCGGCTCGCCAAGCGGCTTGCTGAGCGGTTCGGTCCCGGCGAGGTTAGTTTGTACACTTCCGGCAGCGGACGACTTCACCCGCCTCCTCGCCCGCTTCCCGGCCCTTACGCGGCCCACCTTCTCGGCGGGGGCCGTCAAGCACGGGGTGGAACACCACATCCCCACCGCCGGGCCGCCGGTCTACGCCCGGGCACGCCGCCTCGAGCCGATGAAGCTCGCGGTGGCTAAAGCGGTGTTCGCTACGCTGGAGCGGCTCGGCATCGTGCGGCGTTCCGAGAGTGCTTGGGCGTCGCCGCTTCACATCGTGCCCAAGCACCGCGGGGGATGGCGACCGTGCGGGGACTACTGGCGCCTCAACGACGCCACCACCCCTGACCGTTACCCCGTCCCCCACATCCAGGACTTCTCCGCCCGGTTGGCGGGCATGTCCTTCTTTTCGAAGGTGGACCTCATACGCGGCTACCACCAGGTCCCCGTCAGGCCGGAGGACATCCCGAAGACGGCGGTCATCACGCCGTTCGGACTGTTCGAATTTCTTCGGATGCCCTTCGGTTTGAAGAATGCGGCTCAGGCGTTCCAGCGACTCATGGACAGCGTCTTGCGCGACTTGGATTTTGTGTACGTATACCTGGACGACATCCTCGTCGCCAGCGCGTCCCGCGAAGAGCACCTACACCATCTCCGCACACTCTTTGAACGTCTGGGCCAGCACGGCCTGATCGTGAACCCCGCCAAGTGCCGGTTCTGTGTCGCTGAAATCGACTTTTTTGGGCACCGCGTCACCAGGCATGGGGCCGTCCCCCCACCGGCCAAGGTGGAGGCGGTGAAGGGGTTTCCGCGCCCCCGCACGATCAAGGGGCTCCAGGAGTTCCTGGGCATGATGAACTTTTACCATGGGTTCCTGCCCCGCATCGCCCAGCTCCTGCGTCCCTTGCATGAGGCCCTCCGAGGGAAGCCGGGCAAAGGTGACGTTACCTGGACTGCGCAGATGGACGCGGCGTTCGCAGGCGCGAAGCTCACCTTGGCTAACGCCACCATGCTCGCGCACCCGGCGCCCGATGCACCGATCGCCCTCACCACCGACGCCTCGGACTACGCGGTGGGCGCAGTGCACGAGCAATGGGTGCGTGGTGCTTGGCAACCGCTGGCGTTCTTCAGCCGGCAGCTTCGCCCGCCCGAACGCCGCTATAGTACCTTCGACTGCGAGTTGCTCGGGCTTCACCTGGCGGTCAGGCACTTCCGCCATCTGCTCGAGGGCCGTGCGTTCACGGCCTTCGTCGACCACAAGCCACTGGTCTTCGCGATGGGCAATGTCACCGAGCCGTGGTCGGCCCGGCAGCAGCGTCACCTCTCGGCCGTGTCCGAATACACGACGGACATCCGGCACGTCGCGTGGAAGGACAACCCGGTGGCGGATTGCCTTTCCCGGTCCGTCGCCCACGCCGTCCACCTTGGCATCGACTATGCCCGGATGGCGGCGGACCAGGCCGCCGACCCCGGCGTCCAGGCCTTGCGGACTGCCGTCACGGGTCACCGAGGTGCCGTTCGACGGCGCGGCCCTCTTGTGCGACATCTCCCTCGGGCGGCCTCGCCCCATCGTGCCCGCGGGCTGGCAGCGCCAGGTGTTTGACGCCATCCACGGCCTGTCCCACCCGGGCACGAAGGCCTCCCAGAGGTTGCTCGCCGACAAGTTTGTCTGGCATGGCCTCCGGAAGGCCGTCTGCGGCTGGACCAGGACGTGCCTCGCGTGCCAGCGTGCGAAGGTGCACCGGCACACCCAGGCCCCATTGGCCCCGTTCACGGTGCCGGAACGAAGGTTCGACCATGTACACGTGGACCTGGTGGGACCTCTGCCCCCCTCGCGGGGTTTCACCCATGTCCTGACGATGGTGGACCGCACCATCCGGTGGCCGGAAGCCGTGCCTTTGGCGGCGACGACGGCGGCGGACGTCGCACAGGCATTCATCGCCACCTGGGTCGCCCGGTTCGGCACCCCCTCGGACATATCGTCCGACCGCGGCCCCTAGTTCACCTCCGAGCTCTGGGGGGCGGTCGCGCGGGGGCTCGGGGTCCAGCTGCACCGAACCACGGCCTACCACCCCCAGGCCAACGGCCTGTGCGAGCGGTTCCTCCGCTCGTTGAAGGCCGCGCTCCGGGCCACCCTCCGCGACGGCGGCTGGGTCGACAGGCTCCCCTGGGTCCTGCTGGGCCTCCGGACGGCGCCCAAGGACGACCTGCGCGCATCCGTGGCGGAGTTGGTCTTCGGACAACCGCTGCGGGTGCCGGGTGAGTTCCTCCCCGACCCCACGGCACAATGGTCCGTGGCGCAGGAGCGCTCCGCGCTGCAGGAGACGGCCCGGAGGTTCGCCCCGGTCCCGACGGCACACCACGGGCACCCGCCTACCCACGTCGCCCCGGAGCTTCGCACCGCGGAGTACGTCTTCGTCCGGCACGACGCCCACCAGACACCACTGCGGCCCCCGTACGATGGGCCTTTACGCGTGCTGGAGACCGGGGTGAAACACTTCACCTTGGACATCGGCGGTACTCCCGACCGCGTCTCGGTGGATCGCCTCAAACCGGCCCACCTCGACGTGGACCACCCACCGCCGGTGGCTCGGCCCCCGCGTCGGGGCCGCCCCCCTGCGGGCGGACCCCCGGCACCGCCCAGGCCCGCCGGCACGCCACCCCCCGGTCCTGTGCCCATCCCGGGTGCAGCCGGAGGCATCCCAGCTGGCATCCCTGCACCCCGGACGCCGCCGGTCGCCAGAGGGCGCTTCGGCCGGGTCATCCGTTTGCCCCGCAAACTGGCCCTCCAGGTGCGCAGGAATTCTGGGGGGGCGCGTGTGGCGGACACGAAAGCTCACTGGCGTGAGGGCATCATTCCACGCACCAAGTGGGCGGCGGCCACGCCCCAGGGGTAGGCGTGGCCGCGGGATATACACCGGGCGCGCAGCCCGGAGCGTGCCAGTGCTACAGTGAGCTCTTTTAATAAAGACTCTTAAACTCACCGCGTTTTCCGCTTCCTTCTTGTTGTGCAAGCAAGCGCGCGTAGCACCGCGCTTCAATATAACATTTTTTCAGGGGATGCTCCCACCCTGCGTACGTAATAAATAAATCATCGTTTCTTTCACCAGAGTTTCCGTGTCTCGAACGTTGCAGGTGAGCTGAGCTGGTAATTTCTCCCCGTCACCTTTTTTCCCGAGCCACCTTTTTATTTTGCGTTTGAAGTAATATCGGTGAATGGGAATAAATGAAAACAATTTTAACAACAAAACGGTTTGTTTAACGAGCACGATCAATCCAAAGTAGATAACATCACTCTCCAGTGCAAATCTGAGTTCGTTACTTCCGGAGAGAAATGCTGGGCAGAAGTTTACATCAAGGAGTTACTGCATTGGCTGTGAACCTTCTTTACGGTAGATCCAGGGTAGGTGGTCGAACTGCAGTGAACCTTCTCTCCGGTACGGAGCTTGTGTGTGTGTGTGTGTGTGTGTGTGTGTGTGTGTGTGTGTGTGTGTGTGTGTGTGTGTGTGTGTGTGTGTGTGTGTGTGTGTGTGTGTGTGTGTGTGTGTGTGTGTGTTTGTGTTTTTTTTTGTTTGTTTATGTATGTTTATGTATGTGTATGTACGTATGTGTGTGTGTCGTACGTAGGTGTATGGTACGTGTGTGTGTGTGTTTGTTTGTGTATGTGTATCGTACGTGGGTGTATCGTACGTGGGTGTGTGTGTGTGTGTGTGTATATGTGCATGTATATGGTGGGTGTGCGTGTGCATGTATGATTGTCAGTCTACGCTGTCACTGAGGACACATGAACTGATATTTGACAACTGATTCCATAATTGACGAACGGAACTCATGGCCTAAAAATCGGGATTTTTTTTTAGGAAAGCGATTCTTTTTTCTAATCCGATATAAATAAATAATAGGTTCCATGGGACATGACTCGTGAGGTAAAGATGGTTCCCAAAAAAATAATTTCAGGCTGTTATAATAAAAGTGATACTTCACGATCGAAACTCATTGTCCTAAATAATGATGTTGAAATATTGTGTGAAATTGGAAAAGATTTTTGAAAGAGCGATTTTTTTTTTTTATTCTTATTTTTCATAACCCAATATAATTAAATAATAGGCTTCACGGGACGTGAGGTAGAATTACTCCAGAATTCATTTTTTTCATTCTTTTTAAGGTAATTATTGTATGCCTGATTTTAATACACCGCCCAGGTACACCAGTAGTGATGTCTTTGGATTCCGATTCTACTTTTTGTGTTCACTTTTGTTTCTCCCGTGAGTCATTATCTGTTCTGTGTTCTTGCTCTTCTATGAGCCTCGATGGTGTCTCAAAAACAATCCAGTACGGTATTCTTTTATTATGCTTTTATTTTATTCTCATGTTCAGTATTGTTTATTAATGAAGTCGCTCCACAAAAGCGTAAGACCGCCGTCCATGCAGCGACTGTTATTAACACGGGTCCCAGCAGAGTGGTTCTATGTATGTCCGCACACTACGTCATCTTCTTGTGTCACTGGCGACACTTGAAAAGCCAGAAACCCGAGAACCTGACCGAGCAATTAGACACAGCACCGAGGCAAAAGAGACGGTCAGAATGAGCCTTTCAATTTCATGAGCAGGTCCAGAACAAGCATTGAAAGTCGGTGGGAAGTGGGAAGGAAGGATGTTGGTAGTGATGTGGTAGCAATTTCCCATTAGAGTGTGGTGGACGGTCAATTAAAAAATCGGTCGGCTGTTCATGCATGGGACCTTGGGTTTCGGCGTAGAGGTACATCACGTTTGTGGGCGTCTGGCGTGACACACACACACACATATATATATATATATATATATATATATATATATATATATATATATATATATATATATATATATATATATATATATATATATATATATGTGTCAGAATTTTGAACGAGGTACAAATCCCCAAAAACACACATTGATTGCTTTAAACCTATATAACTTTGTCCCAAATGTTCTGAATTAGTACATTTAGGTGTCATCTTGTAGAACACAATCACGGCTTTCAGAAAATGTATAGTTTTATATACTTTTTATCAATTATCTACATGTTATAAGCCTCTGAACCTCAAAAGATGGTGAAAAAGGGCATTTATTTAGTATTTCGTTACCCTTCAAAGCCATGCATTCATTATAAAAGCCTTTTTCAGATACTTTTCACAGCTGGAATAAAAGTAGATCTATATAACTACTCTACTGAATGTGTTTTTGTGTTACTCGTGTCAGTTCCTGAGTCACAGCTCCTCCTCATATAGGATGAAGCAGATGAACCGTAATGTAAGAGATATTTATATAAGCCCTGTTTTACACATATCAGGGTGTTCCATCGTTCTTCTTTAGGGCGCAACAAACAGCACTTATACGTATGTATTAACTCTGTAAAAATCATTGACCTCCTTTGTTTTTCTGAGACACAACAAGCTTGAGTGTGAATTTAGAAACCATAACGGTCTCTTACGTTACGCACCGGTCATGCTCCCTGTAAGCCAGGTAAGTGCATATCGAAGTGAAATATACCATCAGACCATCACATTAGCTTGAATTCTATGCCATTTCAAAAGATCGGGACGCTCCTGGTGCGTTAAGTACGCAAAACTAGCCGAAACAGCATCTTCGGGAAGAAGAGCGTTCCTCCATAACGTAAGAGACCGAAAACTTGTGGCGTGAAATGCCGACATACGGGTACTTCCTGTTACCCGGCGTTTACATCCAGGTATTCAGCGAGTTACTCGCCGCGCGAAACAAGAAGTTTGGCGAAAGTTAGTCGTCGGTCTGGCCGGAGAAATCCCAAAAAAATATCATACGTGAGATCAGCGTTGGACCCCATGGTCTCGTAAGTACTTGTCCAGGATGCCATAGATCCTCAAGACCTGGTTTATTTTGAGATTAATTCGTAGGAACATGTGAAAGTACTTGCCAAAATCGCCATGAGTCGTTCTCGTTTCATGGCCGCCAATGGCGTGCGAGTTTGTACAGCGTCACGTACGAGACCCGTAAATCGTAACGTACGAGAGGTTTATCGGAACATTAAAAAAAGACCCGCAGTCCCGCATAAGCTTTGTACATGTCTTAATTATTGTATTCAACAAGAATATATTGTAACGAATGTGGAAACGTTACAATGTGAACGTTACAAAAGTATGGTAACACCCTGTTAATGTAAATAATGGTCGCAGCCGTCCTCCTAGTTAATTCCATGAAACTTACACGCAGGTCACGATATATCTTTTTAAATAGTGTATTTCCTTATTCCATGTAGGCTAAATCTGTGTTTCCCACTAGATTGACTTTGCATTGTATCAAACAAAATAAGAGTAGGCCCTTGCAATTTCCCCAAACATCTCCGCTCTCCAAAAGTCCTTTCAAAAGGGTGGGAGTTGTGTTCAATCCCGCAAGCCGCCATTGCCCATGTGCTAAGCTCGGAGAAGAAAGGCGTGTCTCCACCTCGTCATCGAGGGGAGGAGTGAGCCAGAGGGTCGCATGGCCAATCAGCACCGCGGTGAGCGACCCGGTAGGCGTGCCCTCGCAGCCGGCGGCTTGATTCCGCCCGAGGTGATAAAAGCGACTGTAAGGGACTGCTTTACCAGATGACTTGGGAGATGACCTGGGAGATGAGCAAAGAGGCGGCACCAAGAGGAGCGGTGAGATGCGAAACGCTCCAAGCCAAAGAGGAGAGGTACTCGGCAAGGAAACCAGCTTTGGAGAGACGCGCTGAAAGGAGGGAGACGGCTCCACCACAAGAAGAGGAGCAGGTGTGCCGAACCAGCGCGTGACGTCTATAGCAGCGGATACGCGACGGAGGGTTTTCCCGCCAAAAACCGCGAGGAATTGAGAGCTGCTGCCTCCGACCTTGCCTCCCTCTCAAGCAATCCACCTCAAGCCCTACCTGCCTGCAATATCCCCTGTGTAAGTGTGAACGTCCTGTCCTACTCGTTGTCTTGGGATTAAGTAAATTGAGTAGAATAAGCTAACGATGCACTGTGTGACTGCTTTTTCCATCCATTGCTTGTAAATAATTTTGGTCGCTCTTCCTTTTTGCTTGTGTGTGTATAATAAATCTGTTCTTCCTCCGTACTCTGTCTTTTTCTCTTTTCCTTCTCTTTCGGTCGCTTTAGAGGTTTCCCGATTGAATATCTGTGGGGCGATCTGGTCAACGTCGGGTGGAATCGGGTTCTAATCGGGGAGTAACTGTTCGGACGCGGTAATACACCACCGCTCGGTCAATATAACATCTAAAACCGCGTCTGTAACAATATGTTGTATTTGTTTGTAATGAGCTGTGTTGGATGACTGCCAACTGGTTTTGATGGGTGTCACATCAAGATCTTGCTGTCAGTCCCTCTAAATTTGGTGTCAATTTTCAGTTCATCATTGACTGTAGTACTTCATACATGTCCATATTTACAAATATCATATGGAAACAAACGATCCATAGCCTGAGAGTGCCCTTGAGTGTATTTATGAGCTGTTTCATGATGTATTTTTGGATTTAGGGGCCTAATATTGTATTTCTCCGATAACGGTCTCTTACGTGACGCCACGATATAAAATCTCATGACGGTGTCAATTGTATTGCCATCCGAGTCTTTTCCCATCCGAGGATGCCATCCGATATTGCCATCCGATATTGCCATCTCGGTATTGCCATCCGAGTCTTTTCCCATCCGTATTGCCATCCGAGTCTATTGCCATCCGAGTCGAGTTTGAGATGTTTGAGTGGGTATTTAAATAGCTTGAATGCCAAGTAGGAGAAAAAAAAGTACACATGACAAGTGGACTGCTATTTTGTATATAAAAAAGGTATGATTAGTACTTTATTGCAAGTTTCGTTTGCTGGAGGAACAATATCCTTCTGATTTTTGATGGTTGTATGGAAATAAATCCATTTTGTTAGTAGCTAGAATGATTTGTTGGCTTGTGGTATTACCATAACGTAAGAGAGATTTATTTCTCAATTGATATTGAGCTATTTTCAAGACACAACCATAGATAACGCGGACGCCCAAACTGCAAATTTTCCAGTTAATTAACACATGTATTGTAGAGTACCTGAGTGCTTTTTGGAGGTTCTATTAAGTATACTTGCAAAATGACAGAAACCTGTCAAGAGTGCAATTTAAAAAACACAGGTTTGGGTGAAAACAACTGAAAAATAGCCAATATTTGTCGGTACATAAACCAGCATACATTTTGAGTAGGAACTTGAAACTTAAAACACAAGTAGATATATGTCTTGCCTATGTTTGGTACTTTGCTTATATGTTTAAATGCAGAAATGAAGCATTTGTGACGGAATGTTTACAAAGAGACCTTATTTTGGTCTCTTACGTTATGCTAACAAGGAAGGGAAACTTTGACCATGAATAAAAACGGAACCTCTGGGCCGATCGGTGTCAGTTTGGCTGCGTTTGATAGCCCAGGCTTAGGGCTTTAAGGATATCAAGGTGATTTTTAGCTATTCCCCCCAAAAAGAAATTTGACCCCTGGGAGGCCCAAATGTACCTCGTTCAAAATTCTGACCCATACACACACACACACACACACACACACACACACACACACACACACACACACACACACACACACACACACACACACACACACACACACACACACACACACACACACACACACACACACACACACACGAGTACACATGCAAACACCTTTATAAAAGTGCTTTTGTCTATTGAATAGTAAATCGTCTTAATGCTTTGTTAATCTGTTTTTTTTTGTTGTTTTTTTTGTTGTTGTATACTGAATCGAGGCTCGTGAAAGAGCTAACATTTATTTCACAAACAAATCAACCAGACAAACAAAATATACAAAAAGAGGGAGCGGAAGACAAGATGGGGGAGAGAAGGGGAAGCACACAAACACAACATTTGAGAGCAGGGAGAAGTGTGGGAGGGAGAGGGCTTGGGGGAAGGAGGCGTGGGAAAGGGGGGGGGGGGGGGGGGGGTGGGGAGAGGTATAAAACACAAGGGGACCGAAATTAGCGGGGGTAGAAAAGATCAAGGTTTTGGATGGGGGAGGATAAGAGATGGTGGTGAACAGCTGTTTTAAAGACCTGGAGGGTGGAGTGGGATTGAAGAGAGTGAGGGAGTTTGTTCCAGAGGTGGGAGAAAAGAGGAATGAAAGAGTGAAGGTGAGCAGAGAGTCTTGATTTTGGCAGTTTAACCATAAGAGGGTTGCAGGCAGATCTTGTGCGACCTGTAGGAATATTTGGGGGATATTTGAAAAGTTTGAAACTTTTCTGAAACTTTGAGGTCAAAAAGTGCAGAAACATATTTGAGAAACCCAGTCAGTTGCTCCTATTCCCCCCCCCCCCCCCCCATTTCCCCTCCATAAGTTGAATAATTGAATGAAATTGTCAATAATTTTCTCAACTGCGATCCATATGGCCTTCTCTGTCTTCGTCACAATTTTGGATTTCCCACACAAAGCCTAAACCCATTTGGTGTCGGTTTTGTTTCCGGCTTCCTTCTTGTTCAAACTGTCGCCAACCCCACCCAAAAATACCCCATTTTGACAAAAAGCAAAAGTTTGAAAGGTCCCACTTAAAATTCTTTAAAAGGAATGGAGCATATTTGGTTTTGCCTCCAGCAAGAACACCGCGGCATGACATTGCCATACTGGTGTACCTGTGCTTCAGAATGGTGTCATTAATGGCATCATGTTTGTCATCATCCTCCCATTCTTTACCCATTGGAAAGTTCACACACATCAGTGTGTACATGGATATTCTATACATGTAGCTTCCTGTTTTACATACATAAACAGTGTCAGGATGTCCACAACACCTTGGTAAGAGCACAAAGGAGATTCAATAACGTTTAACATATAGAATACCAATAGATATTACGATGTGTTTATTGTTAACCTCACCTGTTCACGGAGGGACGGGAGAGACCATTGTGTCATCGTGTGTGTGATTCCGCACGTGCATTATACAAGTATATCGTTGATTCTCATATCTATCGTGATCGATACACTCCCATGACACTACAGTTAAAAGTTAGTGCATCCGCATTGGTTCTCAGAACTACTATAATCTATATATCCTGATGAGGTATATAAGTAATCGATATACCCTGTATTGTTAACTGCTGTCTATTTTTGTTCATTTGTTTTACTAAGGAATGGATACGCTCAATCTCTTCGTCAATGTGGAACTATCGAGGACTGCGGACATCAAAATGCACAAGGAAAGTCGTGGTTTTGGATGGAAATCTTGCAGCAGGGAAGACAACATTGGGACAACTCGTTGCTGAGAAAATTGGTACGTGTGACTTTACGTATCATACATGTAAACCTGTATTTGTGCGCAAATATGATATACCACTTCACTAAAGTTTGTGCCGTAGTCATCTGGTTTTTGGGTTAAAATCCACAGCTATATTTTTCGTTTCATTCATTCATACCTGCCAATGTAAATTATTTAGCATCATCTTCCCTGAGGCAAGACTAAAAAATAATACTTGAGACTTGAGAGTTCATAGAACACCTTACCCTGTGCAGTCTTGAGAAACAAGGACATGGGTGGGGTCTGCAAGCATCAAATTTGATTGGTCAAGATGATGGAAAATGCTGTAATATTTTGTCCATGTACTGCTAAACAGAAGGTTTTTGAAAGTGCCAAAAAGACAATTTGTGTTCTCCATTGTGCAAGTATATAATTCAATTTAAATAAAATAATGATTTTAAAGGTTGTATAAAAAAAAATTCCGTAAGTTTGCTGCTGTTGATGCAGCATCTATTACATCACCTTATCAAACAAATTACATCAGTTATTTGTGCCTGTTGTTTGTGTCCTTTATGATGTCCTTAAACACAACAGGATTCCTGCTTCGAATGATTTTCAGTTTTGTTTGATTCCCAGGAAGACAGAGTAAAAAGTCGCACCCTTTAGAATTTTCCTTCAGAACCCATTAGAATTACCCTTTAGAATTACCCTTTAGAATTACCCTTTAGAACCCATTAGAATTACCCTTTAGAATTACCCTTTAGAACCCATTAGAATTTCCCTTTAGAACCCATTAGAATTACCCTTTAGAACCCTTTAGAATTACGCTTTATAACCTTTTAGAATTTTCCTTTAGAACCCATTAGAATTTCCCTTTAGAACCCATTAGAATTACCCTTTAGAACCCATTAGAATTACCCTTTAGAACCCATTAGAATTACCCTTTAGAATTACTCTTTAGAACCCATTAGAATTACCCTTTAGAACCCATTAGAATTACCCTTTAGAATTACCCTTTAGAACCCATTAGAATTTCCCTTTAGAACCCATTAGAATTACCCTTTAGAACCCTTTAGAATTACCCTTTTGAACCCATTAGAATTACCCTTTAGAATTACCCTTTAGAATTACCCTTTTGAATCCTCTAGAATTTCCCTTTAGAACCCATTAGAATTACCTTTAGAACCCATTAGAATGACCCTTTAGAACCTTTTCGAATTTCCCTTTAGAACCCTTTAGAACCTGTAGTCTATGACCACAAACGATCATTCATTCATTTCTTTTAAACCTAACATTAACTCTTAACTCTCGGTAGTTTTCCCAAGCCCCATCCCCTGACTCCCCACACCCCCAAAAATACAAAGATACAATTTCATAAAGTTTCCATCCTCAAAACAGAGATTTGACACAACAACAAAAAATCCATGTGGGTGATGTAAAAGACACATTTTATTTGGAAGATACGAGTAAAACGTCATTGTATAGTTAAAGAGCCAGTGATAGCTTTCATTGTATACAACAACAACAACAACAACAACAACAACAGGCATTTTCAGGCCATTTTCCCTGCTAGAGCTCCAGCTTTCATTGTATAATATATTTTAACATTTAATTCATCTTTCAGATGTTTGCCTAGGAACGTTCTTTTGACTGCACATGTCCAGCCAGTCTACACACTGTCAGTCACACAATAGTAATTTGTTCTTACCTTGCCGACCCCGAGTAGTTAAATATGTCATTCAAGTCTCTCCTAAAAGTAGACAGCCAACAATAAGTCACGCACGATACACTGATGTCTGGCACGATGTCGCTGTACATTTGGGCATTACACAAACGCATGCCCATGCCGCATGCATGCTTTAGATATATCATGGAGCCAATGATGTGATGTTTGAATATTAATCACAAATACATCATGTACTTCCCTTCAGCCAATGAGTACAAATCCATCACATGCTCCCCTTCAAACTTACAAGCTCGTGGCCTTACTGTAAGCTTGCGGCCTTGCTTCTTTATCGAAATTCCATTCCGTATTGTTGTAGCAAGCCAGCGCATGGCCGAGGAGCGGGAAATACGCCACACTTATAAGTATGGATTGCATATACAGTGCATTCAGAAAGTATTCAGACCCCTTCACTTTTTTCACATTTTGTTATGTTGCAGCCTTATGCTGAAATCGTTTAAATTCATTTTTTCCCTCATCAATCTACACTCAATACCCCATATTTGACATAAGTATTCAGACCCTTTGCTATGACACTTGAAATTTAGCTCAGGTGCCTCCCATTTCTCTTGATCATCTTTGAGATGTTTCTACACCTTGACTGGAGTCCACCTGCGGTGAATTCAATTGATTGGACATCATTTGGAAAGGTACACACCTGTCTATATAAGGTCTCACAGCTGACAATGCATATCAGAGGAAACACCAAGCCATGAGGTCGAAGGAACTGCCTGCAGAGCTCAGAGACAGGATTGTGTCGAGGCACAGATCTGGGGAAGCCAACAAAAAATTTTGCAAGCCTACAAGCCCACAAAACAAACCAAAAAAAGCACATGATGTATTTGTGCTCATTGGCTGAACGGGAGCACATGGATGTATTTGTGCTCAATGGATGAAGGGGAGCACATGATGTATTTGTGCTCAATGGATGAAGGGGAGCACATGATGTATTTGTGCTCAATGGATGAAGGGGAGCACATGATGTATTTGTGCTCAATGGATGAAGGGGAGCACATGATGTATTTGTACTCGATGGATGAAGGGGAGCACATGATGTATTTGTACTCAATGGATGAAGGGGAGCACATGATGTATTTGTGCTCAATGGATGAAGGGGAGCACATGATGTATTTGTACTCGATGGATGAAGGGGAGCACATGATGTATTTGTACTCAATGGATGAAGGGGAGCACATGATGTATTTGTACTCAATGGATGAAGAGGAGCACATGATGTATTTGTACTCAATGGATGAAGGGGAGCACATGATGTATTTGTACTCAATGGATGACGGAAGCCTCTCCTCAGTGAAAGACACATGAAAGCCCGCTTGGAGTTTGCAAAAAATCACCTAAAGGACTCTCAGACTGTGAGAAACAAGATTCTGTGGTCTGATGAAACCAAGATTGAACTGTTTGGCTTCCGTCTGGCCACTCTGCCATAAAGCCCAGATTGCTGGAGTGTTGCAGTGATGGTTGTCCTTCTGGAAGTTTCTCCCATCTCCACACAGGATCTCTGGAGCTCAGCCAGAGTGACCATCGGGTTCTTGGTCACCTCTCTTACCAAGGCCCTTCTCCCCCGATTGCTCAGTTTGGCCGGGCGGCCAGCTCGAGGAAGAGTCCTGGTTGTTCCAAACTTCTTCCATTTAAGAATTATGGAGGCCACTGTGCTCTTGGGAACCTTCAATGCAGCAGAATATTTTTGTAGGCTTCCCCAGATCTGTGCCTCGACACAATCCTGTCTGAGCTGTGCAGGCAGTTTCTTCGACCTCATGGCTTGGTTATTGCTCTGATATGCATTGTCAGCTGTGAGACCTTATATAGACAGGTGTGTGCCTTTCCAAATCATGTCCAATCAATTGAATTTACCACAGGTGTACTCCAATGAAGGTGTAGAAACATCTCAAACATGATCAAGAGAAATGGGAGGCACCTGAGCTAAATTTCAAGTGTCATAGCAAATGGTCTGAATACTTATGTCAACGTGATATTTCAGTTTTTTCTTTTGAATAAATTTGCAAAACTTTCTAAAATCCTGTTTTCTCTTCGTCATTATGGGGTATTGAGTGTAGATTGATGAGGGGAAAAATGAATTTAAACGATTTCAGCATAAGGCTGCAACATAACAAAATGTGAAAAAAGTGAAGGGGTCTGAATACTTTCTGAATGCATTGTAATTGAAGATTTTGACACAACTGAATGTAAAGTGTTTATGCTCATCAGAAGCTGCTTTTTCTGTATCCATTTTCGTGAATAAAATGATTTGAAAGTGGCAATTTTTAGTGGCCACACAACCACCGAGGAGAGAGTTTTTAGTGGCCATTGTCACCCGGGCCACTGCTTGTTTCGAACCCTTTTCAGGTTCCTTCTGATGACCCCAATGCAGTATTTGGTCTCCCATTGGATCGTGTGTGTTACTGTGTCTGTGATTTTCCCCAAATAGATTGCAAAACGTTGCCATGACCTTTTTATGGTTTGGTTGTTTCATTGCAGGCTTTCTCTACACAAATGAAGCCATCATGTCATCTTTGGAGGATCAACAGCAAGAAAAGGTGATACATCTTCCTTACCTGAATGGAGAACTTGGCAGCCTTGAAAGATTCTATGATGACCCCGAGAGCTCGGATGACAACGCTTTTCGCCTGCAGCTCTGCATGTTCTACACACGATTGTTACAATATGCGGATGCACTAAAACACCTCTTCAAGACCGGTAGTTGATGCATTGAAATGGTTCGATATGGCGAGTTCTTGTTATTTAAATTTTTACCTCCACCACCGAAGGTGGATGGTAGTTTATTCTTCTTGTGCATATAATCGATCACAATTACACTCGGTGGTTCACCAAAGCATTTACGTCTGTGTTTTTTGTGGAGTTTGTGCAGAATAACTCATTTTTGACTTGGTCGTTTTTCTTATTTTGTTCTAACAAAGGACTAATGCTGGGAATGCCAGCCGCACCCCATTTACACCATCTTTTAGTTGATAAATTGCATTCTTTGACAATAGTTTTATTTCATAAAAGTAAACGGTGCAAGTTTGAATTGGTCGAGGACAAAATGGACAGAATTCAGGGTATTCTTTTTGTCTTTGGGCAGGCCAGTAAAAACATTGTTATACCAATATAAACTGTCAGCTTACTCCTCCTGGAAGTAATTCCTTGCTTAACATTGTCTCGCACAACAAGGTTTCGCTATAAAACGGTCTTTCTATTTGGGAACGCTTGCTGACGACTCTACTCTCTGTCGCTCCATTCCTCATCCCTCAGATCAGCAGTCTGCAGCCTCCTCACTCTCTGCAGACCTGGACAAAATCACAGACTGGGCAAACAAATGGAACATGTCTTTCAATCCTGATAAATCTCACACTCTTACGATGTCTCTCCGAAAAGACCGACTGGAAAACCCTCCCATCCACTTTCTGAATAATCCTCTCCAAGAAGTTCTGTCACTCAAGCTTTTGGGTCTCACTATTTGCCATGATCTTTCCTGGGAAAACCACATTTCAAATCTGGCCTCCAAAGCCAGTCGCCGACTGGGCATCCTCCGTCGTGCGAAGTCCTTCCTTGGCACACCTGAGCTCCTCACCACATAGTCCTTGAGCCAACCGGCCATATTTTGAAGTGAATGCTCCGGCGGGGGGAGTAATTCTCATTATGATTTTCCATTAGACCAATGTCTCAAGTGTCAGAAAAGGTGTGATGGACATCTGAGAACGGTAGCTTAGTGCCCGGATGGACGCCATCTTTGAAACCACCCAGCTCGAAAATGCCCATTTGGTGGGGTACATTGTTGCACGTGTATCTGGACTTCTATACTAGCTATCGATGTGCGGTTGACGACTAAATATACGTCCGATGTGTACCGTCTAAATAAAAAATAATATGAAGCATTTTGTTTTAGATTAATTATTATAAAAATCAATTATCGAAAAAAAATCATATATTTTTCAATATTTTATTATTAGACTTGTACTTTTTTTAGTGAAACAACACTGGTATGATTTTCCAAATTATGCATTGTGCTACACCGTTTATCTGTCTATAAAAATAACTCAAAAACTAAAACATATCATCCACCACGAGTGTACACAAAAAATATATGAAAAGGCATGCACTTTCCACAAACCGAAACTATGTCAGTTGGAATTTCCCGCCGATAATCAACCCACAGAACCCAGTGCCGAAAGTGACGTCAGTCTATTCTATATCTATATTCTATATTCTATATCTCAGTCTGAGATTTGTTGCGGTGACCTGATTAATTTCTGAGGGGGGGTGGGGGGGGGGGGGGTGGGTGGCTTAAGAACTAAAAGTGAACATGTTAGATGGCGCCACATACAACTCTATTATAGAGTTGTATTGTGGCGCCATCTAACATGTTCACTGACTTGGATGAGTATGTCTATGTAAGCTGGCGAGCTTTTTGGATATCGGAGTAATCTAACGTCAGTCTTTTTGTTCTTTCAGCTGAGATGGCCGGTGTCGAGGCGAAACGGGCGAAGAAATCACGTATGGATTATGACTCGCATGCTGGAACCATGCGACCAGACAATCAGTTCGTGGACTGGTTTCAACATCATGACTAGAGATCGTGTTCAGGTGACGGAAGATGTAGTTGGCTACCTGCCGACTATAAACGCGCCTGCCACAGATATGGCAACAGTGCAAGAAATCCTCAGAGAAGCTCTGAACATCATGTCATCACTTCAGCTTGAGCGTATACCGGTGGTGCTAGACCAGGCACTATTTGCTAAGGCGACCGAAATAGCATGGAAAGATGTCGATCGATATGGAAGAATCGTGCTCATGATGGGGAACTTCCATACCATCTGTAACTTCATGTCGAGCATTGGGAAAATGTTTGGAGATGCAGGCCTTCGGGATGTAGCTGTTGAGTCAGGAGTAATCGCTGAAGGTTCCATCAACAGGGTTCTGGAAGGCAAGCAATACAACCGTGCTGTGCGACTCCACAAGTTGATGTACGAGGCACTAATGCGCATCATTTGGAAGGGCTTCCAGGTGTGGATAGAAAGCAATCATCCTGACAAGGAACCCCAGATTCGAAGCACTGACCTCAAAATTCGCAGCATCAAGGAGGATGTTTGCCACGAGACTCTCGCTGCTGCTCTCGATGATGATTCATGTGTACAGAGCTTTGACATGTTCGCGAAATACCTACATTTTCTGCGAACCAAACATGGAGACCTGGCTCGCTTCTGGATGATGTATATTGATATGGTAGAGACCCTGCTGGGGTTGATTCGTGCGGATAGAGAAGGCGACTGGATGCTTCACTTGGCTTGTGTCAGAAGAGTGATCCCTTGGTGTTTCGCAATGAACAAGGTGAACTATGCTAGATATCTACCAGTGTACTATGCACAGATGACGCAACTCCACGAAACATGCCCCGAGTTGTACAGGCATTTCAATCAAGGCTACTTCTCCGTACAGCTTAGACCAGGGAATCCATTTGCCAGAATCGCTGTTGATCACACAACAGAAGAAACAGTAAACAAAGATACGCAAACAGCTGGAGGAACACGAGGTTTTAGTCTTCGACAAGGGGCTGTGTCACGATACTATCTAACTGCAGAAAATCGGGCTACTGCACTGAGGCAACTACGAGAAACTATCCTTGTGAATGGCAGCGACACATCTCACGCCAAGCACCCTGACTTGTCTACTTCTCGCATCAAACGTGATGAGTCTGGCGTCACAGCTATCTGTGATCTACTGGAAAATGACTGGACCAATCCATTCGCCGATGATCCGTCATGTCTTCTCAGTATATCTACCGGAGCGGCTGCGAGGGAGGACGTTTCTAATGACCTACTCAACACCCTGCAAAAGGGGGAAGCGGCGTATCAAAGCTTCCAGAAACGTCTTGAAGAGGGAACAGGCTTTCATGACACATTGAACAAGCTAAACTTGAAGACCTTTGGTAAGATCAAGCAGAAAGTTGTGAAGGGCACAAACAAGGAGATCGTCCTGAGAGCTGACAGACAACTGTTTGCCACCATGATACTCATCGCCAAGACAAGGAACCTCGACATGCAACTTGTCCTTTGTCACCCACTAGGGCCGTTACCATGGTCTTTGGCAAACGTTGATGGGTCAATGAAAAAAACGAACAAAGCTGCACTTGCGAAACACATGGAAGGTCTTGTGGAACCAGCCGAGAACGTTGACAAGCGAAGTGCAACAATAATTGATGCGATGGCTCTCATACAAAAGATGCATGGCGAGAACGACACGTTCGAAGAACTATCTGACCGCATCCTTGCTGCAGCGCTTCACGCTGGTCAAGGCAGTGAGCGCATCGATGTTGTCTTTGACACATACACAGAAGAATCCATCAAAGCAGCTGAGCGTGTGAACCGCGGTTCAAATGAAGGCATCAGTTTCAGCGAGATCAGACCCGCACACAAAATCATGAACTGGCGGCGTCTCCTTGCTTGCAGCCAGACAAAGGAGAAACTGGTTGTGTTTCTGGCGGAGTCGTGGAAACATGAAACAAATCGCGAAAAGCTAGGCAACAGAACACTGTATGTCACCACATGTGGTGAAAAATGTCTGGTACTGACCCGCGATAGGTGGAAGTTGGTGCAAGCACTCGAATGTAGCCACGAGGAAGCAGACACGCGTATGTTTCTCCACGCAAAGCACGCTGCTACCCACTACAAGACGATCATCTTAGTGGCAGATGACACCGACGTTCTGATCATCAGTCTTCATCTCAGCAGAACCATCGATAGTCAGCTCTTCATCAGACGAGGAACAAAGGTTCGAGTCAGAATGATCGACGTTGGAAAGTTGGCTGCGGTATTGGGGTCTGGAGTTTGCAGTGCATTGCCAGGGCTTCATGCATGGAGCGGGTGTGACACTGTGAGTGCTCTGGCTAGCCAAGGAAAGATAAAGGCTTTGAAGCTTGTGCAAGCGAATGAGCTGTATCTTCAAGCATTCACAGATCTGGGATCTTCGTGGAATGTACCAACAGACGTCTTCAATAGCATTCAGGCCTTCACGTGTCAGCTGTACGCCAAGAACACGAAGATCGTCGGTGTTAATTCGCTCCGTTATCACATGTTCTGTGCAAAGAAGGGCCAGATCGAATCTGGACAATTGCCGCCTTGTGAAGACTCCTTGATGCAGCATACGCTTAGGGCCAACTATCAGGCGGCTATCTGGCGACGCAGCCTTGAAAACCTACCAGACGTCCCAACACCATCAGCAGGACATGGTTGGGAACTCGATGATGGCGGTTCGCTCACAATCCGATGGATGGCGGGTCTACCAGCTCCAGATGTCGTCTTGAATCTCATCTCATGCACATGCAGAAGGACGTGTCGACCGTCAGATTGCTCCTGCATACTGAATGGGTTGAAGTGCACTGTTGTGTGTAAGCTGCAGGGATGCTCCAACATGGTGCAGGATGATGCTATCGTGGCTCAGGATGCCAATGACTCTGATGGCGACTCTGATGATTAACTTTGTGTGCACTGTATATTGTATAGCATATGTTGTTCTCTATTATAATGCAGGCCAAATTGCCTGAAAATCTTTATAGACAGATAAACCGTTTAGCAAAATGTATAATTTGGAAGATCATACCGGTGTTATTTGACTAAAACATGACATGTTCAATGATACCTCCGCTTGCTTATTAGGAATATACATCGTATGGTGTTAAAATCAGCTCCATACGTCTTTCCAAACTCTAGTAATGAATAATTAATATAATTGGCGGCCATTTTGAAATCCAAGATGGCCACCAAAGTGCAGATTTCCTATGTAACAATTTCCGCCTGCTTATTAGATATCGTATGGTGTTAAAATCCTCTCCGTACGACATTCCTAACTTGCGTTATCGTCAGAATAGATAATGCCAGCGGCGGCCTAAGTCATTTTATGCCTCTTTACATTTATTTGTTGTAAACTCGTGGTGGATGATATGTTTTAGTTTTTGAGTTATTTTTATAGACAGATAAACGGTGTAGCACAATGCATAATTTGGAAAATCATACCAGTGTTGTTTCACTAAAAAAAGTACAAGTCTAATAATAAAATATTGAAAAATATATGATTTTTTTTCGATAATTGATTTTTATAATAATTAATCTAAAACAAAATGCTTCATATTATTTTTTATTTAGACGGTACACATCGGACGTATATTTAGTCGTCAACCGCACATCGATAGCTAGTATAGAAGTCCAGATACACGTGCAACAATGTACCCCACCAAATGGGCATTTTCGAGCTGGGTGGTTTCAAAGATGGCGTCCATCCGGGCACTAAGCTACCGTTCTCAGATGTCCATCACACCTTTTCTGACACTTGAGACATTGGTCTAATGGAAAATCATAATGAGAATTACTCCCCCCGCCGGAGCATTACTTTTGGTCTGGCTCAAGGACTAACATACAAGGCTTTCATCCGCAGCTCTATGGAATACTGCTCTCCCCTCTGGTCTGGTGCTCCTGCCTCACACCTAGCCCGTCTTCACGCTGTTGAAACCAAAGCGTTCAGAATCATTGGAATCTCCCGCGATGAAGCTAACTCCAAGGGCCTTTCACTCACTCACCGCAGGCAGGTTGGTGGTCTTTCCGTCTTCTACCGACTCCTCTCTGGCCTTGCTCCCCCAGCCCTCTCTGGGCTCTGTCCCCCAAATAGTCCTACAGGTCGCACAAGATCTGCCTGCAACCCTCTTATGGTTAAACTGGCAAAATCAAGACTTTCTGCTCACCTTTACTCCTTCATTCCTCTTTTCTCCCGCCTCTGGAACAAACTCCCTCACTCTCTTCAATCCCACTGTACCCTCCAGGTCTTTAAAACAGCTGTTCACCACCATCTCTTATCCTCCCCCATCCAAAACCTTGATCTTTTCTACCCCCGCTAATTTCGGTCCCCTTGTGTTTTATACCTCTCCCCCCCGCCCTTCCCCTCCCACGCCTCCTGCCCCCAAGCCCTCTCCCTCCCACACTTCTCCCTGCTCTCAAATGTTGTGGTTGTGTGCTTCTCCTTCTCTCCCCATCTTGTCTTCCGCTCCCTCTTTTTGTGTGTTTTGTTTGTCTGGTTGATTTGTTTGTGAAATAAATGTTAGCTCTTTCACGAGCCTCGATTCAGTACACAAAAAAAAAAAAACAAACAAAAAAAACGCTTTTTGCACAACACGGAAGGTGCGAAGTTATTGTGTTATCTGGGTGGCGGTCGACGACCTTTCTTACGCTGGCTGCGTGGAACGACACAACTCGCATCTCGGACCTTTGCCCCGCCATCTTTCTGTGACAAGTCCTCGACCATCGTAACTTTTATCAGGAGTTTGGGTGCCTTACATTGAAATCGAGTGTTAAGCGACCAACCATTGATCAGTCTTTTTCTTTCTTTCTTGCATATGACAAATTACATCTCACAGATCTAAATCTAAGTTGAACAGCCAAGTGACAGCACTGTCTGTCATTAGGTGGATTGCCCTAAATTATTCATCAAATTTCCGTAGGTAAGACTCATTCACAATGTGATGGATAGTCTGATCTGGGTGACCACAGTCACATGCTCGGCTGTCTTTGAAATTCCACGTGTGGAGGTGGTGTGATGTCCTTTGATTGAGAGTATGGATCCTGTTGAGCGCAGACCACGGTTTCTGGAGGAGGTGGAAATCTGGAGGCTCTTCTGGTGTATCACTCACCAGTTCTTTGTTCGCAATGTTGCTGTCTGTCCAGAGATTGCACAACTTGTCAGTTGTGCTAAACCCCGCAACTAAGGAGTCAGGGATATCCTGAGGGAGGAAGGAATCTGTTAAGCACATGAAGTTCAGTTTATTAACAGTGGTCTGGATTGAGAGTACTGTTAGATTGGATTGGAGGCCTCGGATTTTGCAGGTCCACAGGCTAGAGTGAGGGGAAGATATGTTGTTGGCAGAGTTTCAGAAGGTGGAAAGGGGGTGGGGGAACCTGGAGAAGGGACGGGGAAGGGGTGAAGCTGGGAAAGTGATATGAAAAAGGTGAATGTACTATGGACATAGGACGAGCTCTCGGTCTTACCGAATCCACTTTGAAGACGATCCGTGCAAATGTCGATACAATCAAATGTAGTTGCAAAAGTGTTTGTTGCAACAACAAAAAAGTATCCCTTTAAGTACAATGAAAATAAGTCGTACATGACCAACCCCAAAGGAAAACATCGAAAGGCTGTTGAATACCTGGATTGAACACCACAACCAACAAAATATTGTCTATCTCTCTCCCAATCCCTCTCACACGCAACCCTCGTCTTTTACTTTATTTATTTAGGAAAAACTGTTTTTGCCCAACGTAATTTCACTAAACGTGGTACTTTTCAGGAATGCATCAGAACAAAAATTGTATTAGAGTTGTTATTTACCTCTTCTTTCTTTACTTTTTACCAGGAAGTGGGAATTCTGAGCAGTGTCTTATTTTGTCTGCAGGACAAGGAGTTGTGTTAGACCGCTCTATTTACAGTGACTTTGTCTTCCTTGAGACGATGCACAGGCAGGGATTCATCCCGAAACATTGTAAGTTTGACAATATTATGAAAAGCTATGTTTTGTTGCACATTATCACTGACTGTTTACCAACTTACTCGCACGTTTCTTATTCTCCACTTCTTAAGAAATTATTATAGTTACTCGCAGAAACCCGTGAAATCACAGGTGTGACATCTTGACCTAATTGAAGGTAAAGTGAAGTGGAGGTACTGCATTGCACCAACTAAAACTGCACAAATTTACTATTTGAAGCTGAGATTTTGGTTACTGATACACAGGACAGACAAAGTGTGGAGGTAAATGAACATTAATTTGAAATATATATTTAAAAACCCAAAAAGTAAAAATTGACACCACTGAAAAATTCAAACTCGGGACCAGCAGATCCACAGGCATGCGACTTAACCGCTGAGTCATATATATGGTCAAGCAATATTGAGCGGGAAGCTAAAGTACTGTATATACACAAAATGCATATCGTATAATCTCATTGCATGAAAGCAAAATGGCTGTCCGTAAGTGGCGGAATACAAGGTTTTTTTTGTTGTTGTTTTTTTTTACTGGAAAACACCCCTAAATAAAGGTTTACAAAACTCATAATACCTACTGCAAACGACAAACATGCAAAGGTGGGTTTTAATCAAAGAAACACACGTGTGTCAATGCTGGTAGGAGAAGAAGCGTGGACAAAACCGTTCCGTTAGCCTATAAATATATAGATAATCACTTTAACCATAGTTTTCCAAATATGGTACTCTTGGTTTTGATTTAATTGGCACGCTTGTTCTGGAACATTTTTTGGGAGCATTTTGGGAACATTTTATTTGAAGGAAAAGCACAGTTTAATTGGAAGATGATATTTGTGAACCGGCACTTCTTTGGTCTGTGGCAGGTTACACAACAACCGGCATGATATCTGACATCACTAATATAACTATGTCAAATCGACGTTTTGATACCGAATATCTGGGTTCAATTCTCGGCCAATGTATAAACTGTCCGATTGGTGTTTCATAGGCAGGCTGTGTTAGCCTGGTGTTGGCTTAGCGGTTAGGGTGCCGGCTTGGGATCCTAGGATCCTGGATTCAAATCCCGGTCGATCGCTGAATTAACGCCAGGGGGGTTGACTCACCCTGTCATCCTTCCGAGGTCGGCAAATTGAGTACCAGCTTGCTGGGATGAATGATCACGGTATGTACCCCGATTTAGAATAGGTACACCGTATCCCTGCACGTCATAAGAGGCGACCAAGGGTTGGCGTCAGGAAGGGCATCCAGCCATAAAAACATTGCCTCAAACAGGGAACCATGATTGTCATGGGGCGGCCCACAAGGCTTACCCCCGCTCTAGCGGGGAAAAATTGCCTTAAAACGATCATTCATTCATTCAGGAAAGTGTCGTGGAATAACTCAATTGAGCCATACTAGTTTACAGTTGGTTGCATCATTTATTAATAATATGTACGTACGGAGAGAGGTTCTAAAACCACACAGGGTCAGCATTATCCTCTCTGCCAAGATGCTTTCAATGAACCCTTTTTATACAATTCATCAGAGATGTGGCAATTTATGTGGTAATCACACTTCATGCCTTGTCATCCTGACACTAAGGATTTTAAACATCAGATATTGATTCAGTCTGTCCACACAAGAGACTGCGATCTGTTATCTTTCACGAGCAGCTCCCATATTGCAATACTTCTTAAACACAGAGGTGCTCAGCATTCCCTTTTGTACACTCAACAACAAACAACAACAACAACATGCATTTTAAGGCCATTTTCCCTGCTAGAGTGGGGGTTAGCCTTGCGGTCCCCATGACAATCTTCTCCATTTTGCCCTATTTTCTGCATCTCTCCTTGTTAACCCCCTTGCCCGCATTTCTTCTTCCACCATCTTTAGCCAAGTCTTTCTCGGTCTTCCCCGTCCTCTACTTCCTTCTACATCAATTTCCATCACTCTTCTCAACCAGTCACTTTCATTCTTCCTCAACACATGACCAAACCATTTCAGCCTGTTCCTCTTCACAGCATCAATCACAGGCAATATTCCCATCATCTTTCGCAATTCATCATTTGTCTTCCTCTCTCTCAACGATACTCCGCACATCCATCGAACCATTCGCATTTCCACCCTTTCCAGCCTTCGTTGCTGCTCTACGTTCATTGCCCATGTCTCGCTCCCATAAATCAAAACACTTCTCACACATGCAGCATACACCTTTCCCTTCAGCTTCAGCGACACTCTCCTCCTCATCAGCACGCCACTCAGTTCCCGAAACTTCTTCCATGCACATCTCACTCGAGCAACCGTTGCCGAGTCTGATCCACCTTCTCCATTCAGCATGTCTCCGAGGTAGCAAAATGTTTTCACACCTTCCAGCTTCACGCCGTCTCCAAGATCCAACTCAACATTTCCTCCATCTGCAGCTCCCTCTGTGCACACCTTACATTTGAATGTAGCTGCCACACTGGTAAATGACCCACTCAGACCACTACATTTTTGATGAACCCACTCAGCGCACATTGTACATTGAATGGAGTTCACTCCGACACCCTTCCTGCACACAGCACACGGCCACTTCCCAGTTCTTTCCACCTCACCACATGCTTTACCACTTGCCATCACCTTCGTCTTTCCGATATTCACCTTCAGACCTTTTGTCTCCATACATTCCTTCCACTTGTTCATCTTTTCCTTCAGTCCATCCATACTTTCCGCAATCAACACCAGATCATCTGCATACAACAACTCCCACGGTAAACCCTCCTTTACATTCTGAGCCAGCACCTCCATCACAGCTACAAATAGTAGTGGACTTAGTACCGACCCCTGATGCACTCCCACCTTCACCTCAAACTCACCACTGTTCCCGTCCTTCGTCCTTACAGCTGTGCGCGCTCTTTTGTACATTGCCATCACTACTCTGATCAACCATTCCTCCACTCCTGACTTCCTCAATGCGCATGTCAATACTTTGCGTGGAACCCTATCGAATGCTTTCTCCAGATCAACAAACCCAAAAAACAACTTCTTCCTCTTCTCCATGTACTTCTCCTGCAACTGCCTCACAATGAAAAGCGCATCTGTCGTTCCTCTTCCTGGCATAAATCCAAACTGCATTTCGTCGATCTTCACTTTCTTCCTTATCCTCCTCTCCAACACCCTTTCCAATACCTTCATTCCATGCTCCAATAACTTTATCGCTCGGTACGAGCCACACTCCAGAGGGTCACCTTTCCCCCTGTATGGAGGGACGAGGGTACTCAGTTCCAAATCCACTGGAATGCGGCCTTCTTTCACCACCAGATTACAGATCTCTGTCATTCTCTTTTGCTATTTGCATAAAAGCCCATGTACTTTTGTACACTCAGCATTACCCAAAATGCTTTGCAGGCAATTACATGGTCTCTTGGGCTCTGCATTACCTTTTATGGTCAAAAATTCTCTTTTTTAACAAGAAACATTGTAGAATAATTATTTTTACTTCCACACAGGACATTGCTCCACAAAGTGTGTCATCCCTCAGATGGATGCTAAACTGGGAGCCCATGTACTAGCATCAGTTGGTAGATGTTAAAAATCCCATGAGGTCTTCATGGTTCCCGGAGGGAGGCATTAAGTGTTTGGTCTTGATGTCTGTGGTGTCCTGCTTTTTTAAAGAATATTTTCCCCGTTTCTTAATTTTTTTAATTTTTTTTATTCCAAATGCTCAATTATTTAATTTTTTTCCCAATCTTCCATTCATTTTTAAACGGTGAAGACACTTCAATATTTGGCTATGTCCTTCCTTCCATCCATCCATCTATCCTTAAAAATTAAGACGAACCTTCTAACACACCATGTTTAATTATAAAGGGTTCTAAAGTGTAATTCTAGGGGGTTCTAAAGGGTCATAAAAGGTCATTTTTGAGCGTTCTTATGGGTTCTAAATGGTAGTTCTAATGGGTTTTGTTTCTAGGCTTTTGCCTATTTCATATTAAAAATGCCAAACAAGCGCTTCCTTTGGAAACGGGTGCGAATTTCATTTTATTTTTTTTCGCCCGATTAACAATTATTTGATTTTTACGATTTTCTTATGCAGTATTAAATATTTCAAATTCTTTTCTTGGTTATTGTATCAATTTTCAATTTTTTCCCCCCGTTATTTAATTTCCTGTTGTTTCCTTCTTAATTATTAAATTTTCCATTATTTAATTTAAAATACATTGGTTTTCATTACGAGGCAGAACTTTGAATGCTACCAATTGGCTAATATTACGAGTTGCCTATAGCGGGAACCATTTGAGATCTCTGATCACAGCCCTCTAGTTCAACTATTAGGATTACCAGACTCTGGTGTAATGGTTAGAGCGTCCACTCTGGCTTTGGTAATTTGGCGGTTTGATTGTGACCCTGGCCCAGTCATACCAAAGACTTTTAAAATGGCACTTGCTACCTCCTTGCTTGATACTCAGCACTTGATGGATAAAATCCATTTGTCGGACTACATGCGAAGGAGGAAATTTGTCCTTTACCATTCCGCTGAGTATAGAGCGAAAAGCGGGCAAAAATGGTGTCACTGGCACACAGAGTGTTATTTTAAATAACAATAAACTTCTATTTATATATAATAAACTAACATTGTTATACTTCTATTGTTATACTAACTTCTATTGTTATACTAACTTCTATTGTTATACTAACAATAAACTTCTATTGTTATACTAACAATAAACTTCTATTTATAAAATCCATTTGTCGGACTACATGCGAAGGAGGAAATTTGTCCTTTACCATTCCGCTGAGTATAGAGCGAAAAGCGGGCAAAAATGGTGTCACTGGCACACAGAGTGCTCTCTGAGGTGATGTCACTTTTCCCAAGCTCAGCCACTGTTTGTCTGAAGTTCGTCTGGTCTTTATATTTGCCACAAAAGGTGGATGGAGGTTATGTTTTCACCCCTGTCTGTCTGTCTTTGTTTGTTTGTCTGTCTGTGAACAAGATATCTAAAAAAGTTGTGGATGGATTGGGACAAAATTTGGCAGAGAGGTCGTGTATGTAACGTGTGACAAGGACGAAATGATTAGGGGGAAAGGATGGGGGAAGTGTGGGGAGAGGGGGAAAGGGGGGGGGGGGAGGGGAGGTAAGGGGGGAGGCAGGAGAGGAAGGGGAGTGGCTCATGTTTCTGAGTGAATGTGGCTCACGTTTCTGAGTTAAGTGTGATGCCGATCAGGAAGAAGAAGAAGAAGCCATATTACCAAATTCGTACACTTCCGGAATTGTTTGATTTATTTGCATTCAAATGTCTGCTAATTGTTTTGTATTTATTTATGCGAATGTGTACTTGTATATAACTGTCATTCATTTAAAAAGGCGTAGGCACGATCGAGGGATTTTCATTTTTATTTTTATATTTTTAATTTTTTTAAAACTCCAACAAAACGAACTTTTTGTTTTTTCAATTATTTTTTTTTGACCTAAAACACTCCCAGGCACTCACGGATGAACCTCTGAAAGTTTGATGAAGATCCGTTCAGTCATCTCTGAATAAAACGCGGACACACACACAGACAACTCGCATATACATATATATCGGGATTTAAATTTAATTCAAAAATTGATCCAGACGTCTTCTCTTTCAAACATTCAAACCGACAGAGGTAGTTATTTATCACAGCATCTGTAGAATTTTCACCCTTTTACTCCTCCGTTTCGCTGTTATTTGGTGGAGCAAAATGTCAACTGAGCTTTATAGATATTTCGATAGCACATGCTCTCTGAGTTCTTCTCACTCTCACTCTCTCACTCTCTTTTATAACTTGTAGCACATGCTCTCTGAGTTGTTCTCTATTTCTTTCTTTCACCACTCCTCCATTCGCTGCCCTATTTTCTCTCTGCTATAACCTTCCCCACTTTTTTTTTATTACACAGTGATGTATATTACTTTTCCTCATATGGTACACCACCTCAGAGTTCAGGGCAGACATTCAGATGGTGTTCATGAAATTACCACGTATGTGGTTGGTGTTTGTGATTGTTGACTGCTTGCATGTACGGACAATTTGTTTAGTATAGAGTTATTGAGTAAATTTATAATGCGTGTTAAATATGATTATTATTATTAATAGTGAAAGCAGATTCATTTCTAACTTTTCTTTCTTCACTCTACACAGATGTACAAATGTACAATGAGATGAAACAAAATGTGTTTGTGAAGTTACCCGCTCCACATGTTGTTATCTACTTGGATGTGTCGATACATGAGATCCAAAGGAGGTTGGTTGTGCGTGGAAGGGTATGTATTTTGTTTAAATCAGATCTTCATTGAATACAACACCAACAGGCATTTTAAGGCCATTTTCCCTGCTAGAGCGGGGGTTAGCCTTGCGGTCCCCATGACAATCTTCTCCATTTTGCCCTATTTTCTGCATCTCTCCTTGTTAACCCCCTTGCCCGCATTTCTTCTTCCACCATCTTTAGCCAAGTCTTTCTCGGTCTTCCCCGTCCTCTACTTCCTTCTACATTCATTTCCATCACTCTTCTCAACCAGTCACTTTCATCCTTCCTCAACACATGACCAAACCATCTCAACCTGTTCCTCTTCACAGCATCAATCACAGGCTCTATTCCCATCATCTTTCGCAATTCATCATTTCTCTTCCTCTCTCTCAGTGATACTCCGCACATCCACCGAACCATTCGCATTTCCACCGAACCATTCGCATTTCCACCCTTTCCAACCTTCGTTGCTGCTCTACGTTCATTACCCATGTCTCGCTCCCATAAATCATAACACTTCTCACACATGCAGCACACACCTTTCCCTTCAGCTTCAACGACACTCCCTTCCTCGTCAGCACGCCACTCAGTTCCCAAAACTTCTTCCATGCACATCTCACTCGAGCAACCGTTGCCGAGTCTGATCCACCTTCTCCATTCAGCATGTCTCCGAGGTAGCAAAATGTTTTCACAACCAATCATTGAATGACATTATTATTATTATTATTATTACTAGGGCATGCCCGTACTATATATATATCTAAAATTATATCCCCCCCCTCTATTTACATGAAATGGTTTGGTCCAAAGCGAACGGCTTGCGGAGTTTGGTAAATAAATCGCCATAGCTCGGTAACTACTTCTCCGATTAATATGAAACCTTGAAAAGGCACATCCTCGGGTCCCCAGCAATATACCTGGCAAGTTTCAAGTATATCGGACCCGTGGTTGTCGAGAAACAGCGGTCACAGACAAACGACACACACACATACACACACACATACACACACACACACACACACAGAGATTACTGGAATTATAGATAGATTATTATTATTATAATACTATTGTGTGATCTTGTGTGATAATCTTTATCTTTTCAGCCTTTTGAACAAAACATTTCTGACTGCTACTTAAAAGAAATAGAAGATGTTTATAAAGAAAGATTTTTACCTCAAATGCAGTAGGTGATTTATTATTTTATTATTATTATTATTATTATTATTATTATTATTGTTATTATTAATACTAACTGAAGTACCTGTCTACGACGGGTAGTAAAACACTTGAGTGCTATTGTTTTCCTGTTCGATTTATTCATGGAAAGTCCTGTTCGTAATAATCGTTCCTTTCTCCTCGATGGGCAGTGACTGCACTGTGTATGTCGGCAGTCCCTTAATTTCCATTTGGGAACATCCATTGAAGTATCATTATGACATCCTTTAGTTCTTATTTCATTCCTGAGTTCGTCTCATTCATTTGCTTTGTTTCCAGTGAAATTATTTTTGTGTGCACATATGTCTTTACAATTTAATTCTTGCTTCAGTTTCCCCCCCAAAATGTCATGTACTCTTTTTAATTTATGAAAAATGCAATTCTTGGAGTTTCGGCTACACACACACGCAGCTATCAGTTTCTTGTACACCGCCCAAATAAAGGTATGTGTCAGAAGAACGTTTCGCATGCTTGGAACAATAGTTCCCATAGGGTGTATGTAATAATTCCATAGGGTGGTGTAATTCTCTTCTCGTGTATGTAATAGATAGACTGCCCTAAGATAATGTTTGATGAAACGGACTGTCACCAAACAGGTGTATTTACCATCACTCCTAAACTTTGTCAAATCAGTCACAACAACGGATAATGAGGGGGCCAAAGCGCATTCCTTGTACCATCAGTTATTGTAAAGAGACCAGCTACTCATATTTATAAAATAAAAAACGAGACTGTCATTCTGTTATTATATTGACTTAAAACTGCAGGATCCTAGTCAGTCACGTATCCCACCTATGACTGGCATGCAGTACCACCTGCTCTAACCAGTTGAACACAATTTGGTGTAAGCTGAGACAACCACTGACCAACTGCCAGGTGGTAACGCCCTTTTTGCCTATTTTTTCTTTCTTTACTGTGTTTCAAATAACTTTTATAAATGAGAAACATAGAGAATCTCTCGTAAGCTTAAATACTTTTGCAAATTGTCAGCCAATCCTCCTGCTCAGTCAGAGAGATGGCATTTTGCAACCCTGTCTGCCTCTGTCTGTGCAGGCCATAACTTTTACCACTTGAGCTTTTGTAATCAAATCTTATACAACCCTCTATTATGAGAATATGGAGAAAAATAATGAATAAAATGTACATTTAAAAAAACGGATCTATTGGTCAAGTTTAGTTTGAGTACAAAGCGGTTGTGGACGGGCCTAACAATTTTGGGATGCTTTCTTGTTGAGATTTTATTTGTCATGCTGCTGCAAATAATAGTACATAAAACATTTTACTTTAAATGTTGGTCTTTTTTATCTGAGATCTAAGGTGCTGTATTGTAAATTTCTCCCACTCCTCCTTCCTCCCCTCACCTTCAGCCAAACCAGTGCAGTGCTACATTATGATTGGAGCAACTTCGGGGATGTTGACAAAGTAATGAAAGTTGTTTTTATTTATTTTACAATTTCCATTTTGAAGTTATTTTTCTATTCTAAAGCTAAATCTGATGTGAAAACATTTTCTAAACCAGGAATAAACATTAATATAATACAGTCATACCAAATGTTGTGTCATCCAGCTGGCAACTTAATAATAATAATAATAATTCATTTATTTTGTATAGCGCTTTTCCAGAAGCCCAAAGGCGCTTTGACAGAGTGGCAAACATAATGCATAACAATACATGAAAACAACAATTGCAAAAAAGACAAGAATCAATAGGGAAATATTTAAAGCAAAAGGAGGGAGAAGGAGAAGAGATAGTCAGGGGTTAAATGCTGTGGGTTGAATGTTGAATGCAGTGTTGAACAGGTGGGTCTTTAGTGATGTTTTGAATGTGGTGAGTGAGGAGGAGTCTCTGATGGTGTGAGGTAGTGAGTTCCAGAGGGTGGGCGCAGCGATGGAGAAGGCCCTGTCCCCCCAGGATCTGAATTTGGTCCGGATGGAGGGGGTCAGGAGGTTTGTACCAGCAGAGCGGAGGTTGCGGGTGGGAGTGTGTCTGGAGAGGAGGTCAGCCAGGTAGGATGGGGCCAGGTTATGGAGGGATTTGTATGTCAAGAGGAGGATTTTGTACTGGATTCTCTGGGGGATGGGGAGCCAGTGAAGCTTGTAAAGGACGGGGGTGATGTGGTCACGGGTCCGGGAATGGGTGAGTAGACGGGCAGCGGAGTTCTGAATGTATTGGAGTTTATTGGTGATTTTTGAGGGTGAACCATAGAGGAGGCTATTAGGTCAAGGTGATCATGCAATTATAGGTACTAGTGAGGTAGCCGTGCTATGCACAGGTGGGAGGCCAGAAACAAAGACAATGCAGAAACGGCGAATGCCGAAGCATGAAACCAATAAATTCCACATTCCTGGAGCACCTTGAGTCACACGTCAGACATGGACAGGAAGTTCGTGAAGGACTTCCGTGAAAAACGTACCCGTTGGCAAACAAACGGGTACGTTTGTTCCATACCCAGTCAATGGCGAATCTGCATATGGCGATCCGCGAATTCACGTTTAGAAAGTAGAAACCGTCACGGCATTTCGTTATTCACTTGAACTCGATATCTCTATTTTCATTCCAAACAGCATAACTCCGATCACAAATGAAATAACATTAATATAAAAAATAAACTTTTAACAACATTCGTGACATAAACAAATATTTAAATCCTGATGTGAAGTTCCATACGGTTGGGTGAATACAATTACGAATTCAAAATCGTAATTGTATTCACTCAATTCCAATCATCAATTGATACTTTAACAAAACGATTAACATGATTAACGTTTAACGATTTAACATTACGATTGGATGACGGTTGTATTTGGATATTATCAAACCCGTGCATTGCTGTCATCTGTCCACTTCCGCATTCGCGGCAGGTTCATAATTGTCATCAAAATCTAAACAGTATTTGTAGAATTTCAACAAAAGCCACATCACTGTTCATATCGGTAAATATTATTCAATCGTGTTTGGAAAATTGGAAAAATTGGAAAAACAATATAGCCAATTTTACTCCGGGGGGGGGGGGGTCCTCGGATTACCCACCCAAAATATCGTTGCGATCGTTTGAGCCGTTTTTACGGTACCTTCGAACGGACAGACAGACAGACGGACATTTGGTGAATTATAGTAAGATACTATCTCTATTTTCTGATATGTCGTAAATATCATGTTTCTCACATCACTTATTTAGTTTGAGGATTTAAAATGTCATCTAGTACCAAAGATGTGTCCTGAGCAGAAAGCTTCAGTTACAAATGAAAACGTTTGCATTCTTTTGGGGTGGTAATACAGCATACCTCCTCATGGTTCACCCTGCCAGACAGCATACCTCCTCATGGTTCACCCCGCAAGACAGCATACCTCCTCATGGTTCACCCTGCCAGACAGCATACCTCCTCATGGTTCACCCTGCAAGACAGCATACCTCCTCATGGTTCACCCCACAAGACAGCATACCTCCTCATGGTTCACCCTGCCAGACAGCATACCTCCTCATGGTTCACCCTGCAAGACAGCATACCTCCTCATGGTTCACCCTGCAAGACAGCATACCTCGTCATGGTTCACCCTGCAAAACAGCATACCTCCTCATGGTTCACCCTGCAAGACAGCATACCTCATCAACTCATCATGGTTCACCCTGCCAGACAGCATACCTCCTCATGGTTCACCCTGCCAGACAGCATACCTCCTCATGGTTCACCCTGCCAGACAGCATCCCTCCTCATGGTTCACCCTGCCAGACAGCATATCTCCTCATGGTTCACCCTGCCAGACAGCATACCTCCTCATGGGTCACCCTGCTAGACAGCATACCTCCTCATGGTTCACCCTGCCAGACAGCATACCTCCTCATGGTTCACCCTGCCAGACAGCATACCTCCTCATGGGTCACCCTGCCAGACAGCATACCTCCTCATGGTTCACCCTGCCAGACAGCATACCTCCTCATGGGTCACCCTGCTAGACAGCATACCTCCTCATGGTTCACCCTGCCAGACAGCATACCTCCTCATGGTTCACCCTGCCAGACAGCATACCTCCTCATGGTTCACCCTGCCAGACAGCATACCTCCTCATGGTTCACCCTGCCAGACAGCATCCCTCCTCATGGTTCACCCTGCCAGACAGCATCCCTCCTCATGGTTCACCCTGCCAGACAGCATACCTCCTCATGGTTCACCCTGCCAGACAGCATACCTCCTCATGGTTCACCCTGCCAGACAGCATCCCTCCTCATGGTTCACCCTGCCAGACAGCATACCTCCTCATGGTTCACCCTGCCAGACAGCATACCTCCTCATGGTTCACCCTGCCAGACAGCATACCTCCTCATGGTTCACCCTGCCAGACAGCATACCTCCTCATGGTTCACCCTGCCAGACAGCATACCTCCTCATGGTTCACCCTGCCAGACAGCATACCTCCTCATGGTTCACCCTGCCAGACAGCATACCTCCTCATGGGTCACCCTGCTAGACAGCATACCTCCTCATGGTTCACCCTGCCAGACAGCATACCTCCTCATGGTTCACCCTGCCAGACAGCATCCCTCCTCATGGTTCACCCTGCCAGACAGCATACCTCCTCATGGTTCACCCTGCCAGACAGCATACCTCCTCATGGTTCACCCTGCCAGACAGCATACCTCCTCATGGTTCACCCTGCCAGACAGCATACCTCCTCATGGTTCACCCTGCCAGACAGCATCCCTCCTCATGGTTCACCCTGCCAGACAGCATCCCTCCTCATGGTTCACCCTGCCAGACAGCATACCTCCTCATGGTTCACCCTGCCAGACAGCATACCTCCTCATGGGTCACCCTGCTAGACAGCATACCTCCTCATGGTTCACCCTGCCAGACAGCATACCTCCTCATGGTTCACCCTGCCAGACAGCATCCCTCCTCATGGTTCACCCTGCCAGACAGCATCCCTCCTCATGGTTCACCCTGCCAGACAGCATACCTCCTCATGGTTCACCCTGCCAGACAGCATACCTCCTCATGGTTCACCCTGCCAGACAGCATCCCTCCTCATGGTTCACCCTGCCAGACAGCATACCTCCTCATGGTTCACCCTGCCAGACAGCATCCCTCCTCATGGTTCACCCTGCCAGAAAGCATACCTACCCATGGTTCACCCTGCCAGACAGCATACCTCCTCATGGTTCACCCTGCCAGACAGCATACCTCCTCATGGTTCACCCTGCCAGACAGCATACCTCCTCATGGTTCACCCTGCCAGACAGCATACCTCCTCATGGGTCACCCTGCCAGACAGCATACCTCCTCATGGGTCACCCTGCTAGACAGCATACCTCCTCATGGTTCACCCTGCCAGACAGCATACCTCCTCATGGTTCACCCTGCCAGACAGCATCCCTCCTCATGGTTCACCCTGCCAGACAGCATCCCTCCTCATGGTTCACCCTGCCAGACAGCATACCTCCTCATGGTTCACCCTGCCAGACAGCATACCTCCTCATGGTTCACCCTGCCAGACAGCATACCTCCTCATGGTTCACCCTGCCAGACAGCATACCTCCTCATGGTTCACCCTGCCAGACAGCATACCTTCTCATGGTTCACCCTGCCAGACAGCATCCCTCCTCATGGTTCACCCTGCCAGACAGTATACCTCCTCATGGTTCACCCTGCCAGACAGCATACCTCCTCATGGTTCACCCTGCCAGACAGCATCCCTCCTCATGGTTCACCCTGCCAGACAGCATACCTCCTCATGGTTCACCCTGCCAGACAGCATCCCTCCTCATGGTTCACCCTGCCAGACAGCATACCTCCTCATGGTTCACCCTGCCAGACAGCATACATCCTCATGGTTCACCCTGCCAGACAGCATCCCTCCTCATGGTTCACCCTGCCAGACAGCATCCCTCCTCATGGTTCACCCTGCCAGACTTCTCATCGACCAACGGGTTGTCATCATTTTGGCGACATACATCATGTTGGGACCTATTTGATATTGCTCGTAATCCACCTTCAGGAAACTCACATGTGTAATAAAGTAGAGCCACAATTGCAGACTACCAGCCAAGAAGCAAACCTACCCCGTACCACCTGACGCCTCAAGAACGGCAGCTGTTGAAACACTGATGGAGTATTCTCCCATCATGCTTAGCGTGAATATGTGAGAGACCAGTGTATGTTCCTTTCGTTTTTACCTCAAATTACTGTTTTAATCACCCAGGATTTGCGTGGACAAATTGTCTGTGTCCGTCCGTCCGGCTTTAGCACCTCGAAGGCATCACCTAAATATTCATGATCACGTGTATCGTAAATTACTGGTGAGTATGTTTGTTTGTGTCTTTAGGTGGGTGGCTTGAAATTACTATTATAGAATATGAGTGCCCCAAACTAATCAAGATGGTGCTAGCTCCACCAGGTGGGCAGTGGTTCAGAAGTGAGGTTTAACTGGGTAGTTTGAATGTGGTATGAATGGGGGGAAAAGAGGGGTTGAGGTGATGGAGATGATGCAGAGGAAGTTGGAATTGTTCTGCGTGCAGGAGACGAGGTGGAAAGGAGATGGTGAGGAAGTTGGTAGGAGGATACAAGCTGTTACACACCAGGTGGGGATGGAAGGAGATGGTGAGGAGGTTGGTAGGAGGATACAAGCTGTTACACACCAGGTGGGGATGGAAGGAGATGGTGAGGAGGTTGGTAGGAGGATACAAGCTGTTACACACCAGGTGGGGATGGAAGGAGATGGTGAGGAGGTTGGTAGGAGGATACAAGCTGTTACACACCAGGTGGGGATGGAAGGAGATGGTGAGGAGGTTGGTAGGAGGATACAAGCTGTTACACACCAAGTGGGGATGGAAGGAGTAATGGCGTGGGAATAATAGTATCGGAAGAGATCAGCAAGCAGGTGGTCAGAGTGGAAAGATGGAAGGGATGGATCGTTATGGCATGGGTGGCGATACTGAAGCAAATGGTGTGTCTTGTCGGTATGTGGGCCACAAACAGGAAGGACTGGATCGGAGAAGGAGGAATTCTGGGACGCACTGGAGAAGATTATGGGAATGGTTGAAATGGAGGTGATGCTGTGCATTGTGGAGACTTTAACGTGCATGTCGAAGTATCGGAGCCTGGTGAAGAGGAATATGTTGATAAATTTGGTTGAGGAACAAGGAATAGAGAGGGTGGAGAGCAGGTGGAGCTGGTGATGTGGAATGGGATGGCCATAGCTGGTTCATTTCTTAAAAAGTGGAAAAGCCACAAGATTACCTATAAGTGTGGACGGCATATAACAGAATTGGATTTGGTGGTGGTAATGAAGCTACATTTGTGAGGGTTAATGTCACATGTAGGCAAGGTGTAGTACCTGTCAGCCCCCCTTACCAGGGTAACGGTCCTCAGCCATGCGGTTTAAATGGCAGATGGCTCTGCACATCTAGTGGATGAGAGTCTCGTCGACTCCAACAGCACAGGCGGAAGCGGGTGAATCCCCCAACGGCCAGCAGAGGGATGGAGAGGAGTGGCGACCCCTCCCCCCCCATCTATACCACACACTTACCCCGTGTGTACCAGCCATAGGAAGGCGATATGATGAGGAGACTCGACAAGGAGTGCAGAGCAGTGGAGGGAGATAATGTTACTACCCAGCACAAGCCTGTGGTGTTTGTGGTGAGGATGAAGAAAAGGAGGGAGGTTAGGGGAAACATCCCAGTAGAGTACAAGGAGAGGGTGAGGGCCAGGTATGAGCAACTTAGCGAAGAAGCAGAAGGTTTGGAGAAAGAGTGGAAGAAGTATGAAGAGGCATTTAGGGGAATTGCTGATGTGTTGTGTGGAAGTACATCAGGAAAGGGTGCATCACCGAGTGATAGAAACCCGGTATGGTGGATGGAGAAAGTAGCGAAGGCAGTTGTTGAAAATGAGGTTTGGAAGAGGATGAAGAAGATAAAGGATAGAGGGAGGCAGCCGATGCGGGGTTGCTGCACCTGTATGGGCAAAATAAGAAAGCAGCAAGGAGACCTGTGGAGAAGGTGAGGAATGATATGGAAGAAGAGATGTACAACAATTTGGAAGAAGACGCTGGGAGGAAGATTATCTATAAAATGGCTCAGGCCAAAGATGTGGATAGCATGGACATGAAGGTGTAGGGGGGTGCTAATTAAGGATGGGGGCAGAAGGCTAATGACAGAGAGAAGCGTAGTATTGAAGGTGTGGGAAGGATATTTCAAAGAGCTGTCGAACAGGGAAGGAAGTAACGGGAAGCTGGAGCTACTGAGGTATGTGGATGGGAAAGTCGAGTGGGTGGAGATCACAGAAGAGGAAGTGCGGACTGCATTGAAGAGAATGAAAAAGGGAAGGGCTCCAGCCATTGATGAGGTGTGTGCAGAGATGCTAATTGCAGTGGAAGCCCGAGTCAGGTGGATGAAGAGGTTGTTGTTGTATGTATGTGTGACAACAACAACAGGCATTTTAAGGCCATTTTCACTGCTAGAGCGGGGGTTAGCCTTGCGGTCCCCATGACAATCTTCTCCATATTGCCCTATTTTCTGCATCTCTCCTTGTTAACCCCCTTGCCCGCATTTCTTCTTCCACCATCTTTAGCCAAGTCTTTCTCGGTCTTCTCCGTCCTCTACTTCCTTCTACATTCATTTCCATCACTCTTCTCAACCAGTCACTTTCATCCTTCCTCAACACATGACCAAACCATCTCAACCTGTTCCTCTTCACAGCATCAATCACAGGCTCTATTCCCATCATCTTTCGCAATTCATCATTTGTCTTCCTCTCTCTCAACGATACGCCGCACATCCACCGAACCATTCGCCTTTCGGTGGATGTGTGGAGTATCGTATGTGTGATATGTAGTATGTATGAGAGATATGTTAATTCCGGAGGAGTGGAAGATATGTTAATTCCGGAGGAGTGGAAGACAGGGTTAATCGTGCCAATATGGAAGGAGAAGGGTGATGTTCAAGATCCGGGGGAGTACAGAGTTATTTCCCTCCTTAGTCATGTCATGAAGGTGCTGGAGAGGGTTCTGGACGGGAGGATAAGGAAGAATATGGAGAAGGAGATCAGAGAAGAGCAGCAGGAGTGTAGGAAGGGTATGGGGATGACGGATGGGATGTTCACGCTGAGACAGCTGGTGGAGAAGAGGTTGGAGGTGCAAGGTGAATTGGCATTGGGATTTGTGGATCTGAAGAAGGCCTACAACACTGTCCCGAGAGAGATGTTGATCGTGACATTGAGATGGATTGGGAGTGCCTGAAGCAGAAGTTAGATTGGTGGAAGAGATGCACAAAGGAATGATGGGAAGAGTTTTATTTGTTCCTGGGATGTCAGAGACGTTCAGTGTGACCATCGGTTTGACGCAGGAAGCGCCCTCAGCCTACTTATGTTTATCATGGTGATGCAGCTGGTAAGCAGGAAGGTAAACGTGAAAGATATTCTGGGGACGATCTGTTTGTTGTGGTGGAGAGTGGGAGGGAGATGCAAGAAGTACTGGGGGAGTGGAAGAAGGGATTTGGGAAACATGGGCTGAAAATGAGCATGGAAAAGATGGAGGTGATGTGGTTCGGGTAGAAGAGAAAATAAATGAATATCAGGTTAGAGGGGAAGGTGATCAGACAAGGAAATAGGTTTGATTATCTGAGGGAGGGGGGGGGGGGGAGGAACAGTGATTGGGGAGGCAGAGGTGCTACGGGGGATTCAGGTGGGTGTGAATGTGTGGAGGAGGGTGGACCGTGTAATGGTAGACAGAAACATTTCTGTGAGCAAGTAGATTGAAAGGGAAGGTTCTGATGTCTTGTGTAACGTCGGCCTACCTTTCCGGTCTGGAGACTGTGGCACTGAGAGAGAGACAACAACAGAGGCTGCAGGTTTACAAGAACACCTGGGTCAGGAGGATTGCGGGAGTGAAGAGGGTGGATAGAAGGAGAATGGTTGAATTGAGAGAGGAGATTGGTGTGCAGGTAAGTTTGACGGGGAGATTGGTGAAACGTCGGCTGAGATGGGCTGGGCATTTGATGCAGATGGGGGAAGAGAGAATGGCAAAGAGAGCAGATAGATTGAGGGAACAAGTTCGGAGGAAAAGAGGTAGACTGTGGTTGAGATGGGAGGATTGTGTGAAGAGGTATATCAGTAAGGTGGAGGGAGTTGGTTGAGCGCAGAGGGAGGCGGAGGAGGATCGTGGTCCAGGCAGAACAGGAGCTGGGCACCATCGGACCTCACACTTTATAAAGGGAAAAGGGGGAGAACAACAAAAATTTATGATTTCGTTTTGACGTTTCCAGATTACAAGATATTGATGTCCTTGGTGCCGATAAATAATTCTGTCATCAAATCCCATTACATTAATCCACAGAATGAGCATTTGGTGCCAATAATCAACTGCTTTTCTTCAAAGTGATCATTTTTAATTGTGCGTTTTTACAATTTATACTTCATGAAGTGCACGTCGGTTTTGGACGCGTTTGGATAAACCGGACGTGCTTTGAGTGAACGCCTCTTGTTTGTTCAGGTTGTGGCTGACATTGAAGCTACAGGGGCAGCAAGTCGACCATTCATTGATAATATGAAAGACGATGATATCCAGCAGCTGCTGCTTCTGTATGTATTATTATTATTTTTATTGTGCCATGATCATTATCAATCTTATTTACTTGCTTTTTTATAACCGTAATATAATAGAGACTTTGCATGCTCTTTCATGTGTTTTCCCCCTCTGATTAATGTCAATTGGTACAGGGTGTCCATAAAGTCCTTGTGCATCTTTGAACCTTTATAACTTTTCATGCACATAGCCTGGTGTTGGCTTAGCGGTTAGGGTGCAGGCTTGGGATCCTAGGATCCTGGGTTCGAATCCCGGTCGATCGCTGAATTAACGCCAGGGGGGTTGACTCAGCCTGTCATCCTTCCGAGGTCGGCAAATTGAGTACCGGCTTGCTGGGATGAATGATCCGGGTGTGTACCCCGGTTTAGAATAGGTACACCGTATCCCTGCGCATCGTAAGAGACGACTAAGGGTTGGCGCCAGGAAGGGCATCCGGCCATAAAAACATTGCCTCAAACAGGGAACCATGATTATCATGGGGCCCGCAAGGCTAACCCCTGCTCTAGCGGGGAAAATGGCCTTAAAACGATCATTCATTCATTCATTCATGCACATAGGATAGAAACAAACTATAAATGGCATATTGAAGCATAATTCATCAAATTTTCATTTTTATTTAAGCATAATTCATCAAATGTTGCTATTGTTAATATGGAGGTAATGTTGTTGTTTTTGCTGTTGTTAAATGCACAAGTCCCCTGGGTTTCTTGATGATTTGACATTGTCTGATGATGTGACTTCCACCACCACAATTACCGCATTTGATTACTGAACTACTGCGGTTAAATGTTTCACATCCCCGTGAAGCACTAAGACCAGGTTCCCTGCCACGACGCCACACTTCGAACGTGCGACGGTTCTTGAATGACGTCCTCAGACGAGTGGATTTGCTTGGCAATTGCTTGACCACCTCATTCACCTGACCTGTCCCCGTTGGACTACATTTATGGGGTTGTGTAAAACTGTTGTTTATTCATCAAAACACATTCTTCGGATGAACTTGGGGTGACGATCACAAATGTGATTAATTCAAATACTTAGCAGCAACTGGAGAATGTTTTCAATAGTCGGAGAATCTGATTAATGAATGAATGAATGAAAGATGGCGGTTATGTTGAAGGCAAATTTTTGAACTGTATCTAGTAAAAACGAGATGAACCTGAGAGTTCATAGAACAACTTACCCCGCACAGTCTTGAGAAAAAAACGACATGGGCGGGCGCGGTCTGCGAGCGGCAGATATGATTGTTTGAGATGACGTAAAATGTCGTAATATTTTGTCCAAGTGCTGATTAACTGAAGGTTTTTGAAAATGCCAAAAAGCTGATTTGTGTTCTCGTGTTCAAGTATATAATTCATTTGAAATAAAATGAAGTTTTTCAAGGCTGTATAAAAATACATCTTATTTAACATTACATTCGTTCTTCATGCCTGTTATTTGTTTGAGTTCTTCATGACATCCTTAAAAAAATCAGTAAGTTTCCAGTTCGGAATGATTTTCAATTTTGTTTCACTCTGCCAGACAGACAGGACAAAAATATTATCTCACTCCTCTCTACACATGCGCAATTGGGACAAATTCAGAGTCAAAGTACTGTTCAACTACAGGTGTGTGTTCCGATTTGTGTTCAAAATATAATATTCAATGGAAATCGAGTACTTCCCCGATCATAAACCAGCATTTGTTAACAGACAGACAAAATGAACCAATTGCTTAACCCCGTTTTTCACTTCGCATGCACGGGGTAATTATGCTTTCATGTCCCATTTACAGTTTGTTTTTATCAAAGATGCATCAGAAGATGCATCAAAAGTTTAAAAAGTGCAAAGTTTACATAAGAACTTTATGGGCACCCTGTATAACTGAATGATATCTGATTAAATAACGTCACTCGACAAATAAGGCTTTGAAAGCCCCGTGTCACATCAGCACCACAGGTCTGAGGAGAGGAGTGATTTAAATGAGGATAATGGATAGACATACTCTTCGGCCTTATTGGCAATATCAGGACACTCTCGCCACTCCCAACCTCCTTCCCATTTACCTCCACTCCATTGGCCTGACGAGGTGTCTCGTCAAAGACTTTATTTTAACAATCGCCCTTTTCTTGCTGTTTTGAGACGTATTATTGATTGAGGAATAAATGTTGTCACTTTATGGATGTTAAATGTTTTTGTTAAATATTCTCTTTCCACCAATTGTTGAAATGATGTGACCATGTCTGACAGAATACAAGACAAGCAGAGGGTAATAGAGTTGGCAACAACTTCAAGATGTGATACACAAGTCTCTGCAGCTTCATTGGCCCCAAAGCATGACTGAACCTCCAAAGTCTGGTAAACTTTGCAGCATCCGTTTGTCTGATTGCAGTCTTAATTTGGAATGTAAAAAAGTTCACATTTTATGTATATTACGAATATAAAATTGATGGCCGATATTAAATTTATCATTCAGACCAATATCCTCCAACAATTGTCAACTCCAACTGCACATTTTAATTATTTGTTATTTGTTTTGAGTTTCTGCTCAATATAAATTGTTGTTCTCCTCCTCTTCCCTAATGGCTAACCCCCGCTCTTGCAGGGAAAATGGCCTTAAAATGCCTGTTGTTGTTGTTGTTGTTTGTTCTCCTCCTCTTCCCCTTATAAGATGGAAATCCCTTCATAAAAATATCCAATGTAAATCAAAATGTATTTGTTGAGCACCAGTTGTTCGTTGAATTCCTGGTCAAATGTGTTAACACCAGTTGTTGGTTGAATTTGTGAGTGAAGATTGAGTTCTGTAATTACCGAGTCAGCTAGTCTCACAGGAAACCAATGAGTGGACAGTTTGCATATCTTAGGTTCTTGTCCAACATTCAGGGAAGTAATTCATTGCAGGTTTTGTATTTTGTTTCTTTTGTGACGCATTTCCAGAAGTTGTTAGCCGACTTGTGATTTGTACATGTGGCTTTTTTCGGCCTTTGTAAATCTAGATTTTTCCAACAACAAATAGTTCCTTGAAACCCTTCTGGCATTGCTAATTGGCCTTAGTTGCTGCAACAATTGATGGAGGTCCTCAATGCCAAACAAGAAATCAGAGCTGTCCCCCTTGACATATCACGTGCCTTCGATACAGTGTGGGACCCCACCCTGCTCACCAAACTCTCCTCCCATGGTATCCATGGAAACCTCCATGCATGGCTTGCCGACTTCCTCTCTGGTCGCAGTCAACGTGTGGCCCTGAATGGATTTCTCTCATCTCCCCTTCCTGTTCAGGCTGGAGGTCCCCAAGGCAGTGTTCTGGGCCCTGTGCTTTTTCTGGTCTTCATTAATGATTTATCCGACTCTCTGTAAAATCCTCTCTATCTCTTTGCTGATGACTCCACCATCTGCCGCTCCATATATCAACCCTCAGATCGGCAGTCTGCAGCCTCCTCACTCTCCACAGACTTGGATAACATCACAAACTGGTCAAACAAGTAGAACATGTCTGTCAATCCTGACAAATCTCACACTCTCACTTTGTCTCTCTGAAAAGATGGACTAGACAACCCTCCCATCTACTTTCTGAACAATCCTCTTGAAGAAGTTCTGTCACTCAAGCATTTGGGTCTCACTATCTGCCATGATCTTTCCTGGGAAAACCACATTTCCAAGCTGGCCTCCAAAGCCTGTCGCCGTCTGGGCATCCTCCGTCGTGCGAAGCCCTTTCTGGGCACTTCTGAGCTCCTCACCACATACAAGGCTTTCATCCGCAGCTCAATGGAATACTGCTCTCCCCTCTGGGCCGGTGCTCCTGCCTCACACCTAGCTCGGCTTCACGCTGTTGAAACCAAAGCTTTCAGAATACTTTGAATCTCCCACGATGAAGCTAACTCCAAGGGCCTTTCACTCACTCACCGCAGGCAGGTTGGTGGTCTTTCTGTCTTCTACCGACTCTCTCCGGCCTTCCTCCCCCTGCTTTCTCCTGCCTCTGGAACAATCTCCTACACTCTCTTCAATCCCACTCCTCCCTCCAGGTCTTTAAAACAGCTGTTCACCACCATCTCTGATCTTCCCCCATCCAAAACCTTGATCTTTTCTATCCCCGTTAAAACAATCCAAATCTGTCTCTTTCAATCCCGAACTTCTTTCCTGAAATTCCCAGAAGTGTTCATTTGCTTTATCCCGTGTAGCCCTCCCTCCTCCCCCAGCCCTCCCCTTTTTTTTTTTTTTTTTTTTTTGTATACAGAGTCGAGGCTTGTGAAAGAGCTAACATTTATCAAACAAACAAGCAAACAAAGTATATAAAAAGGGGAGCGGTCGACAAGATGGGGAGAGAAGGGGAGGAAGCACACAAACACAACATTTGAGAGCAGGGACATCGGGAGATGTTTTTGGAGGGAGAGGGCCTGGGGGGAGGCAGGAAAGGTATAAAACGCAAGGACACCAAGGACTTCCAGGAAAGAAGTCAAAAGTCACCTCAAAAAAGTGGATTTGGGGTGAAATTAGCGGGGGTAGAAAAGATCAAGGTTTTGGATTGGGGAAGATAAGAGATGGTGGTGAACAGCCGTTTTAAAGACCTGGAGGGAGGAGTGGGATTGAAGAGAGTGAGGGAGTTTGTTCCAGAGGCGGGAGAAAAGAGGAATGAAGGAGTGAAGGTGAGCAGAGAGTCTTGATTTTGGCAGTTTAACCATAAGAGGGTTGCAGGCAGATCTTGTGCGACCTGCAGGAATATTTGGGGGACAGAGCCCAGAGAGAGAGAGCTGGGGGAGCAAGGCCGGAGAGGAGTCGGTAGAAGACGGAAAGACCACCAACCTGCCTGCGGTGATTAAGTGAAAGGCCCTCGGAGATAGCGTCATCGCGGGAGATTCCAATGATTCTGAACGCTTTGGTTTCAACAGCGTGAAGACGAGGTAGGTGTGAGGCAGGAGCACCAGCCCAGAGGGGAGAGCAGTACTCAATTGAGCTGTGGATGAAAGCCTTGTATGTGGTGAGGAGCTCAGGTGTGCCAAGGAAGGACTTCGCACGACGGAGGATGCCCAGTCGGCGACTGGTTTTGGAGGCCAGCTTGGAAATGTGGTTTTCCCAGGAAAGATCATGGCAGATAGTGAGACCCAAAAGCTTGAGTGACAGAACTTCTTGGAGAGGATTATTCAGAAAGTAGATGGGAGGGTTGTCCAGTCGGTCTTTTCGGAGAGACATCGTAAGAGTGTGAGATTTGTCAGGATTGAAAGACATGTTCCACTTGTTTGCCCAGTCTGTGATTTTGTCCAGGTCTGCAGAGAGTGAGGAGGCTGCAGACTGCTGATCTGAGGGATGAGGAATGGAGCGACAGAGAGTGGAGTCATCAGCAAAGAGATAGAGAGGATTTTCAAGAGAGTCAGAGAGATCATTGATGAAGACCAGAAAAAGCACAGGGCCCAGAACACTGCCTTGGGGAACTCCAGCCTGAACAGGAAGAGGAGATGAGAGAAACCCATTCAGGGCCACACGTTGACGACTAGAGAGGAAGTCCGCCAGCCATGCGTGGAGATTTCCATGGATACCAAAGGAGGGGAGTTTGGTGAGCAGAGCGGGGTGCCAGACCGTATCGAAGGCACGTGATATGTCGAGGGAGACAGCTCTAATTTCCTGTTTGGCATTGAGGACCTCCATCCATTGTTGAGACAGCAGAAGGAGCATGTCCAGAGTAGAATGACCTGGTTTGAAACCAAATTGATGATCAGAGATCAAGCCATTGGAAAAGAGGAAAGATTTCATATCCGAAGCAATGATGGATTCCATGACTTTGCTGATAATTGGGAGAAGGCTGATTGGTCTGTAGTTGCTAGGATCTGTTTTTGCACCTTTTTTGTGCAAAGCGGTGATGTTGGCTGATTTCCAAGCAGATGGCAGTTGACCTTGAGCAAAAGAGAGGGTGAAGAGAACAGAGAGAGGGAGTGAAAGAGCGGAAGAACAGTATTTTAGGACCCGTGGGCTGATGCCATCAGGTCCAGTTGCAGAATCAGAGTCGAGGGTTGACAGAAACTTTTCCACCTTGTCAGGAGGAAAGGACACGGAGTCCAGGAGCAGCTGGGTACGACTGGGTATGGTGGGTACAGAGAGGGATGGGTTTGGGACACAAGATTTAGAGGCAAACACAGAGTTGAGGCATTCAGCTTTTTCACGTGCGGAGTCAGCTGTGTAGCCGTTTGAGGTAAGGGAGGGGATGGAGGGGGAACAAACACCAGAAACAGATTTGACCAGACGCCACCAGGATTTGGAAGAGGGAGACAGATAAGAGAGTTCGGTCTTGAGAACGGAGAGATATTGTTTCCTGGCTCTCCTGAGGGTGGACACACACTTGTTTCGGGCTTTGTGAAAGGAAATGAGATTTCCTTCCATTGGATTTGCTTTCAAGGAGACGAAGGCAAGTTGTTTCTGGGCAACAGCCTCACCACAAGATTCCGTGTACCATGGACGGGAGGAAGGGTATGACAACTGAAGACGAGATGGGATAAATCTGTGCATGAGAGAGAGCAATTTACTTTGGAAGAATTCCCAGGATGAGTTGATGTCAGAGGTGGTAGAGATGGGAGACCATTCCAGATGATTGATGGCTGCTTGAAGACCGTGCCAGTTGGCCTTAGTGAAATGCCAGACTCGTCGACGCTGAGCAGGCTTCCTGAGAATGGTCAGAGAGATGTCCACTTTAACAAGGACATGATCATATGATCCGATTGGAGCAGAAGAAGAGCAGCAGACATATTCAGGGAAGTTAGTCATAACCAAATCCAGAAGAGAAGATGCTCCGTTGACTGAGATCCGGGTCGGGAAATTGACAGATTGTGACAGTCCCAGTGAGTCGCAGAAGTCCTTTGCTGAGGAGCCGTTCCAAAGCGATCCAAAGCAAAGGAGCCAAACGATCCCCTTCCAAAGATCTACCGACGTCCCTGTTCTCTGCTGTTGTTGTGCTTGTGTGCTTCCCTCTCTCTCTCCCTCTTTTCTCCCGCTCCCTTTATTGTATGTTTTATGTGTTTGTGCATGTTTTCATGTTCAATGTGTTAGCTCTTTCACAAGACTCGATTCTGTATACAAAGAAACAAAAAAAAATTGAGTAAAGGTAATACAATTCCTTACCTTCGTTGTCAAGGTGATACAGATCTCATCACCATTAGTTGACAACCTTTGTGATGAGTTGTCATGCTTTAGTATCTGAGTGTAAAACGACACCGCATGCTGTGGATATTGAGATGTACTAGCTTTTCTGTGTTCGCAACAGGGTCAGCCTCTCCGGCCTTCCTCCCCCTGCTGTAATTGAACCAAGAGTGGCTGTCTGTAATTGTGCCCTAAATATAGATAAATCAAGGAAGTAGATATTGCCCACATCTAGGTAATGTAATTTTACCTCTTGGTGTCTGATGGACCTCACCTTGTGGGTGATAAATCCAGTGTTGCTTTGCTAACAGGAATAGATTAAAAGATTTTCTATGTAAGTTACAAATAAGACTAGACAGATTTTACTCAATTTACTGAGACTCAGAATTATTTTGTCATAACTCAGAATTCAGGCTCAGAATTTTACTCATGCAGATTTTTAGATTTTCGATGCCACTTAAAACTTAAGCGTAGGCCGTTATGATGTTTGTTTCTTCCCCTTCACTGCCAAACTCTGGAACTCTTTATCTTCCCATGTATTTCCAAGCACCTACGACCTTTCCCCTTTTCAAAAATAAGATTTTTTACTTCCTCAAAAACTCTCAAAAACTCTTTTCACTTTTCTATCGATGCAGCTCCTTTATTTAAGGCCTGGCGTCGATGAGGACTATATAGTCCATGACTTTAGCCTTCAGCATAAAAAAAGAACAGCACTCGGTAAAGCACGTACCAGGCTGAACCATTTACGTTTTGAACACTGATTGGTCAGATCTGGATCTGGACCTTAACCAAAATCTAATTGGTTTGTACCCAAACATAGGGGCAATGCCCCGGTGCTCACCTGGTAGAATAAACAGTATACTGCACCGACTAAGGGTATTTTAAATCTATTTCAATGGTTGCTAGAAGAGATGGCAGCAGGTAGAATCATATTAACATAATCATAAGACTTCAAACAAACAAACAAACAAACAAACAAAAAACTATTTTGGGGGGCAACTCCCCCTTCCCCTCCCACCCCATAGACCACCTTAGACCCCGATTTTTTAAATGCCAGGAACAAACGTTGATACATCATGGGTGATGAAGGTTGTGGTTAAGTTTCATCGGAATTGCGTGTGTAGTTTCTGAGAAGAAAGCAAACAGCTATTTTGGGGGCAACCCTTCCGTAGACCCCCAAAGGGGCAGATTTTTTTTTTAATGCTGTGAACAAACTTTGGTACAGCATGAGTGGTGAAGGTTGTGGTCAAGTTTCATTGAAATCGTGTGTGTAGTTTCAGAGAAGAAAGCAAATATCTATTTTGGGGGGTTAAACCTGGACCCACTTTGAGCCCCAGTAAATCCCCTTAAACCCCGATTTTTTGAAAGCTTAAAAAAAAACTTTAGTCAGAACACAACAAATATCATTTGTGCCAAATCTCGTCACAATCCCATCAGCGGTTTCGAGAAGAAGTTTCAAGTGTTTACGGACTGACTGACAGATGCGCCATCGCATAAGCTCCCCTGAACTTCGTTCCAGGTGAGCTAAAAATCATAACCAAAATCCAAGTCCAGTCCACTTCCTCACCTGACTTCCTGACTTCCTCCACCCTTGTGATGAGCATGAAATGATTAGATTTTGGTGGATATCCGGATGCGGATCCGAGAATTTCTTTTTTAAATGATTCTTCACCATTGAGTGATGGGACTAAAACTGATATATAGCATGATATCTCAAGAAGTGATGGACGGATTTGAATGAAACTTTGTGGACATGTTAGGTGTGTGACAAGGAAGAATTGAATGGATTTTGGTGAAGAGACAGATCTGGATGCTATAATTTTTTAACTGATTCTTCACAGTTGAGAGATAGGGCCAAAAACGATATACGTATAACATGATATGTCAAGGTTTTGGATGGATTCGGACAAAACTGCGTGGATGAGTTGGGTAGGTGACGAGAACAAGCCAATTCGATTTTGGTTCAGATCTGGATGTAGATCGGGCCTACGAGTGGGATACAAAACGTAAACTTTTCAGCTTGGCGGAGGTATGCACCCAACCAGGTGTCGTTCTACTTCCATTTGTTTCATCCCCAGTTTTTCCAAACCTCTTCTTGCTGTTTGAGTTTGTATCTTGCTTATTCACCCCATGTAGCCTCTTCCCCCTCTTGTTGATCTCATTTTTCTTCCAAGTTTCCCTCTGTTGTGTCCCTCTGCCCTGTTGTTGGTGTGTTTCAACTCCTATAAAAAAATTGGCTTGCCATCTCTAATTGTGTAGCACAAACATACTTTCTTGATTGTCTGATGTGCAAATGGTTTGGTATAACTCTGGATGTATAAGTTGGATGAAACTATACAAACCGGTGTCAGTAGGTTTTCATCAACTTGTTTAAGTCACGGAGTTTGTGGGTATTGCTGTTTATTTCTTTTTTCCCCATCCAGGTGCAAACGCTTGGCTCAACACCTTGACTACGTACATTTGATTATATTGATGCAAAACCTGAGTACCATTTGAAACATGTACAGAAATTATTTCCTGTCCACTTAAATTGCTTTTTTGTTTTGTCCTAGTTGATGTTTTGAAGTGTACATTAAAATGCAAAATAATTATTTTGTAACAACATTTTATAACCTATTTGTACTTATATTATTTGACGAATAAAAACAACAACAATCTCATTAAGCTTTTCATCCATCTTCTGGTGCTTTTATTGTTCATTCACATAAAGAACACCTGCAGTTCTGAAAGCCCACCTGGTTAACAACGAACATATGGCTTCCATTTGCACACATGGAAGTTGTTGTTCATTTGAGGCAATTTTACAAATGCTTTCGGAGTCTTGTGAAAATACTAATATGTCTGGACCTTAACAGACTACGGTCACGTCAGGTTATTTTGTCCCAGGATGCCGCAATCCGATTGGTTTGTTTTAAATAAAGCATGTCAACAGTTACATGGGTTGAGTTCCATTAACAAGCAGCTCGCTATCACTTTCCAAACTATAACGGCACTCAGTAGAGAGCATACCTGCGCCTGGTTGGCCATATCACTCGATGGTGAAGAACCACTTTAAAAATTCTACTAGCCGGATCCAGATTCGGATGTTCACCAAAATTGAATCGATTCTTCCTTGTCACACACACAACCTGCCCAACAGGTTTCATCCAAATCCATCCATAACTTTTTGAGATATCCTGCTATGTATTGTTTTTGACCTTATTAGTCCATGAGCCAGACAAAATTTGAGTATCAAATTGGCGGACTAATTCCCACTATGATTTTAGTTACACACATGTATGACGTCCATGAAAATGAGTGATGGACATTTCAAATGAGTAGCTTAATGCCATTTCCGACGCCATCTTTTAAAATGGCTGCCATTTTCAAAGAATATTCATGTAATTCAAAACTATGGCTGCATGGTAAATTCTGATGGGCAAATCTTAATTTGTACTTATCAAATGTTGTTCACTTTATAATTTGGAGCATGTCAATACTTATTTTAACCATTTTTATACTTGTTTGCCAAGTATTTTGCTTAAAAATGCTTGGAAAAATGCCTAAATTTGTTATTTTTAAACAAGTCACTCGCAGAAGTTGTCTATAAAAGTTGGTAAAACCAAATTGGGACAGATAGATTGAGATTTTCAGTAAAGGTAATGATTACCGACATGAGAATATTAGTCATAACTACCGTAGCCTCCGCGTTTTTGGTGAAAAACCTAGTTTTTTGTTTGTATGCCCAAATTCTAAAACAAAATTATGGTGTAGGGGAAATAAAAATAGGCATAACGTTTGAACCACACAAGATAGGCCAACATATTACCATTCATAAATGTGTGTCTTGAAGCCCTCTACGCATTACATTAATTAATATGTAAATTGGATCGGTAATTAGGTCACCAGGGGTCACAAGGTCACGAAATTCAGGCACTACTGAAAATGAGTACATCGTCCAGCAAAAATTAAATTTAAAAATCGGTTACACACATTTTCACAGTTTTGTGCTTTTATTCTTCAAATATGAGACCCTTACACCTGTTGGATGAGAAACTACTCTTCTTTGTGGGCAATCTGTGTGTAGTTTTGCATTGGTTTTATTATGCTGTGATTATGTCGTAGTTTCTATTGAAATTACTGTATGTACTCTTTCTTTGTTCTTGTAGTATTAAAATCGTCTATTCAACGTATTTATGCCTTTGTCTTTATCAATCCTGGTTGATCGAGGGCTACATGTTTTGCTAGAAATGTATTGAGGACACAATATTTTATATTTATATTAGTATTATTTTCAGCTGAAGGAAAAAGATATTGATTTTCAGATTTGTTTAGCTAGATTCACATTTCAACTGCATATGGTAAAGTATGGTAATTTTCCCCCATCATTTTCTCATTTCAGATTGCATGGATGACGATTAGATCTTCTGCCCAAAAGTGCCATTCCACCTATAATATATACATGGTTTATAAACAATTTTGAAATGTCTCAATCGGAAGTAATGGTTGAACGGAGAAAGCTGGAGCATGGGACAGGAACATGTATCATTTGCAGCAAGAAATCAGCCCTGCATGAGTTGAGCAAGCCAAATGACAACGACTCATGGCAGACACTTTGCAATGCAGCGACCATACGAAATTTTAAACCCATTCTTCAGCTTGCTGAAGAGAGCCCAGCTGAACTTCCGCATGTTCCAATATACTATCACAGGGCTTGCAGGTCAGACTTTACACACAAAAAGTCATTAGCTAAGTTTCAAGAGCAATCCAACAGTTCTTTGGCAAATGTGCCCGATACTGCACCCAGACGATCTTCCAGAGATGAGCCGTCATCTAACGAGAGAGTGTATGAAAAGAAATGCATCTTTTGTCTGCGGGTGTCAAAGTATATCAAGGGAATACGGTCGAGAGAGGCTCTTAATCCAGCTGTTGAGCTGCGGTCAGACAAAACCGTGAGGGAGGCTGCAATCAACCGTAATGACGACAGAATGTTGGCCGTGACTGCAAGAGATATAGTTGCAGCCGAGGCTCATTACCATAAATCGTGCTACCGAGATTACACGCGTCCAGAGAGAAGAGAGCAACTGCAGACTCCAGAGCCGAGTGAAGAAGACTACATTCAATATCAAAAGGTTGAGAAAGCATCACTAAAAACTGTTTGAATACATCCGGAACAATTTATTTTCAAATCCAAGGATTATTCCACTGCTCGATATCACAGCCAAGCTTGTGTCATCAATGGCGTCTGCAGGCATAAGTGAGATCACAATTCCACCAAGAAAAATATCCGGCGCAGTATAGAGATGCAATTCTGCGATTCACTGACTTTCTTCACAGAGAACCGTCACGTTTACCTAATGCCTGATAACCTAACCAAAACGATGTTAGCTGCTGAGTTTATCCACGTGAAATCAAAGCTGGAAACATTTGAAAAAGCCAGTAATGACAACATAATTGTCCAAGCAGCCATGTCACTGCGAGATGAAATTAAAGCCGCTCCCTTCAATGACAATTGGCCTCCTCAGTCAGCAGACCTCACTCCAGATTATGTGAAAGTTCCACCGACTCTACAGAGATTTTTGAGAATCTTACTTGGTGGAAGTGAGAACGGCTCTGCTCGCATAAATAGACTAACATGGTCGATGGCACAGAATGTCATCACTGCAGTAAGTGGTGGCACAGTGAAAACATCAAAACATGTCTTGCTTCCATGGGCTATCAAAACACTAACTGGTAATGTTGAGTTGATCAAAATCTTGAATAGACTCGGACATGAGTGTTCATACACAGCTCTGGAAGAGATTTACACAGCACTCTGTATTGACAAAATAGCAAGTGTTAACAGCGATGATGTTTCTCTTCCTTCAGATGTGCACCACTCTGTCCCGACAGTATTAGCGTTTGACAACATTGACAGGTTAGAAGAATCCCTGAGTGGAGGTGGAACATCACATAGAGTCAATGGAATCATTGTCCAACCAAAATCATTTTCGTGTATGCCTGCACAGAAAACATCTGTTGTTGATAAACAAGAGAAGAAACGATCCATTCAATCATCGGATAAACTGCTACCAGTGTATAGTGTCGGGAAAAGAAAAGGTCCGCCAGCAATACAAACAGCTGATTTGTCTGGAACTCTTGAAGATGCAGCTTCTAAAGCACATAGGAGAAACCACTTGTGGGTGTTGACGCGTTTGCTCGACCCACTTCATCAGAAAGTCAGCTCATGGACAGGTTTTAACATCATGACAAGGGGTCATGTGGAGGTGATGGAAGATGTTGTAGGCTATCTGCCCTCTATAAATGCACCCGCAACAGAAATGGCAACAGCGCAGGAGATTCTCTCCAATGCTTTAAAGATCATGTCTTCACTCCATCTTGAGAACTTTGCAATGGTACTCGATCAAGCTCTGTTTGCTAAGACAACTGAAATAGCTTGGAAGAAAATTGTGCTCATGATAGGAAATTTCCATACCATCTGTAACTTTATGTCCAGCATCGGGAAAATGTTTAAAGACGCAGGACTTCGTGACCTGTCTGTCGAATCCGGCGTAATAGCCGAGGGATCCATCAACAAGGTATTGGAAAGCAAACAGTACAACCGCTCTGTTCGTTTCCACAAGTTGTCATACGAAGCATTGATGCGGCTTGCGTGGAATGGATTCCAGAATTGGTTGGAATCACATCACCCTGAAGATACTCACAAGCTGGACAACACCAACCACACACTATACAACATTAATATGAACACCTGTCATGAAACTCTTGCTGCAGCAATGGCCGACGACTCTTGCACATATATCATGGACTTGTTTGTGGCCTATCTGGATGTCCTGCGTCACAGTCATGGTCAGCTAGCACAGTTTTGGATGATGTACATCGATATGGTCGAGATCTTGCTCGGGCTATTGAGAGCCGACAGAGAGGGTGACTGGACTCTCCACCTAGCTTGTATTAAACAGGTGATCCCTTGGTGCTTTGCTCTGAGCAAAGTGAACTATGCCAGATACCTCCCAGTGTACTATGCACAGATGACACAGCTTGAAAAAACCTGCCCAATGCTGTACCAGCATTTCAAGCGAGGCTACTTCTCTGTGCAGCTCAGACAAGGCAATCCATTTGGCCGAATAGCAGTCGATCAAACAACTGAGGAAACAGTCAACAAGGACACACAAACTGCAGGAGGAACACGAGGCTTTAGTCTCCTGCCAGGGGCTATATCACGCTACTATCTCACAGCAGAACATCGTGCTGCTGCTGTGAGGCGACTTCGTAAGGCAATCGGCCAGAACCAGACTCAATTCCATCATTCTGACCTCGGGAATCCTCGCATCCAGAAAGACGAATCAGATGTTAGAGCAATTGTTGGCTTACTAGAGAAGGACTGGATAAATCCGTTTGGCCATGACCCTTCTGATCTTGTCAGTATCTCGACTGGAGTAGCTGCCACCCCTGAGGTTTCTAGTGACCTATTAAATGCACTGCAAAAAGGGAAGGAGGCTTACCAGACATTTCAGGAGCAGCGCCTGGAAAAAGGTGAAGGTTTTTATGACAAAATCAAAAAGCTGAACTTTAAAGCATTTGGTGAAGTCAAGAAGAAGTCTGTGAAGGGCACAAACAAGGAAATAGTTCTGAAGGCTGACAGGAGGTTGTTTGTCACCATGATACTCATTGCACAGAACCGAAAGCTTGACATGCACGACGTGTTTTGTCACCCTCTTGGGCCATTACCATGGTCGCTGGCAAATGTTGACAGCACTCTTAAGAAAACCAACAAAGCTGCGCTTGCTGAAAATCTAGAAAAGATGGTGGACTCTGCAGAAGATGTTCCCGAACCACGTGCAACACTGATTGATGCTATGGCTCTCATACAGAAACTGCATGGAGAAAATCATACTTTTGAAGAGCTGTCTAATCATATCTTTGAATCATCCTTGCATGCTGCTCAGGGAAGTGATTGTGTTGATGTGATCTTCGACGTCTACAGGGACCAGTCCATCAAATCTGCTGAACGTGTGAGCCGAGGATCACAGGAAGGCGTGACATTCAATAGAATAGGACCTGGTCACAAGATAAAAAATTGGCGACGCTTGCTGGCCTGCAGTGAAACTAAAAAAAAAGCTCACCAAGTTTCTGGCAGAATCGTGACAAGAAACCAAGAGGGAGAAGCTAGGTGACCAAACAATGTTCGTCACATGTGAGGAAAAATGCTTTAAGCTCACCAGAGAGAAATGCGAGGAGGTCCAGGTCCTCAGATCCAACCACGAGGAGGCTGACACTCGTTTATTTCTACATGCACAGCATGCCACTGCAGAGAATTACCAGGCTATTGTTTTGGTGGCAGATGACACTGATGTTTTCATCATCTGTCTCGGTCTAAGCAGTGCCATCAAGAGTAAAGTTTTCATCCGTCGTGGAACAAAAGCTCGCGTTAGAATGATTGACATCACAAAAATCGCTGCAGCATTGGGGCTGCTCTGCACTGCCAGGACTTCATGCTTGGACTGGTTGTGACACTATCAGCGCTCTTGCTAGCCAAGGAAAAATGAAAGGTCTGCAAATTGTGCGGACGAATCAGATATTCCGAAATGCTTTTGTCTCTCTTGGAGCATCGTGGAACCTGACACAAGACGTTTTCAACCAAATCCAAGAGTTCACATGTCTTCTTTACTCTAAAAACACAAAGATATGTGGTGTAAACGATCTGCGCTATAATATGTTCTGTGCAAGAAAGGGCGACGTCGAATCTGGACAGCTTCCACCATGCGCAGACACACTGCTGCAGCACACACTTCGTGCAAATTACCAAGCTGCTATCTGGAGGTGTAGCCTAGAATGCTTTCCAGACATCCCCAAGCCATCAGAAGGCCATGGCTGGGAATTAAACAGTGAAGGAGAACTAATAATTCAGTGGATGACTGGCTTGCCGGCTCCAGGTGTCGTTCTTAGTCTCATCTCATGCAAGTGTGCACGGAGTTGCCGCCAGTTGGACTGTTCTTGCATGATTAATGGTCTAAAGTGCACTGCTGCATGTAAACTGCAGAGGTGCACCAACATGGCACAAGAAGACGATGATTACGATGATGGTGCTGATATTGAACAGGACTCAGATGATTGCGACAGTGATTGTGATAACGAAGAGGATTAACGTCAAAAACTTGTAAACGAATTTTTATCAGTGTATATATGAAGAGTTTGGCTCCAAAACGAGATAAATCCATTTTCGAGGTTTTAAGAAAAATGGCAGAAAAGGTCAAAATTCAAAGGGAAATGTATAATATACATGTTATTATTGCCAAGAAACCCAGGATTTACGGCACTTTGGGACGAAAAAGCCCAGGGAAAGTTTGATCACTTTGACAATCTTTTGACAACAAAAAATCCAAAATGTTAAATTTGGCATTTATTTCATTTTGAAACCAAGCTCTTCGTATGTCACATTGATACCGATAGGCTAAACCATTTCCAGATTTCATTCAGCATGCCATGGAGGTTAGGTTTGAAGAGGACTAAACATAGCCATTGAGTAGAACATAGAACTTTTTCTATTTCCCTACAATTTCATAGACATTGCACAAGCTGTTTTGGGTAGAGAGCAAAGCACAACGTACTGGAGGGCATATTTCCAGTTTCGCATGCCCCACACATCAATTAATAATTCATTGTATGTAAACTTGTTAACATGGGTTTAACACATACCAATAGGTGTAAGGGTCTTATCTAGGCATCAGAATTGTGAAAATGTGTGTAACCGATTTTTAAAGTAAATCTTTGCTGGACGATGTACTCATTTTCAGTAGTGCCTGAATTTCGTGACCTTGTGGTACCCCTGGTGACCTAATTACTGATCCAATTTACATAATTAATGCAATGCGTAGAGGGCTTCAAGACACATTATGAGTGGTAATATGTTGGCCTATCTTGTGTGGTTCAAACGTTATGCCTATTTTTATTTCCCCTAACCCATAATTTTGTTTTAGAATTTGGCCGCATACAAACAAAATAAATGGATTTTTCACCAAAAACGCGGAGGCTACGGTAATTAAGACTAATATTCTCATGTCGGTAATCATTACCTTTACTGAAAATCTCGATCTATCTGCCCCAATTTGGTTTAACCAACTTATTTAGACAACTTCTGGGAGTGACTAGTTTAAAAAAAAACAAATTTAGGCATTTTCCAAGCATTTTAAAGCAAAATTCTTGGCAAACATGTATAAAAATGGTTAAAATAAGTATTGACATGTTCCAAATTATAAAGTGAATGACATTTGATAAGTACAAATTAAGATTTGACCATCAGAATTTACCATGCAGCAATAGTTTTGAATTACATGAATATTCCTTGAAAATGGCAGCCATTTTTAAAGATGGCGTCGGAAATGGCATTAAGATACTCATTTGAAATGTCCATCACTCATTTTCATGGACGTCAGACATTGGTGTAACTAAAAATCATAGTGGGAATTAGTCCCCAAACTTGATACTCAACTTCAAAATTTTTGGACCTGGCTCATGGACTATATCTCCAAATTGTGAAGAATCACTTATAAAATTAAATGATTATCAAATCCGAATCCAGATACAGATCTTCACCAAAATCAAATTGAATCGTCCTTGTCAGACACCCAACCTGTCCACCAAGTTTCATCCAAATCCATCCACAACTTTTTGAGATATCCTGCTATGTATCGTTTTTGGCTCGATCTCCCAATGGTGAAGAATCACTTTAAAAATATTTTTCTCACAAGCAAACGGACAGACAAACAGGTCGGGGTGAAAACATAACCTCCATCCACCTTTGGTGGTGGAGGTAACCACTAGTTCTGTATCAACTGCTTTGGAAGCAATATCAACTGATGAAATGTGCAGAGTTATGTACCTGAGTCTGACAATAAAGTTCCAGGATTAAAGCAATAGAAAATGTTATTGTAAACGTACCAATTATGTTTAGTGGTCACCTTCAAAATCATCTCCCTGTTTGTCTATACATGCTTGCCAACATCACTGCCGTGATTCAAAGCGCACCCTTGAGTTGTTGTCTGAAAGGCCATTTGTCTCATTGGTCACGGCTCTCTGGATCTCTTCCATTGATGCAAAATGCGGTCCTTTAATTGGAGTTTCGGACGTTGGTCAGATCGGACCAACATTGTCACCCTTTCAACATTTTTGTCTGTTTTGGCAATCAATGGGAATCCTGACCGTGCATAATCATTCACGGCCATTATCCCTTTTGAAAACCTATTGGCCCACTCAAACACACGTGATCTTGACATTGCATCTTCTTAGTACACCAGCTCAAATTTGCTGAACATGTCTGTCACTTTCATTTAGTTTTACCAAAAACCTGATGATGATTCTATGTTCCATACATTTGTTGTTCATCTTCAGAACACGTTTGCAACACTTATAATTTTAACGAAACTCAAGTACGGCTACAAATCACAACCGATCGATACAACGGTTAACACAGTACTGACAGGAAGATTACGATGCACGTCCAATTACGAAACCCAAGCCAGTGCTGCCACCTGTCGAGAAAAATCATCAGTCCTGGAACTTTATCGTCAGACCTCGTATACTCGTTATTGAAAGGAATGAGGGGTAGGGAAGGACACTGCCATGGACAAGATGGATACAGAAGGAAACTCTGAGGAAGGAAAACTGGAAATGTGGAAGAAGGGATAAAGAATGTTAATGAGTTGAACAAAAATGAGGCTTTGGTGGAGGTCTGCTGCTATGTCTTCCTCTCACGAGTAATCTGTGTGCATCCCATATAAGTTCTGTTCAACAACCATCACCACACTTGGTTTACCTCTTGCTAACAAATGTATCCACCCCACACCCAACCCCCTCCCACAATTATAACTTTTTCACAGAGAGAATGGTCATTCTCTGACGCAGTTGAAACATTCCATCATGTTGGATTCAATGACAACACATCCACATGTATCTTCAGAAGTCCTCAGAGACGGCACCTTTATATCTTTTTGCCACCTTTCTATCCAGTTTATGGAGATGTGGACATTAATTACCGTACCTTTCATTTGGGTCCACCTCAGAAGTTCACATTTGCTTGGTGGTGTGATTGTTAGAATGTCCACTCAGGCATTCTGAAACAATGCAACATAACACGGAAGATGGCATCAACAATTCAATGACATCATATACCAACAGTGTCGCATACAGCATGAACAAGTTGAAGATACAGAGCCCATAGAAGGTCTACACCCCCTTTCAAATTTTTCGCCTTTTGTTTTGTTGTTGATGATTTCATGCAAACCTTGACCTTTGACCTTTTCATCTAAAAAAAACAATTGGCTTCTAGCTTTAGATTGGTGAACCAATTCGGTGACACATTATGCAATTTTTTTACATTTCAGGTCAATTGCATGAAAATTGGCGATTTTGTGATGCTGACCTTTGACCTTTTGACCAAATTATTAATTTGGCTCCTCCATATTCTAATAATAAAGTTTTGTTGAAAATTTTATGATGAAAGCTCAAATGCTAAAAAAAAAAAGGTTAATGGTAAACATGCACGCATGCGATTGCAAAATCCCCGTCTCCTACTGCGCGGTGGACAGGATAAAAAAAGTAAGTTAAGGACACTAATCATACAGACCATGATGGCCTTTCGCACACACGTGACACATGTTCCTCTCTCATACGAAATCTTCACCTAGCTCCACCCACAAATATGTGTTTACACCCACAAAATTAATGTCTAACCTGTCTATAATTTACATACGCTACCTCCTGGGCATCTCGTGCAACAAATAACCTCCCTGTTCCTTGGCAATCTAACCTACTTGAAACACATGGACCATGTGTACACATACTACACTTACCACAGTCCACCTATGGACCCCTCTGTCCCTCCCCCCCTGGTCTTCCACGTAACAATATATACTTATAGCAAGTTTGGCCAAAATCTCATCACTTGTTCACTAATTAGTGCAGTAATAATAATAATTAATAATTCATTTATTTTGTATAGCGCTTTTCCAGAAGCCCAAAGGCGCTTTGACAGAGTGGCAAACATAATGCATAACAATACATGAAAACATAATGCATGCATGATGCATAATGCAAACATAATGCATAACAATACATGAAAACAACAATTGCAAAAAGACAAGAATCAATAGGGAAATATTTAAAGCAAAAGGAGGGAGAAGGAGAAGAGATAGTCGGGGGTTAAATGCTGTGGGTTGAATGTTGAATGCAGTGTTGAACAGGTGGGTCTTTAGTGATGTTTTGAATGTGGTGAGTGAGGAGGAGTCTCTGATGGTGTGAGGTAGTGAGTTCCAGAGGGTGGGAGCAGCGATGGAGAAGGCCCTGTCCCCCCAGGATCTGAATTTGGTCCGGATGGAGGGGGTCAGGAGGTTGGTACCAGCAGAGCGGAGGTTGCGGGTGGGAGTGTGTCTGGAGAGGAGGTCAGCCAGGTAGGATGGGGCCAGGTTATGGAGGGCTTTGTATGTCAAGAGGAGGATTTTGTACTGGATTCTCTGGGGGATGGGGAGCCAGTGAAGCTTGTAAAGGACGGGGGTGATGTGGTCACGGGTCCGGGAATGGGTGAGTAGACGGGCAGCGGAGTTCTGAATGTATTGGAGTTTATTGGTGATTTTTGAGGGTGAACCATAGAGGAGGCTATTGCAGTAGTCCAGACGGGAGGTGATGAAGGCGTGGATGAGGGTTTCTGCAGCCGTGGAGGAGAGGGATGAGCGGAGACGGGCAATGTTTTTCAGGTGAAAGAAGGCTGACTTTGTGATCTGTTTAGTGTATTTGTCGAAGGAAAGGGTTTGGTCAAAGATGACGCCAAGATTCCGGATGTGAAGGGAGGTGGATACTGGGATACTGTCGATGTTGAGGGCAAAGTTATGGGTGGATTTTGTGAGCGTTTTTGGGCCAATGATGATTATTTCAGATTTATCACAGTTAAGCTTGAGGAAGTTGATTTGAAGCCAGGATTTTATTTCAGTGATGCAGTTTGTCAGGATAGAGTGGGTGTCGGTGGAGATGGACTTGGTGGAGATGAAAAGCTGGATGTCATCGGCGAAGCAGTGGAATTGGAGACCATGACGGCGGATTAAGTGACCGAGCGGGGACAGGTAAAGGATGAAGAGGAGGGGGCCAAGAACTGAACCTTGGGGGACACCTTGGGTGAGGGGAGCAGTGGGGGATTTGCAGTTATTGATGGAGATGAACTGGCATCTGTCAGAGAGGTATGATTTAATCCAAGAGAGGGCAGTGCCGGTAACGTTAAAGGTGGATTCAAGTCGGGTGAGGAGGATAGTGTGATCGATGGTGTCAAAGGCAGCGCTGAGGTCGAGGAGGACGAGAATGTTGAGGTTGCCAGCGTCAGAGGAGAGGAGAAGGTCATTGGTGATTTTGAGGAGAGCAGTTTCAGTACTGTGGTTGGACCGGAATCTGGATTGGAATGTTTCATACAGGTTATTGGCAGAGAGATGATGTTTGAGTTGAGTGGCTACAGCGCGTTCCAAAACTTTTGACAGAAAGGGTAGGTTGGAGATGGGTCTGAAGTTGTTTAGGGTGTCAGGGTTTAGACCAGGTTTTTTTAGAATGGGGGTAACAGCAGCAATTTTGAGGGAAGGTGGGACGATGCCTGTAGACAGGGAGGAGTTTATTGTTGCAATGATAAGTGGAGAGAGAGCAGGGAGGGAGGCTTTGACAAAGCTGGAGGGGATGGGGTCAAGAGTGCAGGTGGCAGTTTTCATTCCTATGAGGAGTTCAGAGAGGTCAGGGGAGATTGGGGAGAACCGAGACAGGGGATGGCAGGACAAGGGGGGGGCAGGTGGTTGGAGGGGGAGCGGGTGCGGCGGTGGTCAAGCTGTTGTAGATGTTGTCAATTTTGCGTTGGAAGAAAGAGAGGAAGGAGATGCAGTTGTCTACTGTGAATGACTGGGTGGTGGTGTTCAGGGGGCGGAGGAGTTTGTTTATTGTCGAGAAGAGTGCTTTTGGGTTTCCGGAGCCAGAGTGGATAATTTGAGAGTAGTAGGCAGAGCGGGCGCGGGAGAGGGCATCTTTGTAGTGTTGTAGGTGGTCCTTGTAGGCTTGGGAGTGAACTGTGAGACCCGTTTTATTGCGGAGTCTTTCAAGTTGGCGAGCACGAGCTTTCATCAGGTGGAGTTCAGGGGTAAACCAGGGAGCAGAATGGGTGAAAGAAACTGTTTTGGTTTTTACAGGCGCAAGCTGGTCAAGGCAGGAGGAGAGAGTGTGGTTGTAGTAGTCAGTGAGGTCGGAAGGGGTGTGGAGGTCAATGAAGGGAGAAGTGGACATTTTTTCAGAGAGGGTGGATGAGAATGAGGTAGGTGAAAGAGCGTTTAGCTTACGGAAGTTGATTGTGCGATAATGCCTTGGTGTTGGGGCGGGGATGTTGATGGTCAGAGTGATGGCTAAGTGGTCAGAGAGGGTGAGGTCGGAGCCATAGAGATGGTGCAAATTTAATCCAGTGGAGCAGACAAGGTCCAAAATGTGACCACGGATATGGGTAGGAAAGTCGACATGTTGAGTGAGGTTAAAGCAGGTGAGTAAATCAGTGAAGTCAGTGGTTATTGTGGAGTCAGTGGAGTCCATGTGGATATTGAAATCACCAAGGAGGAGGATTGAGGGGGAGAGGGAACATAGCTGGGTCAGAAAGTAGGAGAAGTCAGACAGGAATGATGGGTGTGGTTTGGGAGGGCGGTAGACGACAGCCATGACTGACTGCGTGCGACCATAGAGTTTTAAAGCCAGGTGTTCAAATGATGGAGCAGATGAGATGGAGATGAGGTTGGTCTTGATGTCTTGACGGTGGATAACGGCAATTCCACCACCTCGGCCCTCCGAGCGTGGTTTATTGACGTAGGAATATCCATTGGGTGTGGTGAGGTTGAGCGTGTAGTAGTCCAGAGGTTGTTGCCAGGTTTCGGTGAGACAGAGAAAGTCCAGTAAGACAGAGAAAGTCACAGTAATATAATTTTTACCAAGCAGGACACATCAATATCAGTTGGTGGAACAATCCTCAGGGCATCTTCTGAAGTGGCATTCCTGGGTGTTGTTTTTTACAAGGGACTTACGTGGAGCTCCCACACCAAGAAGGTCACACTCAAATGCGCCAAGGGCCTAAGTCTAATTCGATGCCGAAACTGGCTATCGGATAGTCTAGGTTTACCCACCTTTTTACGACTTCACCACTGTGGTCTAACTCTTCGACCTGTTGTTCCTTGCAGGTTGTGACACATTTCTCATTTCGATTCCAATCCTACCTGTCGCTTTGCTGACTGATTTAATCAAAACACAGAGACATTGGTGGTTCCCAACCCCTCCCTCCCCTTTCTCACCCCCTCCCTCCCCTTTCTCACCCCCTGTTCATGCAATCCCCCTCCCACCACCGATTTATCCCAACTCCCCCTTCTGCCACCCGTTCACCCCAACCCCCCCCCCCCCCCCACCTTCTGCCACCCATTTACCCAACCCCCCATTCCACCACCCGTCACCCCCAGAGCCGTAGATAGAGAGAGTTCGGTCAACCCGGTTACAACTGGTCTGCCCTATGATTGGTTAAGCGCTGTCATGTGATTCACAGGCGCCATGTTGTTACCCAACCTCCGTAACTAGCAGAACGCGCATCGCATTGCATGCATTCGCTTTGTGGAAGTTGGGATGGATGAGGGGAAGGAGGGATGGAGGAGTGGAAGGAGTGATGAATGCGTGGAAGGAGGGATGGATGAGTGGAAGGAGGGATGGATGAGTGCAAGGAAGGATGGAGAATGAGTGGAAGGAAGGATGGCTGAGTGGAAGAAAGGAAGGATGGATGACTGGAAGGAGGGATGGAGGAGTGGAAGGAGGGATGGATGAGTGGAAAGAGGGATGGATGAGCGGAAGGATGGATGAGTGGAAAGAGGGATGCATGAGCGTAAGGATGCATGATGCATGAGGGCAGAAGGGGGTTGACCGAACTCCCCAAGGATGGATGAGTGGAAAGAGGGATGCATGAGCGTAAGGATGGATGAGTGGAAAGAGGGATGCATGAGCGTAAGGATGGATGAGTGGAAGGAAGGATGGATGAGTGATGGATCTTCCACTCATCCATCCTTCCACTCATCCATCCTTCCTTCCACTCATCCATCCCTCCTTCCACTCATCCATTCCTCCTTCCACTCATCCATCCTTCCTTCCACTCATCCATCCTTCCTTCCACTCAGCCATCCTTCCTTCCACTCATCCATCCCTCCTTCCACTCATCCATCCCTCCTTCCACTCATCCATCCCTCCTTCCACTCATCCATCCATCCTTCCACTCATCCATCCCCCCTTCCACTCATCCATCCTTCCGTCCACTCATCATCCATCCCTCCTTCCTTCTACTCATCCAGCCATCCTTCCTCTCACCCATCCTTCCTCTCATCCATCCTTCCACTCATCCATCCTTCTTCACTCATCCATCCCTCCTTCCACTCATCCATCCATCCTTCCACTCATCCATCCCCCCTTCCACTCATCCATCCTTCCGTCCACTCATCATCCATCCCTCCTTCCTTCTACTCATCCAGCCATCCTTCCTCTCACCCATCCTTCCTCTCATCCATCCTTCCACTCATCCATCCTTCTTCACTCATCCATCCCTCCTTACACTCATCCATCCCTCCTTTCAGTCATCCATCCCTCCTTCCACTCATCCATCCTTCCTTCCACTCATCCATCCTTCCTTCCACTCATCCATCCTTCCTTCCACTCATCCATCCCTCCTTCCACTCATCCATCCTTCCTTCCACTCATCCATCCCTCCTTCCACTCATCCATCCCTCCTTCCACTCATCCATCCCTCCTTCCACTCATCCATCCTTCCTTCCACTCATCCATCCCTCCTTCCACTCATCCATCCCTCCTTCCACTCATCCATCCCTCCTTCCACTCATCCATCCCTCCTTCCACTCATCCATCCCTCCTTCCACTCATCCATCCCTCCTTCCACTCATCCATCCCAACTTCTACTCATTCGCAACTGACTAAACAATGTATGAAACTCAGGAACATAAAAAGAAACCCGTCCCTAATATCAGTAAGTTGCATGCACGCTTGAACGCACGCGTGTGTGCACTTGACCTTGGGTAACAACATGACGCCTCTTGTTTAGTTGGCCAAACTCTCTCTATCTACAGCTTTGGTCACCCCAACCCCCCCCCCCTTGCCACCCGTTCACCCAAGCCCTCCCCTCCTCCTCCACCACCCGTTCACCTCATTTCGTTTTTTAAGTTCAAATTTCGTTGTTTCTGAGTTATGTTATGTGGTAAAACTTTGACACATCATGCTCAGCGCTCGAGTGATCAGTGATGTCAATTGTCACGTCCAATAAGCTGTGCAGTGTGCACCCATGACGTCACACGAATAGACGGAAGTATCTCATTTGCATAACGGAAGTGAAGTCTGTCCAATTTTAAAGCACAATTATCCGGCTTATAATATTCTTCCCCCAAAATTTTCGCTTTTGTGTTATTGGGTCAGGGAGATCATCCTCTAAAACGTATCTCTTCAAAATATTTAATGATTGTGTCCGTTATAAGCTTGTTTTGTTATGGTAGTCGGTAGAAAGCCATAATATATAGATGGCGCATTTACCTGAGGCTGAGTATGCCTTGTCTGAGCTGAACGTTTGAACCACTTCCTGTTTATCTGCGTCACAAATGGAGGACGCCATGCTGGGTAACCATGTACGAAAACAGGTCTCACAAGGGACTTGAATAACAGCGTGTGATCGACACTAAGGTTGTAAACCAGCCTAATCCATAAGCATACTATTTGTGGTGTATTCGTTAGCTCGGCGGTAACATTTACCTCCACACCTTTTCAATAAATGTCACAAAGCTCAAACAAAAGTCGATAATAAATTCGTTTGACTTATTATTCACAATCGCATTTTCTTAAAGACAAAGAAGATAAAACTGTAAATAAACTGCAGCGAAACAGGCATATCCGGTTTGTTTTCACCGGATCCGGTATTCCGGTTTGTTTGAGCTTGGTTTGTCGCTCGTGAGTCCTGGGGTTTCTGTTCTGCGGGTTTGGAGCGTTTTCTTTTTTTACACCTGAAACAGTAAGGAGCACGAACACGGCGTAAGCAAGTTTGCCCATCATTATGTTGGACGTAGTTTTGTTGATATTATTTGCTTTCTGCGGCCTTGTTATATTGAGCTATATCATTTACGTGATTTGACTGGTTCGGCGGACCAGGCCCAAGGCTTTCCGCGATTTGTCTCGGTTTGTTCCTCTCTTCCTCTGTCTCTGTCTCTCTCTCTCTCTCTCCTTTACTAACCCTGCACCACGTAACCTCGTTCATCTCGCCCACAATCTTCCCTTTCGTCGTCGAAACTCGATGCCCGGTACAGTGGATCTCCAGCACAATGCACGTCATTGTTGTTTCCTTCAGATGTTTTATTTACATTAAAGCACCATTAAACCTCCATCTATATCCTGTACAAGGATTAACTTTGCATTTTAAATTCATTTTCCACTTGCCCAAATCGCATGTCTTGTGTTCGTGTTACGTGCAATATACCTGGGGGGTGTTCAGTTACCAGGTATCTTGTAGAGAAATCACCAAGAGGTTTAAGCACTCAAGCAGGTCTCCATTGGAGCCCGTTGATAAAGAACGGCTGGCTTTGCAAGCCCTAGCAAGCTGCTTGGTAACGAAACACCCCGCTTGTTGTTTTGACATGCCATTGAACTGTTCCATCGCGCCTGCGGCTGCTGCCATTCATTTGAATGATTTTCCCAGTTAAAGTGTAGCAGATGAAAGTAACTCGATGTGCTCCTCACAAGGCCAAGCTTACATGAATGCTGACACTTGCTGTGTGTTGTCATTTTCAGAAACAAATAGTTTTTGATGAATTTAAAATGGTTCGGTTGTTCTATTTTTGACCAGGACTGTGCGTTCCGTTAGCAACCTGCTTGCTTACCCCTCGCCAAACGGCTCGCTAAACTGCTTGTTTACCGCTTGCCAAATTGCTTGCTTACCGCTCGCCAATCTGCTTGCTTACCGCTCGCCAATCTGCTTGCTTTCCGCAAGCCAAACGGCTTGCTTTCCGCTCTCCAAACGGCTTGCTTACCACTCGCCAAACAGCTTGCTTACCGCTTGCCAAACGGCTTCCTTTCTGCTCGCCAAACAGCTTGCGTTCCGCTCTCCAAACGGCTTGCTTTCCGCTCGCCAAACGGCTTGCTTTCCGCTCGCCAAACGGCTTGCTTTCCGCTCGCCAAACGGCTTGCTTTCCGCTCTCCAAACGGCTTGCTTTTCACTCGCCCAACGGCTTGCTCACCGCTCGCCAAACGGCTTGCTTACCCCTCGCCAAACGGCTTGCTTACCGCTCGCCAACTGGCTTGCTTTCTGTTCGCCAAACGGCTTGCTTACCGCTCACGAAACGGCTTGCTTACCGCTCGCCAAACGGCTTGCTTACCGCTCGCCAAACGGCTTGCTTACCGCTCGCCAAACGGCTTGCTTACCGCTCGCCAAACGGCTTGCTTTCCGCTCTCCAAATGGCTTGCTTACCGCTCGCCAAACGGATTGCTTACCGCTCGCCAAACGGCTTGCTTTCCGCTCTCCAAACGGCTTGCTTTCCGCTCTCCAAACGGCTTGCTTTCCGCTCTCCAAACGGCTTGCTTTCCGCTCTCCAAACGGCTTGCTTTCCGCTCTCCAAACGGCTTGCTTCGCGCTCGCCAAACGGCTTGCTTCGCGCTCGCCAAACGGCTTGCTTACCGCTCGTCAAACGGCTTGCTTACCGCTCGTCAAACGGCTTGCTTACCGCTCGCCAAACGGCTTGCTTACCGCTCGTCAAACGGCTTGCTTACCGCTCGTCAAACGCCTTGCTTTCCGCTCGCCAAACGGCTTGCTTTCCGCTCTCCAAACGGCTTGCTTTCCCACTCGCCAAACGGATTGCTTTCCGCTCGCCAAACGGCTTGCTTTCCGCTCGCCAAACGGCTTGCTTTCCGCTCTCCAAACGGATTGCTTTCCCACTCGCCAAACGGATTGCTTTCCCACTCGCCAAACGGATTGCTTTCCGCTCGCCAAACGGCTTGCTTTCCCACTCGCCAAACGGATTGCTTTCCCACTCGCCAAACGGATTGCTTTCCGCTCGCCAAACGGCTTGCTTTCCGCTCGCCAAACGTCTTGCTTTCCGCTCTCCAAACGGCTTGCTTTCCCACTCGCCAAACGGATTGCTTTCCCACTCGCCAAACGGATTGCTTTCCGCTCTCCAAACGGCTTGCTTTCCCACTCGCCAAACGGATTGCTTTCCGCTCGCCAAATGGCTTGCTTTCCGCTCTCCAAACTGCTTGCTTACCACTTGCCAAACGGCTTGCTTTCCGCTCGCTAAACGGCTTGCTTTCTGCTCGCTAAACGGCTTGCTTACCGCTTTCCAAACGGCTTGCTTTCCGCTCGCCAAACGGCTTGCTTTCCGCTCGCCAAACGCCTTGCTTTCCGCTCGCCAAACGGCTTGCTTTCCGCTCGCCAAACGCCTTGCTTTCCGCTCGCTAAACGGCTTGCTTTCTGCTCGCTAAACGGCTTGCTTACCGCTTTCCAAACGGCTTGCTTTCCGCTCGCTAAACGGCTTGCTTTCCGCTCGCCAAACGCCTTGCTTTCCGCTCGCCAAACGTCTTTCTTTCCGCTCGCCAAACGGCTTGCTTTCCGCTCGCCAAACGGCTTGCTTTCCGCTCGCCAAACGTCTTTCTTTTCGCTCTCCAAACTGCTTGCTTACCGCTCGCTAAACGGCTTGCTTGACTTGCTGACACCTTCCCCCAAACGAATTGATTGTATTTTCAGGAGCTACAGGGTTCGAGGACGAGGGAAGGAAAGAAAGATAAACGGGGAGTCACAGGGAGGATCCCCTCGCCGAGCTTATCTGTAAACCTCCACGTTTGTAGATCTTGAAGAATTAGGATGAAAAATAGAGTAAAACTAAATTGTGAAATTCATCTTTCAATAATATTACTAGTTTAACCTGGGTATGCCTGTGAATACTTAGTTAGTTGTACTATCGTTTTGAATCAGACTGCCGTGGTCATTTTTGCTGACAATAACGAAGCAACTCTTTATCGCTTGCTCCGCTTCCCAAGAGACTTGCAATGCGGTCGATATGGAATGACTGGCTTGGCGAGCGACAGCAAGCTGCTTGCTAACAGAACACAGCCACAGATAAACTGATTATTGAAACACTTTTATCAATGGTGGTCATTCCTCACTTCAACTGTACACCGACAAAGCCGCCACACATGTTATTACACATGTAATTATTTTTCATCAAACTCAGCTGATTGAGAGGGATTTTTGTTTTTGGCAATCTATTAGATTTCACAAGTTAATTAGTATAATCAAGTCCAAGCTGCTGCCTGATTCCAGATGTGATGGGATATGTAATCTTATAAAATACTAATATCACACCAATGTGATTACAAGTAAAGTACGGTATTTTCATTGCACTTTGTCGTACTTGTAAACCCTCTCGGTACATTATGAACCATATTTCCTTGACGCCATGCCGTGTGACCGCATATGTAGACTTATGTAGATTTCTCAAGAAATCGTTGACCTTTAACCTTGTTTTGCTCTGCCAAAGGGCATAGACTACATCCAGATAGAAATTGTAATTGCTGCACCGCTTCTTCTTGTTTATTTTTTTCAACGTCAACTCTGCTTGCTAAACAAGTAAAAATAGACACTCTTGGTAATTGACACTGTTGCACACCTTGCAAACACGATGTGATTGTGATCGGATCTTCTGTGTAGGAAGCCACTGGAGGTGGCTCTTGCATCATGGAAGATGCGTTGAGCCGAGATCGTTCTCCAGGAAGATCCCGACGGCAAGACCGAGGAGAGAAGACTAGAGAACGGAGGAAAGACAAGGAGCGAGACCATGTGCGGGAGCGTAAATCTCCTGAAAAGGATAAGGATCCCTACAAGTGAGCAGATGTTATCTTTCCTTTTTGTATTTTATTTTATTATTTCCTCCGCCCCCGAAGGTGCTTGGAGGCATTATGTTTTCAGGTTGTCTGTCCGTCCAGTCCATCCATACGGGCTTAACCTCGTTTTTCTCAGCACCCACATGTCCGATTGAGACAAAACTTTCAGTGGAGGAGTGACACCCATGCAGAATGTTTTTATAATTGTGATGTCACAGGTCACATGGTATGGCAGCCATCTTGGATTAAACGCAAATAATAATAAAAAAATTCTTGGAAACTGCTGAATGGAAAAATTTGAAACTTTGCACATGGTCAAGTACTCGCAATGGGGAACAAAAGCATAATAATGATGCCATCATCGGTGAAGTGGTATACAACAACAACAACAACAACAGGCATTTTAAGGCCATTTTCCCTGCAAGAGCGGGGGTTAGCCTTGCGGTCCCCATGACAATGTTCTCCATTTTGCCCTATTTTCTGCATCTCCCCTTGTTAACCCCCTTGCCCGCATTTCTTCTTCGACCATCTTTAGCCAAGTCTTTCTCGGTCTTCCCCATCCTCTACTCCCTTCTACATTCATTAACATCACTCTTCTCAACCAGTCACTTTCATCCTTCCTCAACACATGACCAAACCATCTCAACCTGTTCCTCTTCACAGCATCCATCACAGGCTCTATTCCCATCATCTTTCGCAATTCATCATTTGTCTTCCTCTCTCTCAACGATACCCCACACATCCACCGAACCATTCGCATTTCCACCCTTTCCAGGCTTCGTTGCTGCTCTACGTTCATGACCCATGTCTCGCTCAAATAAATCATAACACTTCTCACACATGCAGCATACACCTTTCCCTTCAGCTTCAACGACACTCCCCTCCTCGTCAGCACGCCACTCAGTTCCCGAAACTTCTTCCATGCACATCTCACTCTAGCAACCGTTGCCGAGTCTGATCCACCTTCTCCATTCAGCATGTCTCCGAGGTAACAAAATGTTTTCACACCTTCCAGCTTCACGCCGTCTCCAAGATCCAACTCAACATTTCCTCCATCTGCAGCTCCCTCTGTGCACACCTTACACTTGAATGTAGCTGCCACACTGGTTAATGACCCTCTCAAGCCACTACATTTTTGATGAATCCACTCAGCGCACATTGTACATTGAATGGAGTTCACTCCGACACCCTTCCTGCACACAGCACACGGCCACGTCCCAGTTCTTTCCACCTCACCACATGCTTTACCGCTTGCCATCACCTTCGTTTTTCCGATATTCACCTTCAGACCTTTTGTCTCCATACATTTCTTCCACTTGTTCATCTTCTCCTTCAGTCCATCCATACTTTCTGCAATCAACACCAGATCATCTGCATACAACAACTCCCACGGTAAACCCTCCTTTACGTTCTGAGCAAGCACCTCCATCACAGCTACAAATAGTAGTGGACTTAGTACCGACCCCTGATGCACTCCCACCTTCACCTCAAACTCACCACTGTTCCCGTCCTTCGTCCTTACAGCTGTGCGCACTCGTTTGTACATTGCCATCACCACTCTGATCAACCATTCCTCCACTCCTAACTTCCTCAATGCCCATGTCACTACTTCACGTGGAACCCTATCGAATGCTTTCTCCAGATCAACAAACCCAAGAAACAACTTCTTCCTCTTCTTCATATACTTCTCCTGCAACTGCCTCACAATAAAAAGCGCGTTTGTCGTTCCTCTTCCTGGCATAAATCCAAACTGCATTTCGTCAATCTTCACTTTCTTCCTTATCCTCCTCTCCAACACCCTTTCCAATACCTTCATTCCATGCTCCAATAGCTTTGTCGCTCGATACGAGCCACACTCCAGAGGGTCACCTTTCCCCTTGTATAGAGGGACGAGGGTACTCAGTTCCCAATCCACTGAAATGCGGCCTTCTATCACCACCAGATTGCAGATCTCTGTCATTCTCTTCACACCCCAATTTCCCGCTGCCTTCAACATATCTCCCACAACTCCCGTCGGCCCTCCCGATTTTCTACTCTTCATTGCTTTTATCGCATCTAAAGGTGGTTATTTATATGTTTTTATTGCTTTTATCGCTTCCTCAACTTCCTTCTCGGTTATCGTCTCTGCCGGTCCTAAAACTGGGTTACTCTCTATGTTGCCATCCCATTCATTCTCTGCATTCAACAGCATTTCCATATATCTCTTCCATCTTCCTTTAATTCCATCTGGGTCCACAACGATTTGTCCCACTTCATCCTTCAAGCAACTCACCCCCATCACATCACACCTCTCTTTCACTATTTGCTTTGCAATCCTGAATAGCACTCTCTGACCCTCTTCCAAATCCAATTATTCTCCGAACATTTTCCTACATCCCTCCTGCGCCTTTGCTACCTCTTTCTTTGCAGCCTTCTTGGCTGCCTTAAACTTTCATGCTCTGCCTTTTCTGCTCCCATACCCTTCGCCTTCTGCCACTCCTTGAACTTCTTCCTCTTCTCGTCAATCTTCTTTCCAACTTCATCATCCCACCACCATGTTTCAGAGTGCCTCGGTGGTCCTTTTGTCCATCCACATGCCTCACCAACGGCTCCCAACAGACTATCTTTCATTGACATCCAACCACTTTCAAGCTCAACCACATCATTCTCGACCCTACTCAGCCTCTCTTTTAATGCCTCCCTTACTGTCACCTCTTTCAACCTCCACACCTTCATTCTCGGTTGGTACTTCACCCGCCGAGCTCTCCTCGCACCTTTCACCCTTATGTCCCAGATAACCAAGTGGTGCTGTGAAACAGCCTCCTCCCCCGGGATCACCTTTGTGACCCGGAGGTGCCCCCTATCTCGCCTACGCACCAGCACGTAGTCAACGGTTGTCGTCGACCCACCTGACGTGTATGTAACAAGCTTATTATCCTCTTTCTGGAACTGAGTATTACAAATCAACAAATCAGCTCCATCAGCAAACTCCTAATTTTTTTCACCTTCTCCATTTCTCACACCATATCCGTAACCCCCATGAACTCCCTCAAAACCGTCCATCCTCCTTCCCACATGTCCATTTAGGTCTCCTCCTACCACAACAACTTCCTCATCTTTCACGTTTTCCATCAGCTTCTCTATAGCACACCAGAACCTGGCCTTCTCTTCCTCGCTCCGACCAACCTGCAGAGCATATCCCGAGATGATGTTCACCAAGAGCTTTCCAATCATCATTTTCACCATCATCAACCTTTCACTCACTCTCGTCACACTCACCACACTGTCTACAAACTCCTCAGAAAATAGGACACCAACACCATTCACGCCCTCCAGGCACCCTTGCCACACAAACCTGTATTTCTGTCCCTGCCTACCCTTCACCATTCTCACACCACTTCCCTTCCATCTCGTTTCCTGCACACAACATATGTCCACTCTTCTTCTGACCAATACTTCCACCACTTCTCCTGATCTCCCTGTCATTGTCCCTACATTCCATGTCCCAAACCTCAGAAACCGATCTCCACGTCAGGCATCAGACGTTTCGTCGTCATAAATGGAGTGATTTCCACCCTTGCTTCGATCCGGTTCCCCACCTTGAGTTTTGACGAGAGGGAGTGGGGTCCCCCATGGGGTACTTCGGGCTGTACCCTGCCCATTTGTAGTTGTAATTGTCATGGTTCTCTTTTTGAGGCAATGTTTTCATGGCCGGATGTCCTTCCTGACGCCAACCCTTTTAGTCGCCTGTTACGACACGCAGGGATACGGTGTACCTATTCTAAACCGGGGTACACACCGGGTAGGTGAAGTGGTATAACAGCCAAAAATGTTTTAATCAAATTCCTTATCCTAAAAATCTGAAATTTCATGCACATGATCTTTGACCCATTTGAATTGAAATATTAAATTCATGACATCATAGGTCACATCATTTGGCAGCCATATTGGATTTAACCTAAAACCCCCAAAAAAATGATTTTCCCAAACCACCAAATCGATTGACTCGAAACTTTACGTGTGTCATTGACTAGGCATGGCGATTAAAAGATGATCACAAAAACATCATTGGTCACATGGTATGGCAGCCATATTGCATTGAAGGAAAATATTAAATAATTATATCTCTGGAACCGCTTAACTCATTGATGCGAAATTTTACAAATATCATCTAACAGCGCTGTTGCATATAGTTTGAAAATGATGATGTCGTAGTCACGTGGTTTGGCAGCCATCTTGGATAGAAAAACTAACCTTATCCGATCAACACAAAACTTCACATGCGTGATCCTCTACCCATACATATGCAGTGTGTACATTTTTCATGTCATATGTCATGTGGTGTGGCAGCCATATTAGCTTGAAACCCGACATTTCAAAAAATCCCTTCTCTGAAACCGCTTCACCGATCGATATGAAACCTGTCAAGACTGGTGAGAATGTGATACTTCAAAACAGCTGAAGGGTTTTAAATCAAACTTGTTTGTATTTAGGACAGTGAAAGAGGGCATCTACCCGTTGTGTGACTATGCGGAGACACAGTCGCACTGCTCGAGTTTTTCTATTCTTCTTATAGTATCTTGGATCGATTGATAATTATATTGGTGATTAATTTCCATGATATGCCTTTTTGTCGGTTCTCATGTAATTTGTCTCAGTAATACATAACGTTCAAGATGTAACATTCCCGATTATGAATTTGTCATCAAAACGATGCAGAAAATATTTTCTTTCGTCTCATTGTTAAAGACACAAATAATTCCCATTATTTCTGTGAACCTGATTTTCTAAAAGTTTTGGCATTTTGACCTTTTATAATGTCTGAATATTTTATATTATATTACAGAATACAGACCACCGTAGTTTGGCAGGGTTGGAGGGGGGTGGGGGGGGGAGGGCAATGCCCCCACATTAATTTTTTTTCTTTCAGTAGTTTGCAAAGACAAAGTATTTAAACATGAGTAACATAGCGAAAGGGAACCCCAGTGCGTGGATTTCTTCCCCTGGCCACGGCAGATATCGCGGTATTTGCATAGTGACGTGATTGGCTGCATCCTTTTTCAAATCAGATTAACAACTTTGAAATTACAACTCGGATCAGACACACTCACACACACACGCACACGCACACACACACACACACACACACACACACACACACGCACACAATACACATACACACAAACAGATACACACACAGACACACACAAACAGACACACGCAAACAGACACACGCAAACAGACACACGCAAACAGACACACGCAAACAGACACACGCAAACAGACACACGCAAACAGACACACGCAAACAGACACACGCAAACAGACACACGCAAACAGACACACGCAAACAGACACACGCAAACAGACACACGCAAACAGACACACGCAAACAGACACACGCAAACAGACACACGCAAACAGACACACGCAAACAGACACACGCAAACAGACACACGCAAACAGACACACGCAAACAGACACACGCAAACAGACACACGCAAACAGACACACGCAAACAGACACACGCAAACAGACACACGCAAACAGACACACGCAAACAGACACACGCAAACAGACACACACAAACAGACACACACAAACAGACACACACAGAGACACAGACACACACACACACAGACACACACACAGACACACACACAGACACACACACAGACACACACACAGACACACACAGAGACACACACAGAGACACACACACAGACACAGACACACACACACACACACACACACACACACAGACACAGACACACAGACACACAGACACACACAGACACACATGCACACACATGTACACACAGACACACACACACACATACACACACACACACACACACACACACACACACACACACACACACACACACACACACACATACACACACACACTCACATACACATACTTATACACACACCCACATACGCATACAAACACACACATACACATACACACATACACACACACACACACCACACACACACATAGACACACATGCTGTGCAGGGGACGGGCTAAAAATGAGGCTAAAACAAAAAACAAGGATGATAAAATAATGAACATATACTGTATTTGTGATTTCACATTCACTGTAGCTACACGAACAAACGGTAGTTTTGGAAGTCAGACCCATTATTTATATTAATCCCCTGCCCCCCCCCCTTCTCTCCCCCAAAATAGATAAGTGAAACTACACCTATGGTACACTGGTACAGACTATCACATAACTGTTTAAAAGCATAACGCATTTTGTAAGTGACAGGGTTCCAGAATATTTGTTTTGTTTCCATGGTGTTTAGTAATTTATGCACTCTTGAAAATAGGAACTTTGCGTGCACCACCTATTAGAGGTAAGCATGTTGATTCAGAATTGCTTCTCTCCCTCTCTATCTCTTTCTTAGAGACAAGTTGCGTGACAAGAAGGAGCGAGAGAAGGACCGGAGTAGGAAGCGTTCTCGGTGAGACATATTGTGGGTTTTTACCTCTGCCATCAAATGTGGATGGAGGTGATGTTTTCACCCATGTCTGTCTGTCTGTCTGTTTGTTTGTGAACGATATATCTCAAAAAGTTGTGGACGGATTCGGACTAAATTTGGCAGTGAGGTAGTGCATGTGACAAGGACGAAATGATTAGATTTTGGTGAAGATCCGGATTCGGATCCGGCTACTAGAATTTTTAAAAGTGATTCTTCACCATTAGGAGATAGGGCCAAAAACGATACATAGCAGGATATCTCAAAAAGTTATGGATGGATTTGGACGAAACCTGGTGGGCAGGTTGTGTGTGTGATCAGGAAGAATCGATTGAATTTTGGTGAAGATCCGGTTCTGGATCCGGCTAGTAGAATTTTTTTTAAAGTGATTCTTCACCATTGGGAGATAGGGCCAAAAACGAAACAAAGCAGGATATCTCAAAAAATTGTGGACAGATGATTTTGATTAAATGTGATTCTGTATTGTGATTTTCTGGTCTACTCTGGGATACAAAACAGAAACTGTTCACCTGGCGGAGGTATGCTTTCTACTGAGTGCCGTTCTAGTTTTTTTTATAATTTTGGGTTTTCCATCCCGTTGTACGTCCATCTGTGAACCCGTCTGTCCATGCGTCCGTAATAGGTTTTCATTGCTGCGATAACTGAAGATCTGCTGAATGGAACTAAGTCAAACTTGGTACAAGTATGTGTGGTGATGCAAAGGCTGAACAAACTAATTGCATTATGGGGTCAAGAGGTCAAAGGTCAGAGGTCCTGTTAGGTTAAAATTGTGTTACGAACTAACTTGTGAACCAGTGATGGGGTTTTGATAAAACTTGGTACAAGTATGAATTATGATGAAAAGATTAACTGATTAGATTTTGACATCAAAGGTCAGATGTCATGTCAGGTAAAAATGGGATACTTGAGAACAGCTGAAGGGATTTAAATCAAACTTGGTACAAATATGTATAATGATGTAATAATGTGGGCGGAGTCATATCGGTCCACATCGCGATGTTCTGGATCACTTATACAGACTTGGCATTTAATATGGAATATTTTTTTTGTGGGGGTGAACTTACTTTTCAAGATGTCTTAGAACCAAAAGTTCATTGGAATTATGTTGCAATTATTCTAGATTTTGTTAATGTGACCTTTAAAAGAAACAAAAACCACATTTGACATTTCAAAGCAAATAAATTAATCCTTGAAAGTAATGTAAACTGATATCAAACTCAATTCACGGACAGTACTGTGTTAAACTTCTGTGCGTTTTCCAGAAGTATCTCTTTATTTTGCACATTAGCCAATTTTTTTTTAACAAAAACAAAAGTTAAATTACGACTGGGATTACGGACAGTAAAATTACAGTTCAGTACTTCGTGTAACCCCCACGAGCATTCAGGAGAGCATGTACACATTGAGGCATGCTGTTCACGAGATTTGCCAAGGTTTGGACAGGAATCGCTTGCCATGCAGTGACAATAGCCTGCTGCAATTCACGCACAGAGGCAGGCTGCTGGTCCAAGTGGTCGATTTGACGCGTTAATTCTGCCCACAAGTTCTCTATCGGATTCATATCCAGGGACATGGCAGGCCACTCCATATGCTCTACACCACGGTCAGCAAGAAAGTGTTGGATCATGCGAGCATGATGAGGCCGTGCATTGTCATCTTGGAAGACAGAGTTTCCTCGAAAGGCTGCACGAGCAAATGGAAGCAATGTTTCTTCCAGAATGGCCCTGTACTTGAACTGGTTCAGGTTTCCATTCAGAACAACCAGGTCAGTTTTGCCCCCTGCATGAAAAGCAGCCCAAACGGTCACCCCACCACCTCCAGCTTGGACTCTTGGCACTATACAATCTTTGTTGTAGGCTTCATGCACTTGTCTGCGCACTCGGACGTGGCCATCTTGACGATAGACCAGAAATCTAGACTCGTCACTGAAGATCACGTGATTCCAGTGTCCTGGCTGCCATTGACGGTGCTCTCTGGCCCACTGCAATCGGCGCTGGCAGTGTTGTCTGGTCAGGCGTGGCTTTCTCAGGGGACGTCTGGCACGATAGCCTGCTTGAACCAGTCGTTGGTCGACTAGCCTTCTGGATACAGGCACATTTGTCAGTTGCTGCCACTCAGCCCTAAGCCGATTAGCTGACTTGGTACGGCCATTGCGGTCTAACCGGTGCAGCTGGCGATCATCCCTCCTTGTGGTTCTGTGGGGACGTCCTGGCCTCGGTATTGGAGTAGGGACACCCCTCTGAGCATTTCGTTTCAGGATCTTTGACACCTGACCTTGAGTGATGCCATACTGCCGAGCAATAGCACGCTGTTTCATGCCGGAATTTCGTAAAGCCACCACTCCATGACAAACAGCATTGTCGAGTTGACGGACCATCTCCAGAGGAAGCGGCAATAACTTTTTGAGATGTGCAGCAGTTGTTTTCCACTAATACAGAACGCAACAACACTTGTATACCCGAATGTGAAGCCAATCATCAAATGCACCTGTCCGTACATTTTGCCATGCCACCTGTGATATAATCCTGTTATTGACTTCTTGCTGCGACAGACAATCAGTGACATGGTTCTTTTATCAAATAAATCACCAAAGTGTAAAAGAAACTCACCAGATTGATATACTGAGTTAAGAAAGTAAACCCAAGTCAAGAAAAAAAAATATTCCATATTAAATGCCAAGTCTCTATGTCACCTTTCACATTTCACAGCGAATGATAATGAAAATGATCGGGCCTTATTTGCATTTTTCCATTAAAATGTGAGTTTTAACCTGACACATTCAGTGTGTGTGTGTGTGTGTGTGTGTGTGTGTGTGTGTGTGTGTGTGTGTGTGTGTGTGTGTGTGTGTGTGTGTGTGTGTGTGTGTGTGTGTGTGTGTGTGTGTGTGTGTGTGTGTGTCTAGAGTGTCAGTCAGTTGTTGGAAAGACAGGATCGATCGAACCTAGTAGTTGCTAACTGTGGTTACAAATCACTTGCGCCAACATTCATTGAGACAAGCATTTAATAACTAACCCTTAAGTCGATTTCATAACAATATTGTTTTGTCATAAAATTGCTCAGCTAAAGAATAGTGAAACATGAACTGGGTTGATCATCATGATAATGACGAATATGAGGTACAGCCAACATGGACCATGACTTGCCACGAATATTAGCCGCAGTCTTCATCGTAGAGCAATGATTTGTTTGCCTGGGCAGGTCTAGGCCCTTGTGGCCATCAGTCGGCATGTTTGGCTTTTGCAAGGTATAGGTATGACTGGAAGGCAAGTTACGAAGGTGCGTGGAGATGAGGAGGGAGGGCAGTCTTCAACAAAGAAAGCAAGAAATGAGAGATCAACATCTGGTGTTATGGCACAGAGATAAAGGAAGGTGCAATGTAATGTAGTCGCAGTCGTAGAGAAACTAGTTTGGTCGCTTTGTTCATGGTGTGCTTTGTACATTGTGCTGTGCCCTGGGGTCATTATTGCTTCGATTATGAGGACCTTCTCAGAGGCTTGCCATTCATCAGAAGGCCCTCTTCATTGGGGGCTGATGCAGCTGGTTAAAAAGTCCTTGGTTGCAGAGCAGTTTCTACAAGGTTTCTGACCTCTGTTAGCTCGTTTGTCACGCTCTTAAGGATCTCTACTGCTCGCTGTACCATAAATCTCAACTTGTTGATCATTATGTGATCGATACAATATCTCAACATGCCCACATACTTGACTGCCGGCCTGGTTTCCAAATTCAGAGATTGTTCTGACGCATTTGGGTGAACTGTTCCTTTTGTGTGTTTTCTTAGTTAAGGATAGGTTTAAGGAAACATGCATAATTTGAGTAAAAATTTTAAATAATGACTATGGTGTGGGTCTTGTTTCACAAACATTTTGCTAAATGGCCTGTTTACTCCAAACTCTTGGAATATCGGCCGCAAGCGGATCCATGACTTGAGGGTCAGTGTGGTTTGCCGCCGCCTTGGCTGTGGTCATCTGAGTGCGCCTTGAGGTCAGTGTAGTTTGCCTCCGCCTTGAGGGTGGTCACGGCCTCAGAGCTCGCAATGGTACAGTCGGGTAATCGAAACAGAAAGAACAAACAATTAATATATAAATATGCAACTTGCTTGCCCATATTAAGTAATACTAGGGCATGCCCGTACTATATATATATCTAAAATTATATCCCCCCCCTCTATTTACATGAAATGGTTTGGTCCATGAAATGTTTTGGTCCATTCGCAACGCCAAAGCGAACGGCGAACGCTTTACATGAAATGGTTTGGTCCATGAAATGTTTTGGTCCATTCACAACGCCAAAGCGAACGGCGAACGGCTTGCGAGTACAGTGACAATCCCCCCCCCCCCCCTCTATTTACATGAAATGGTTTTAATTAGTTTTAAAACATAGTTTAACGCCAACATAGCGGCAACATAGTTTGCCAACGTGAAATAAATGAATACGCTCTCAAATGTGCCGTCCGAGGCAGAGTGTGTTCGCCACGTTCGGCACACGCGATAGCTCGCTGCTCTCTGATTGGTTGAATCGTTTTTTGGACATAGCTCGGTAAGTAATTGTCCGATTAATATGAAACCTTGAAAAGGCACATCCTCGGGTCCCCAGCAATATACCTGGCAAGTTTCAAGTATATCGGACCGGTAGTTGTCGAGAAACAGCGGTCGCATACACACACACAGAGATTACTGGAATTATAGATAGATATCCATTAATTCATGGACAGTTGTGATGTACTGGTTCTTTACTGCTTGCAGCTAATTTTATTTTAGATTTTTCTTCTTCATTTCAGGTCTCGCTCACCCAAGAAGTTCAGTGCGAAAGACAAGAGGTTAAAACAAGAAAAAAATGATGAGGACGACGAGCTTCTTGAAAAGAAGACCAAGGTGTGTACGGATTCTATTTTGGCTGATGAATGAAATTTACAGATCATTGATTGAGGTATGCTAACCACCTTGGGAAGCAAGGAGAAGCTGACGTTTCGTGTGTTGATCCTTCGTCGGAGCAAAATAAAGTTATCCTCATTAAATATGCAACATGTTTACACATAATGTCACGTCAAAACCCTCTTTTGCTCTCACGGGTTAATTCCTGAAACCTCAGCTTCTCTGTTCTGCCCCATGTTAGCATACCTCATTTAATGTACTCTTGATTTCATCCATTGTTCTACCTGTCCGCCAACGCTGTTCAACATTAGCCTTCAAGCTTGACAAATTCTTAATTATACTTTGGCTAACTTGATTTCTTGATTAACTAATTTAACTTGATTTGTGTTCGTTTTTGATTGAAGCTTTTTGCAGCAGGGTTCTTACAAAGAAGTCTCCTCCCAAAGTTGATAGGATACACGAGTTCTTAATTTGTGATTTTTCTAGTAAACAGGTAGATAAGCTTCGACTTCATTCTATTTTTAGGGATACTGGTATAGAGAATTTATTACCCGATAAAGTTAGGGAGCGAGCCTCATTAAAGATTTATTTCGCCTTCACTAAGACCATAGGACAATCCTTATTCAATTACAGTAAATTTCTTAAAACTCTTAGTTTAGATATGGTAAAGGACATTTTGGAGACTTTGACTGTGCATGTTCATCTTCCCCTTTTTGTATGGTCCTTGTGGACACGTAGTTTCTGGTGATTTGCATATTATTAGTAACAGGAAATTAGGGATCTGATGAAAATGGGTGCAGAATATAGGGAACGAGTAACTCGACCTTGGAGCGGCATTTGGTCTTCAATCGTAGATTCTGTTTCTAATTTTGTTAACAGAATGTGCACCAAGTTTAGCTTATCTGTAAACATTTTCATTGCATGGTTTAACAGAGCTGTGGAAGTCCTGGAAAATAGGATTAGGTTTTTTAGTAGTCGGAGCTTGCTTTCACTGGGTCGGTCTAAACAAGCCGAGTGTTCGTAAGGATATTCGGGATCTGCATGATAGATACGTCATAGCTCCAGCGGATAAGGCTGCTAATAATTTTGTTGTGGTTTGTAAAAAGTTTTATGTGGCGGTTTTATTAAGAGAGTTAGGCATTGTTCCGGTTACTTTCACTGGTACAGGAAATAGCACACATGTTCCTTGTCACAAGTCGCTCCAGGATATTATCTCTGAGCAGAAGGAAGTTTTAATGAATTATTTGAGTATTAAATGTAAAGAGGTAAATCTTTGTATTCCTCGGCTTTTCTGGATCCCCAAGCTTCATAAGAATCCATACAAGTATAGGTTTATAGCTGGTTCCAGGCAATATACCACCAAACAGTTATCGGTTATAGTTAACTCAGGCTTACAAGTTGTTAGGGAACAGTTCAGGAAATATTGTTTGGCAATTGAGAATAATTCTGGTGTTAACACTTTCTGGAGCATTAATTCTACTTTGGAGTTCTTAATAGGATTAGATGCCTCAATATCAAGTCAGTTGAGGTTTTTGATTTTTCGACTTTATATACAAATTTGGATTTAGCACTAGTACGGGATTCACTCTTCAAAGTAATTGACAAACTTTTTAGCTCTTTTAATAAGTTTTTATGTGTCAGGTTTGAGAGAACATTCTTTTCTAAAAAGAAATACTCAAGTTTTCATTGTTTTGATAAGCAGAAGTTTAAGGATGCTGTTAATTTTATTTAATTTAATACTTTTGTGTCTTTTTGTGGGATAACGCTTCAACAGGTCAAGGGTATTCCCATGGGTGGGAATTGCAGCCCCCTACTAACGGACATTTTTCTTATTTTCTGTGAATTTTCATTTATGCAAAAACTGATGAAGGAGAAAAAATTCGGACTAGCTAAAATATTGTCTCATTCGTGTCATAGATTTTATTTGTGTGGTTAACTATAACTTTTTTGGGAAGATTGTCATAGGGACCGCAAGGCTAACCCCCGCTCTTGCAGGGAAAATGGCCTTAAAATGCCTGTTTTTGTTTGTTGTAACTATAACTTTTTTGATAGGCTGCTTTCCAAGATTTATCCAGACAGTCTGATTGCAAACAAGAGTAGTAATGATTGTGCAGTTGCTGCATATCTGGACGTGTTCGTTAAAGTTGGACAGAATGGCTTTAGTACGAGTGGATATCATAAAGTTGACGATTTTAGTTTCCCTGTAGTCTTGCACACCTTTCGAGGTAGCAATGTCATCCATGGTACACAGAACGTTGTGGTGAGGCAGTTGCCGTGAAACAACTTGCCTTTGCCTCCTGGAAGGCAAATCCAATGGAAGGCAATCTCATTTCCTTTCACAAAGCCTGGAAACAGTGTATGTCTACCCTCAGGAGAGCCAGGAAACAATATCTCTCCACTCTCAAGACTGAACTATCAAACCTGTCTCCCTCTTCAAATCCTGGTGGCGACTGGTCAAATCTGCTTCTGGTGTTTGTTCCCCCTCCATCCCCTCCCTTACCTCAAATGGCTACACAGCTGACTCCACACGTGAAAAAGCTGAATGCCTCAACTCTGTGTTTGCCTCAAAATCTTGTGTCCTAAACCCGTCTCTCTCTGTCCCACCGTACCCAGTCGTACCCATCTGCTCCTGGACTCTGTGTCCTCTCCTGACAAGGTGGAGAAGTTTCTGTCAATCCTCGACTCTGAGTCTGCAACTGGACCAGACGGCATCAGCCCACGGGTCCTAAAATCCTGCTCTGCCGCTCTTTCACTGCCCCTCTCTGTTCTCTTCACCCTCTCTTTTGCTCAAGGTCATCTGCCATAAGCTTGGAAATCAGCAAACATCACCGCTTTACACAAAAAAGGTGCAAAAACAGATCCTTGCAACTGCAGACCAATCAGCCTGCTCCCAATTATCAGCAAAGTCATGGAATCCATCATTGCTTCTGATATGAAATCCTTCCTCTTCTCCAATGGCTTGATCTCTGATCATCAATTTGGATTCAGACCAGGTCACTCTACTGTGGACATGCTGCTTCTGCTGTCTCAACAATAGATGGAGTTCCTCAATGCCAAACAGGAAGTTAGAGCTGTCTCCCTTGACATATCACCTGCCTTCGATACGGTCTGGCACCTCAATCTGCTCACCAAACTCCTATGTTATTCATGGAAATCTCCACGCATGGAATGCAGACTTCCTCTCTGGTCGCAGCCAACGTGTGGCCCTGAATGGATTTCTCTCATCTCCCCTTCCTGTTCAGGCTGGAGTTCCCCAAGGTAGTGTTCTGGGCCCTGTGCTTTTTCTGGTCTCCATCAATGATCTCTCCGACTCTCTGGAAAATCCTCTCTATCTCTTTGCTGATGACTCCACTCTCTGCCGCTCCATGCCTCTTCCCTCAGATCGGCAGTCTGCAGCCTCCTCACTCTCTGAAGACCTGGACAAAATCACAGACTGGTCAAACAAGTGGAACATATTGTTACGGTCCACTGATTAGGATGTTATTTTTACCGAGCGGAGGTATAACCGCGGCCGAACTGTTCTTCCCCGATTCACCCGATTTACCCAAACGTTGGCTGTATCGCGCCACAGCTACTCAATCTGGAAAACTCTAAAGCGACCGAATGCAAAGAGGAAGAAGACGTACAGAAGAGTAACTGGGTTTATTATTATTTACACACATAAGCAAAAAGAAAGCAGTCACGTTTATTTACAGGGGACATGAGACGCAGGTGACACAGTGCAAATTACTAGCTTATACTGACTTAGTTTACTACCCAGGACAGAACAAACAAAACAAACTCACGTAGGCAAAATGGGGAACTTGCAGGCAGGAATGGCTGGAAAGGATGAGCAGGTGGGATCACAGGGCACAGCGAGCGGGTCCACTCCGGGCGGGAAGCGGGGGGGGGGGGCGGCGGCTCCTTGTAAGCCGCTTTACAGCGCACACCGTCAGGGCTTCACGCGGCTGGTTGAAACGGGGCTGCACTCCTCTGCTGTATCTCTCGTGTAGCTTGCTTCGTAAAAGCTCCTCGGCTTTCTCTTGGACCCTTCCTTTTCGTGTACCTCTCCACGCAGCTCAGCTCAGCCTTTCTCTCACTTCTCTCCAGCCCATCTGCTTGGGGGACACCCCCCGGCGGGTTATATAGGCCCCGCCCCTCAACCTTTGCGAACCTCCCCCAAACGCTCTTCCTCCGCCCTCTCAAACCAAACCCCTCGTGCTCGGTTGGTTGTTCGGGGCTGGTTCACTCCTCCCCTCTATGACGAGGTGGAGACACGCCCTTCTTTCCCAACCCTGCCTCGTGGCCAATGGTGGTTGAAGAAAACCGCCCAAAATGCAGTTGGCCATTGAAATGAAATGAAAGGGGATCTACTCTTATTTCACTTGGTGCAATGGAGTATTTAAATTAATGGGAGACACAGCCTTACCCTAAGACACATAATAAGATATAAGCTACTGAACAAGGGTTTTATCGTGTCCTGCAATGTGGTGTTTATGGAATAACTACCGAGACGCCCTTTGACCTTCACACTACGGAGGTATTTACAAGGAATCATTACATTTTACAGAGGGTGATATTTACAACAATTTACTATACAATACAACACAATAAAAAAACACAATCCTCATATCCGCAACAATATCTTTCAATCCTGACAAATCTCACATTCTTACTATGTCTCTCCGAAAAGATCGACTGGACAACCCTCCCATCTACTTTCTCAACAATCCTCTCGAAGAAGTTCTGTCGCTCAAGCTTTTGGGTCTCACTAACTGCCATGATCTTTCTTGGGAAAACCACATTTCCAAGCTGGCCTCCAAAGCCAGTCGCCGACTGGGCATCCTCCGTCGTGCGAAGTCCTTCCTAGGCACACCTGAGCTCCTCACAACATACAAGGCTTTCATCCGCAGCTCAAAGGAATACTGTTCTCCCCTATGGGCCGGTGCTCCTGCCTTACACCGAGCTCGGCTTCACGCTGTTGAAACCAAAGCTTTCAGAATCATTGGAATCTCCCGCGATGAAGCTATCTCTGAGGGCCTTTCACTCACTCACCGCAGGCAGGTAGGTGGTCTTTCTGTCTTCTACCGACTCCTCTCCGGCCTTGTTCCCCCAGCTCTCTCTGTGCTTTGTCCCCCAAATATTCCGACAGGTCGCACAAGATCTGCCAGCAACCCTCTGATGGTTAAACTGCCGAAATCTCGGCTCTCTGCTCACCTTTACTCTTTCAATCCTCTTTTCTCCCGCCTCTGGAACAAACTCCCACACTCCCTTAAATCCCACTCCTCCCTCCAGGTCTTTAAAACAGCTGTTCGCCACCATCTCTTATCTTCCCCCATCCAAAACCTTGATCTTTTCTACCCCCGCTAATTCACCCCAGATCCACCTTGTTTGAAATTCCAACTTCTTTCCTGGAAGTCCTGGCAGTGTCCATATGTTTTATACCTCTCCCACCCCCCCTTCCCATGCCCCCCCGGCCCCCCAAAGCCCTCTCCCTCCCACAGATCTCTCGATGTCCCTGCTCTCAAATGTTGTGTTTGTGTCCTTCCCCCTCTCTCCCCATCTTGTCTACCGCTCCCCATGTTATATGTTTTATGTGTTGGTTTGTCTTTCTGTGTGATTAATGTTCGCTCTTTCACGAGCCTCGATCTCGTATACAAAAAAAAAAAAAAAAACTCTTTGCTGATGACTCCACTCTCTGTCGCTCCATACCTCATCCATCAGATCGGCAAGCTGCAGCCTCTTCACTCTCTGCAGACCTGGACAAAATCACAGACTGGTCAAAGAAGTGGAACATGTCTTTCAATCCTGTCAAACCTCACACTCTTACGTTGTCTCTCCGAAAAGACTGTCTGGACAACCCTCCCATCAACTTTCTGAACAATCCTCTTGAAGAAGTTCTGTCACTCAACTATTTGGGTCTCACTCTCTGCCATGATCTTTCCTTGGAAAACCACATTTCCAAGCTGGCCTCCAAAGCCAGACGCCGACTGGGCATCCTCTGTCGTGCGAAGTCCTTCCTTGGCACACCTGAACTGCTCACCACATACAAGGCTTTCATCCGCAGCTCAATGGAATACTGCTCTCCCCTCTGGGCGGGTGCTCCTGCCTTACACCTCGCTCGGCTTCACGCTGTTGAAACGAAAGCTTTCAGAATCATTGGGATCTCCCACGATGAAGCTAACTTTGAGGGCCTTTCGCTCACTCACCGCAGGCAGGTAGGTGGGTGGTCTTTCTGTCTTCTACCGACTCCTCTCCGGCCTTGCTCCCCAAGCTCTGTCTGTGCTCTGTCACCCAAATATTCCTCCAGGTTGCACAAGATCTGCCAGCAACCCTCTTCTGGTGAAATTTCCAAAATCAAGACTCTGCTCACCTTCACTCTTTCATTCCTCTTTTCTCTTGCCTCTGGAACAAACTCCCTCGCTTTCTTCAATCCCACTCCTACCTCCAGGTCTTTAAAACAGCTGTTCACCACCATCTCTTATCTTCCCCCATCCAAAACCTTGATCTTTTCTATCCCCGTTAATTCACCCCTGATCCACTTTTTTGAAATACCGACTTCTTTCCTGGAAATCATAGCAGTTTCCATGTGCTTTATACCTCTCCCATCCCCCCTTCCCATGACCCCTTCCCCCAAGCCCTCCCCATTCCACAGATCTCCCGATGTCCCTGCTCTCAAATTTTTTACTTTTGTGCTTCCCCCTCTCTCCTCATCTTGTCTCCCGCTCCCTTTATTATATGTTTTATGTGTCTGTTTTTTTTGTGATTACTGTTAGCTCCTGCACAAGCCTCAATCTTGTATACAAAAAATCAAAGAAAATGTCCCAATTAAAATGGTTTGCAATGTCATTTCATCTCAGTTACTTACAGTCACGTGAAAAAGTAAGTACACCCCATGTAAAGTTTTGACTTTTTCAACATATTTCAACATACAGCTATTTGATCATCATTTCAACAATATTGATAGATAAAGGTGATATAATATAACAAATATCATGAAACATTTACATTTTGTAGTCCATTGTATAATTTAAATAAACATAAATGCGAATTTTGCATGTGGAAAAAGTAAGTACACCCTGACATTTATCACTACTTCAAATACCTAAAATTAGAATCAGGTGCACCAGCTCAGGTGCAAATGATTAGAACATCGTTAGAGAGGATCTTGGAGGAACCTGTCTTATTTAAACCTCAGACATTTAGTTTGGTTTGCTCTTTGTTGTTGAAGTGTGCGGCATCACCATGCCAAAATCAAAGAGCTCTCTGAGGCCTTCAGAAAGAAGGTTATAGATGCCTACGAGTCTGGGAAGGGATTTAAAAAGATCTCGAAACAATTTGAAATCAATCATTCGACTGTCCGGAAGAGCATCTACAAGTGGAGAAGATTCCAAGCTACTGCCAACTTGGTCAGGCCTGGCCGCCCCAACAAGTTCAGCCCGAGAGCAGACCGCAAGATGCTGAAAGAAGTCTCTAAGAACCCCAGAATGTCCTCATGGGACCGACAGGTAGCTCTTGCCACTGTTGATGTCAAAGTGTACGAGTCTACCATTAGAAAGAGGCTGCACAAATTTGATCTACATTGGAGGTGTGCCAGGAGGAAACCTTTGCTGTCCATAAAGAACATCAGGGCAAGACTAAAGTTTGCCAATGAACACCTCGGCAAAGACCAGCACTTCTGGAACAATGTGCTCTGGACAGATGAGTCAAAGGTAGAGCTATTTGGCCACAGTACCAGAAGACATGTTTGGCGAAAACCAAAGACAGCATTTGACCACAAGAACCTGATACCAACTGTAAAGCATGGTGGTTGAAATATTATGGTTTGGGGCAGCTTTGCTGCATCAGGGCCTGGGCAGCTCACCATCATAGAATCCACTATGAATTCTTCATTGTACCAGAGGGTGCTTGAGGATATTGTGAGGCCATCTGTCGGAAATTTGAAGCTCAACCGAAGGTGGACCTTGCACCATGACAATGACCCTAAACATACCAGTAAATCCACCAAGAAATGGCTGAAAAGAAAGAAATGGAGGGCTCTGGAATGGCCAAGTCAAAGCCAGGATCTAAATTCCATCGAGATGTTGTGGGGGGATTTGAAACGAGCTGTGCATGCAAGAAACCCCTTAAACATCGCACAGCTGAAAGAATTCTGCATGGAGGAGTGGGCAAAAATTTCTCCCAGTCGATGTCAGAGACTGGTAGACAGTTATAAGAAACGCCGACTTGAGGTTGTTTCTGCCAAAGGGGGCAATACCACCTTATTAGAGCCAAGGGTGTACTTACTTTTTCCACATGCGAAATTTGCATTTATGTTTATTTAAATTATACAATGGACTACAAAATGTAAATGTTTCATGATATTTGTTATATTATATCACCTTTATCTATCAATATCGTTGAAATGAAGATCAAATAGCTGTATGTTGAAATATGTTGAAAAAGTCAAAACTTTACATGGGGTGTACTTACTTTTTCACGTGATTGTAGATTTGCAAGAATTTGTTCAGTGAAGGATGATTTTGTGCAACGTGTTGAGAAGGTATTTTCCATCATGTTAAATCGAGGATATTTGGCTGATTGTTTGTTCAGGTCTTGTGAGAATGTCTTGAGACTCCATAATCACCTTTTGTTTAAGTTTGGTTGGTTTTCATGTAAACAAGTTCCTATTGCATTGCATTTGATATAAATATTAAATATGGAGGTATGTAGGTAAAAATAATATGTATAAAATGTATTATAAGTTAGCATTAATGTGATTGGTTGGTGGTTGCTAGGATACGCAGTGCAGTGTGGTGGAATCGGTTGTGGATGACAGTTTGAATATTTGAGTGGCAGTTTGACTGGATGATTGGATGGAGGTGCTGTGTAATGGACATGTCTGTCGGGTGGAGTATTTATTGCTTAGTATACAACAACAACACAACAACATGCATTTCAAGGCCATTTTCCCTGCGAGAGTGGGGGTTAGCCTTGCGGTCCCCATGACAATCTTCTCCATATTGCCCTATTTTCTGCATCTCTCCTTGTTAACCCCCTTGCCCGCATTTCTTCTTCCACCATCTTTAGCCAAGTCTTTCTCGGTCTTCCCCGTCCTCTACTTCCTTCTACATTCATTTCCATCACTCTTCTCAACCAGTCACTTTCATCCTTCCTCAACACATGACCAAACCATCTCAACCTGTTCCTCTTCACAGCATCAATCACAGGCTCTATTCCCATCATCTTTCGCAATTCATCATTTGTCTTCCTCACTCTCAACGATACTCCGCACATCCACCGAACCATTCGCATTTCCACCCTTTCCAGCCTTCGTTGCTGCTCTACATTCATGACCCATGTCTCGCTCCCATAAATCATAACACTTCTCACACATGCAGCATACACCTTTCCCTTCAGCTTCAACGACACTCCCCTCCTCATCAGCACGCCACTCAGTTCCCGCAACTTCTTCCATGCACATCTCACTCGAGCAAACGTTGCCGTGCCTGATCCACATTCTCCATTCAGCATGTCTCCGAGGTAGAAAAATGTTTTCACACCTTCCAGCTTCACGCCGTCTCCAAGATCCAACTCAACATTTCCTCCATCTGCAGCTCCCTCTGTGCACACCTTACATTTGAATGTAGCTGCCACACTGGTTAATGACCCTCTCAGACCACTACATTTTTGATGAACCCACTCAGCGCACATTGTACATTGAATGGAGTTCACTCCGACACCCTTCCTGCACACAGCACATGGCCACTTCCCAGTTCTTTCCACCTCACCACATGCTTTACCACTTGCCATCACCTTCGTCTTTCCGAAATTCACCTTCAAACCTTTTGTCTCCATACATTCCTTCCACTTGTTCATCTTTTCCTTCAGTCCATCCATACTTTCCGCAATCAACACCAGATCATCTGCATACAAAAACTCCCACGGTAAACTCTCCTTTACGTTCTGACCAGCACCTCCATCACAGCTACAAATAGTAGTGGACTTAGTACTGACCCCTGATGCACTCTCACCTTCACCTCAAACTCACCACTGTTCCCGTCCTTCGTCTTTACAGCTGTGTGCGCTCCTTTGTACATTGCCATCACTACTCTGATCAACCATTCCTCCACTCCTAACTTCCTCAATGCCCATGTCCATACTTCACGTGGAACCTTATCGAATGCTTTCTCCAGATCAACAAACTCAAGAAACAACTTCTTCCTCTTCTTCATGTACTTCTCCTGCAACTGCCTCACAATAAAGAGTGCGTCTGTCGTTCCTCTTCCTGGCATAAATCCAAACTGCATTTCGTCGATCTTCACCTTCTTCCTTATCCTCCTCTCCAACACCCTTTCCAATACCTTCATTCCATGCTCCAATAACTTTATCGCTCGGTACGAGCCACACTCCAGAGGGTCACCTTTCCCCTTGTATAGAGGGACGAGGGTACTCAGTTCCCAATCCACTGGAATGCGGCCTTCTTTCACCACCAGATTACAGATCTCTGTCATTCTCTTCACACCCCAACTTCCTGCTGCCTTCAACATATCTCCCACAACTCCCGTCGGCCCTCCTGCTTTTCTACTCTTCATGGCTTTTATCGCTTCCTCAACTTCCTTCTCAGTTATCTTCTCTGCCGGTCCTAAAACTGGGTTACTCTCTATGTTGCCACCCCATTCATTCTCTGTATTCAACAGCATTTCCATATATCTTTTCCATCTTCCTTTAATTCCATCTGGGTCCACAACGATTTGTCCCACTTCATCCTTCAAGCAACTCACCCCCATCACATCACACCTCTCTTTCGCTATCTGCTTTGCAATCCTGAATACCATTCTCGGACCCTCTTCCGAATCCAAGCGTTCTCCAAACATTTTCCTGCATGCCTCCTGCGCCTTTGCTACCTCTTTCTTTGCAGCCTTCCTGGCTGCCTTATAACTTTCATGCTCTGCTTTTTCTGCTCCCGTACCCTTTGTCCTCTGCAACTCCTTGAACTTCTTCCTCTTCTCGTCAATCCTCTTTCAAACTTCATCATCCCACCACCATGTTTCCGAGTGCCTCGGTGGTCCTTTTGTCCATCAACATGCCTCACAAACGGCTCCCAACAGACTATCTTTCATTGACATCCATCCACGTTCAAGCTCAACCACATCATCCTCTACCCTACTCAGCCTCTCTTTTAATGCCTCCCTTACTGTCACCTGTTTCAACCTCCACACCTTCATTCTCGGTTGGTACTTCACCCGCCGAGCTCTCCTCGCACCTTTTACCCTTATGTCGCAGACAACCAAGTGGTGCTGTGAAACAGCCTCCTCCCCCGGGATCACCTTTGTGTCCCGGAGGTGCCCCCTATCTCGCCTATGCACCATCAGGTAGTCAACGGTTGTCGTCGACCCACCTGACGTGTATGTAACAAGCTTATTGTCCCCTTTCTGGAACTGAGTGTTACAAATCAACAAATCAGCTCCATCAGCAAACTCCAAAATCCTTTCACCTTCTCCATTTCTCACACCATATCCGTAACCCCCATGAACTCCCTCAAAACCGTCCATCCTCCTTCCCACATGTCCATTTAGGTCTCCTCCTACCACAACAACTTCTTCATCTTTCACGTTTTCCATCAGCTTCTCTATCGCACACCAGAACTTGTCCTTCTCTTCATCGCCCCGACCAACCTGCGGAGCATATCCCGAGATGACGTTCACCAAGAGCTTTCCAATCATCATTTTCACCATCATCAACCTATCACTCACTCTAGTCACACTCACCACACTGTCTACAAACCCCTCAGAAAACAGGACTCCAACACCATTCACGCCCTCCGGGCACCCTTGCCACACAAACTTGTATTTCTGTCCTTGCCTACCCTTCACTATTCTCACACCACTTCCCTTCCATCTCGTCTCTTGCACACAACATATGTCCACTCTTCTTCTTTTTTAAAATTTTATTATTATTATTATTATTATTATTATTATTATTACACTGAATCGAGGCTCGTGAAAGAGCTAACATTTACTTCACAAACAAATCAACCAGACAAACAAAATATATAAAAAGAGGGAGCGGAAGACAAGATGGGGAGAGAAGGGGAAGCACACAAACACAACATTTGAGAGCAGGGAGATGTGTGGAAGGGGGAGGGCTTGGGGGTTGGAGGCGCGGGAAGGGGGGGGGGGGGGTGGAAGGGAGAAGTATAAAACACAAGGACACCAAGGACTTCCAGGACAGAAGTTGGTATTTCAAAAAAGGGGAATTGGGGTGAAATTAGCGGGGGTAGAAAAGATCAAGGTTTTGGATGGGGGAAGATGAGAGATGGTGGTGAACAGCTGTTTTAAAGACCTGGAGGGTGGAGTGGGATTGAAGAGAGTGAGGGAGTTTGTTCCAGAGGCGGTAGAAAAGAGGAATGAAGGTGTGAAGGTGAGCAGAGAGTCTTGATTTTGGCAGTTTAACCATAAGAGGGTTGCAGGCAGATCTTGTGCGACCTGTAGGAATATTTGCAGGACAGAGCCCAGAGAGAGCTGGGTGGGCAAGGCCAGAGAGGAGTCTGTAGAAGACGGAAAGACCACCAACCTGCCTGCGGTGAGTGAGTGAGAGGCCCTTGGAGTTAGCTTCATCGCGGGAGGTTCCAATGATTCTGAATGCTTTGGTTTCAACAGCGTGAAGACGAGCGAGGTGTGAGGCAGGAGCACCAGCCCAGAGGGGAGAGCAGTATTCCATTGAGCTGCGGATTTAAGCCTTGTATGTGGTGAGGAGCTCAGGTGTGCCAAGGAAGGACTTCGCACGACGGAGGATGCCCAGTCGGCGACTGGCTTTGGAGGCCAGATTTGAAATGTGGTTTTCCCAGGAAAGATCATGGCAGATAGTGAGACCCAAAAGCTTGAGTGACAGAACTTCTTGGAGAGGATTATTCAGAAAGTGGATGTGAGGGTTGTCCAGTCGGTCTTTTCGGAGAGACATCGTAAGAGTGTGAGATTTGTCAGGATTGAAAGACATGTTCCACTTGTTTGCCCAGTCTGTGATTTTGTCCAGGTCTGCAGAGAGTGAGGAGGCTGCAGACTGCCAATCTGACGGATGAAGAATGGAGCAACAGAGAGTAGAGTCATCAGCAAAGAGATAGAGAGGATTTTCAAGAGAGTCAGAGAGATCATTGATGAAGACCAGAAAAAGCACAGGGCCCAGAACACTGCCTTGGGGAACTCCAGCCTGAACAGGAAGAGGAGATGAGAGAAACCCATTCATGGCCACACGTTGACTACGACTAGAGAGGAAGTCCGCCAGCCATGCATGGAGATTTCCATGGATACCAAAAGAGGAGAGTTTGGTGAGCAGAGCGGGGTGCCAGACCGTATCGAAGGCACGTGATATGTCAAGGGAGACTGCTCTAATTTCCTGTTTGGCATTGAGGACCTCCATTCATTGTTGAGAATGCAGAAGCAGCATGTCCAGAGCAGAGTGACCAGGTCTGAAACCAAATTGATGATCAGAGATCAAGCCATTGGAGAAGAGGAAAGATTTCATATCTGAAGCAATGATGGATTCCATGACTTTGCTGATAATTGGGAGAAGGCTGATTGGTCTGTAGTTGCTGGGAGCTGTTTTTGCACCTTTTTTGTGCAAAGCGGTGATGTTGGCAGATTTCCAAGCAGATGGAAGATGACCTTGAGCAAAAGAGAGGGTGAAGAGAACAGAGAGAGTGAGTGAAAGAGCGGAAGAACAGGATTTTAGGACCCGTGGGCTGATGCCGTCAGGTCCAGTTGGAGAATCAGAGTCGAGGATTGACAGAAACTTTTCCACCTTGTCAGGAGGAAAGGACACAGAGTCCAGGAGCAGCTGGGTACGGTGGGTACAGAGAGGGATGAGTTTGGGACACAAGATTTAGAGGCAAACACAGAGTTGAAGCATTCAGCTTTTTCACGTGCGGCGTCAGCCGTGTGGCCATTTGAGGTGAGGGAGGGGATGGAGGGGGAACAAACACCAGAAACAGATTTGACCAGACACCACCAGGATTTGGAAGAGGGAGACAGATAAGAGAGTTCGGTCCTGAGAACGGAGAGATATTGTTTCCTGGCTCTCCTGAGGGTGGGGACACATTTGTTTCGGGCTTTGTGAAAGGAAATGAGATTTCCTTCCGTTGGATTTGCTTTCCAGGAGACGAAAGCAAGTTGTTTCTGGGCAATAGCCTCACCACAAGATTCCGTGTACCATGGACGGGAGGAAGGGTATGACAACTGAAGACGAGATGGGATAAATCTGTGCATGAGAGAGAGCAATTTACTTTGGAAGAATTCCCAGGATGAGTTGATGTCAGAGGCGGTAGAGATGGGAGACCAGTCCAGATGATTGATGGCTGCTTGAAGACCGTGCCAGTTGGCCTGAGTGAAATGCCAGACTCGTCGATGCTGAGGAGGCTCTCTGAGAATGGTCAGAGAGATGTCCACTTTAACAAGCACATGATCAGAAGAGCCGATTGGAGCAGAAGAAGAGCAGCAGACATTTTCACGGAAGTTAGTCATAACCAAGTTCAGAAGAGAAGATGCTCCGTTGACTGAGATCCGGGTCGGGAAATTGACAGATTGTGTCAGTCCCAGTGAGTCACAGAAGTCCTTTGCTGAAGAGCCATGGCTGGTGAGCAGGTACCCACACCCAGCCAACTGGCATGGTGACAGTTGAAATCACCACATATGAGGAATAGAGAGTTGGGATGGGTAGATAGAAGCTGGTCCATATTATCGGACAGCGAGATGTAGATGGAGTCATCACTGTTTGGTGGACGGTACAACACACATATGAACAAAAGGTGGGAGCGAAGGGGAAGCCGTAGCCAAAGGTATTCCTGGGGGTTAGGTGGAGAGAGGGCAGTGCAGGGCGAGTGAGGAAGAGAGTTTTTTTTATAAAGATAGCAACCCCACCTCCAGGACTAGGCTCAGGTCTATCATACCGGAGGAGGGAGTAACCTGGGAGAGATACCAAGGAATCAGAGACATCATGAAGGAGGAAAGTTTCTGTTAAGCAGATCACGTCTGGTTTGTCAGAAGCAACCTGTATGGAGAGATCAGTCAAGTTTGAGAGAAGGCCCTGGATGTTTGAGGTCCATACTGTTAAGGAAGAGGAAGGGGGAGCATCAAATACAGAACAGGGGGGGGGGGGGGGGGAGCGGTAGGGTAAGATGTGGAAGAGGAGGAAGAGGTAGTGAGAGCTGTTGAAGGTGTGTCAGAGATTTCAGAATAGCTTGGAGAAAGGGAAGAATGGGGCGGACAAAAGGTTTGCTGGTGATTGGGTGAGGCGCAGTGAGGTGTTATTTGAGGAGGGGGAAGAGTGAGGCAGAAGTTTGAGGGAGATGAAGGTGAAAGTTGGAAGGTTGAAGAAGCGGGGAGGATGCTTTGAGGAGGAGGGGTGACAGGGGAGTCTCGGAGGGGAGGAACGAGGGAGAGTCTCGGAGGGGAGGGGTGTGGGGGGAGTTTAGGAGGGAACGGGCAAGGGGGGAGATTTGAAAGGGATGGGTGATGGGGAAGATTTGGAGGGGAGGGGCAAGGGGGAAGATTTGAAAGAGATGGGTGATGGGGATGATTTGGAGGGGAGGGGCAAGGGGGTAGATTTAGAGGGGAGGGGTGATGGGGAAGTTTTGGAGGGGAGGGGTGATGGGGAAGTTTTGGAGGGAAGGGGTGATGGGGAATATTTGGAGGGGAAGGGCAAGGGGGAAGATTTGAAAGGGATGGGTGATGGGGAAGATTTGGAGGGGAGGGGTGAGATTGGATTTTGAAAAGTGTACGATTAATGGGAAACGAACATTTATTGCAAAATGAGTTTCTTGAGACATTCGAGTCAAAAATACGTTTGAGGACGCTGAAGGATGGCTGGAGTGCTGGAGAGTTTAGGGAATGAATGAAAGATGCACTGAAAAAGATGGAATTTTTTTTTGGAATGAATAGATTTGGTGAGCAAGTCGAAAGCATCCTTTTATAGAAGAAGAAGAAAAAGGTGTTTTCGAATACGACAGAATACAGTTCTTCAGGGGACAGATTAAACATTTTTTAACAACGTGATCACGTGATCACAAACAATGTGGTCGAAGAACGAACGAACAAATAAAAACGAACAAACGGATAAGAACAGAGAAGGGAAAAAAAATTTGGGTTTTTTTTTTGAGGAGATTTTAAAACAAGGAAGTATGGGGTGAAAAGACCGGGAAAACCAGAGACCGAAAGTAATTGCAGCGCGATCGAAGAACCGCTGAGACAAAAACAAAGCCTCAAGCCAAGGTCGGACACGGTAGCCTACTACACTCGGCCTCAGAATACGCGACACGAAAGAACCGACGATTCTGTACACAGGTATGAAAAACCAACACCGAGAATCCTATTAAAGACACCCCAATAGGTACATACACCGAAAGAAAGATACAGTTTCGACAAAAACACAATTGTGAAAAATTACTTAACTTCGAAAGCGTGCGAGCAGGGACAGCTTTGAAGAGACGTGACCTCCAATCTTGCGCATGCACCAATAATTCTGACCTATACTTCCACCACTTCTCCTGATCTCCCTGTCATTGTCCCTACATTCCATGTCCCAAACCTTAGAAACCGATCTCCACTTCGGGCTGTACCCTGCCCATATGTAGTTGTAATTGTCATGGTTCTCTTTTTGAGGCAATGTTTTTTATGGCCGGATGCCCTTCCTGACGCCAACCCTCTTTGTCGCCTCTTACGACACGCAAGGATACGGTGTCCCTATTCTAACCAGGGTACACACCGGGATTAGTGTATTGTTATATAAAGTAATTTATGATTAAGTTATTAGTTTGTGTTAAGACTTTAAATAAAAGTCGTAAAGATTAGTTTGAATAAGGATATTGCATTGCTGTGTTGACTAACTAACTGTCTGGACACATCTTTGAGGTTGTGGGTCCATTGATGTTGAGTAATCTACTGATGTGGACCTGCAGTCAGGGTTGTGGATCCGCCGTTTGGAGAGTTGGAGTTTTGGAGTTTTGGAGTTTGGAGAGGCTGAAAGGATCGAAACCTCGATGAAAAACGGTGCCCAGCTGATGATCCGAGCAGTTGGAAAACCAGTCATTTGCTTATAGGTTAAGGTTATAACTTCAAATATCAAATAGCTTTTACAAGTACATAATATATCTACGTATGTGTATTTGTATGGGTGCGGTTATTTGTACATGTGTATGTATATGGATGTATGTATGTGTTCATACAAATATACATATATGTATATATTATATGTCTGTATGTGTGTGTGTAGATAAAGATAGAGACTATAGACATTACGATAGAGCAGTGGATAAAGCATTTGCAGGAGGTAATAAAGTATACATTAATGTATGTCAAAACATAGTACACTTGTCTGTAAAGGATAGTCAATTTTCATGCAGTTTTTCAAAAAGTAAACTCAAAGAAAGTTTTCGATTTCTTCTAAACAACAGTTTCTTTACATTTGGGAACAAGATACTCCAGCAGACAGTGGGCATACCCATGGGTTCAGATCCCAAGATACTTCAGCAGACAGTGGGCATACCCATGGATTCAGATCCCAAGATACTCCAGCAGACAGTGGGCATACCCATGGATTCAGATCCCAAGATACTCCAGCAGACAGTGGGCATACCCATGGGTTCAGATCCCAAGATACTCCAGAGACAGTGGGCATACCCATGGATTCAGATCCCAAGATACTCCAGCAGACAGTGGACATACCCATAGATTCAGATCCCAAGATAATCCAGCAGACAGTGGGCATACCCATGGATTCAGATCCCAAGATACTCCAGCAGACAGTGGGCATACCCATGGGTTCAGATCTCAAGATACTCCAGCAGACAGTGGGCATACCCATGGATTCAGATCCCAAGATACTCCAGCAGACAGTGGGCATACCCATGGATTCAGATCCCAAGATACTCCAGCAGACAGTGGGCATACCCATGGATTCAGATCCCAAGATACTCCAGCAGACAGTGGGCATACCCATGGATTCAGATCCCAAGATACTCCAGCAGACAGTGGGCATACCCATGGGTTCAGATCCCAAGATACTCCAGAGACAGTGGGCATACCCATGGATTCAGATCCCAAGATACTCCAGCAGACAGTGGACATACCCATAGATTCAGATCCCAAGATAATCCAGCAGACAGTGGGCATACCCATGGATTCAGATCCCAAGATACTCCAGCAGACAGTGGGCATACCCATGGGTTCAGATCTCAAGATACTCCAGCAGACAGTGGGCATACCCATGGATTCAGATCCCAAGATACTCCAGCAGACAGTGGGCATACCCATGGATTCAGATCCCAAGATACTCCAGCAGACAGTGGGCATACCCATGGATTCAGATCCCAAGATACTTCAGCAGACATTGGGCATACCCGGCTCCTTTCTACAGATCCCGCCCCTTTCTTTGCAAATTTGTTTCTGCACATGTACGAATTTGATTGGGTCCAGAACATGTGCAGGAATAAATTAGCGACTGCACGAAGATGTGGAAACATCTTCAGGTTCATTGATGATTTGTTCGCAATTAATGATGGATTTGTATTTGATCAGCTTCATGATGATATATATATATATATTATATACAAAGGAACTTGAATTTAAAAAGTAAAACCAAAGTTCCACTTCAGTTTCCTTTTTAGAAATTCAAATTGATATCACTTCAAATTCAAAAGAGTACCAGTTCACTGGTAATTCCCTGTTTGTCATAAAAGGTGACAAAAAGGGTTGGCGGCAGGAAGGGCATCCGGCCGTAAAACATTGCTTCAAAAAGGGGACCAAAAAACAACAACAACAACCACGGTCCCCGAAAAAGGCCAACCCCCGCTTTGCGGGAAAAAATGGCCTCTAAATGTGGTTATTTTTTAATTTTATTTTTTATCCATAACAATAAATTTCATCCCAAATAATTTGATAAACGAGATACTTTTCCATTCCATATTGTCCGAATGCCTTTCTTAGACAGAAACATTCCTAAAAAGCTATTTTATGGTACGGTTGCATGTGAAATAATTAGGACTGTGAGAGCAACCACACACAGCCTTGAACTTGTCAATAGATTACAAGTCAGACGTGTGTTAGCATAGGGAGCTACAGTTGGCAGATGAAAACAAGTTTTCTTTAATATCACAAAAAGACACCAAATCGAATTGGTAAAATATGATACGACTCGTAAAAATATTATTCATGAGATCTTTATACAGTACAATATAAGAATTAAATATACTACAAGTCAATGTTGCTAGGAATCAGTGGTTGCTAGGATACGGCAGCATGCCAAAAACCGTTATAGGTGACAGTTTGAACATTCGAAATACAGTTTGATCGAGAGGTAGGTGGTGTGGTCATGCTGGTTGGTAGATATGGTTTATTTAAGGTAAGATGTGCATGATTTAATGATATCATATTATCGAGTGTAATAGTGGGGCAACTTAGCATAACAATTGTGCATTTTTTGAGGAAAGCACCAAATTTAGCACACGAGTAGACGATCATATTGTTACGGATCTCTGTTACGGACCGCGGATAAGATGTTGGTTTGCCGAGCGGATGGCCCCGCGGCCCTAACAGTTACCCCGACTAACCCGATTCCCGAACGTTGGCCGGATCGCGCCACAGGTATTCAATAGGGAAAAGACAAAGGCGACACGGATTGGAAGAAGAAGAAGAAGACAAAAAGGTTGGAAATACGACTAAATTTATTCCTACTATTTACACGCTCAAAGTAACTAAGGAGAAGGAAGGATAATAAAATAATATACAGAAGAATCAGAGACACAGTGCAATTATTAGCTTACCTACAGTCTTAATTAAACCCAGGACAGAACAAACAAAAGACAGACTCACGCGTGGAATGATGATAGGAATGGCAGGAGGTGGATGGCTGGAGGGGGAGGAAGGTTCAGCTGGACCCGCAGCACGGTCGGGTCGGGGATTAGCAGCCGCCGCCCTTTCTCGATCGGCGCGTTTAACAGCCGCCGTTCCTCTTCCGATCGGCGCGTTTAGCAGCCGTCGTTCCTTCGCGGCCCTGCTCAAAAACTGCCGTCAAGGCCCCCAAGCTGCTGTGGCTGAAGCTGCTGTGGCTGCTGCTGCTGTGGCTGAAGCTGCTGTGACTGAACTTGCGGTGGCTGGAGCTGCTCTTTTAGGGATCCCTTACTCAACTCTTCTCGTACTCAACTCAACTCTTCTCGTACTCAGTCCAACCACTCAACTCAACAACTCCTCAACTCCCTTGCTTAGTCCAACCACGTCTCTTTGCATGTCTCCCGTTTGGTCCAACCACGCACTCGGTTCTTGCGCGCGCGCTTTTATAGCGCCTCAGGCGATCAAGCCGCCGGCCTTCAGGACACGCCCTTCGGTGAGCTCGCTTCGGCCCTGATTGGTGGGCACATCAAGCCGCCGGCCTTCAGGACACGCCCTTCGGTGAGCTCGCTTCGGCCCTGATTGGTGGGCACAGGCCCTCTGACTCCACCCTTGATGACGATGGGCGGGCACGCCCTTCTTCCCCGAGCTGAGCACATGCTTAATGGCGGCTATTGTAGTTGGCAGTAGAAGTTTTGGGAGTGGGAATGGGGAATGAAAGGTGACTTGGGTCAGGTTAAATGTAGAGGGAACTACACCTACGTGCCACACTAAAAGTTAAAGTTATAGGCTCGGGCCGTGCCTAAGAGGAGGAGGGTGCAGTGTTGTGGATATGAGAATGGTTTTTTTTTTTTGTTGTTGTTGTGTAAATTGTTGTAAATTACGTTACTTTATTTACAAAACTAACCCAGGACCTATGATTGTTCTTTTTGGGGGGGAAGACAGTCTGCTCTGCATCGACGCACCACGAAGCACCCAAAACGCACCAACACACCCTCAACACACCCTATCTTATTTCACTTGGTGCAATGGAGTGTCATCTTAATGGAAGACAAGGCCTTACCCGAATACACATAATAAGGAAATAAGCTACTGAACAGGGATATTACGGTGTCCTTCATGTATGCTTTATGGAACTAACTACGGGAACGCCCTTTGACCTTTATACAACACTGGAGTAAGGAGGGCGATATTTTACAACAATTTACACAACAACAACAAAAAAAAAAAAACCATTCTCATATCCACAACACTGCACCCTCCTCCTCTTCGGCACGGCCCGAGCCTATAACTTTAACTTTTAGTGTGGCACGTAGGTGTAGTTCCCTCTACATTTAACCTGACCCTGAGTGCGACCGTTTTAAAACATAAATAAATATGTCCCGCTGCTCCATTGCACCCTACCTAACAGACTTATGCCCACAGCTAACCGAATTGCGGAATGGTCTTCAAACTGTACATCGACGGTGGGGAGCATTATTTACAGTGACGTTACTTTATTTACAAAACTAACCCAGGACCTGTGATTGTTCTTTTTGGGGGGGGGGAAGACAGTCTGCTCTGCATCGACGCACCACGTAGCACCCAAAACGCACCAACACACCCTCAAGCACAAATCGGTGCACAGTCATCATTGTTCAATAAAATAAAAACAACAAACAAACCCCTAACCCTGCTGGTGGTCTCTTGCTCTTCGGCTCCCTCTGCTGGCTATTACTATCTTCCAGATGTTGTCATCTTCTTTGCTGGCGGCCTATTTGCAATAAAACTTGCCCAAACGTGTCCATTTTTTATTTATTTATGGCCCACAGGGGCCGACTAGTGTGGTTCACCTGTGGGGCATCGGTGCCCTGTGGCCAAGGTCCGCCAGCAAGATCTCGGGCCTTCATGGCCGGTTCCAGCAGAGGGGCCATGCCCCAACCCATGGGATCCATAAGTGGTGCTCAGCCACAGACATGTGGTCCATAAGGTGGTGCATCGATGCAGACAGCTGGTTCTGGGAGTTCCGGGCGCACAATGGCGGACTCATGCACGCTCCCCTCGGCGCCCAGTGGCGCACAGGTCCTCATGTGGGAGACAAAAGGGGAAAAGACAGATGAGCGAGAGGGGTAAGGTCACAAGGGTACACATCAAACAAGGCAATGCAAGGTGAAGTGCGTACGGAGAGCGAAGTGAGAAAGCTCGTCCCTACCGTACGTCACCCCCCCTGTCACCTACTCTACCCTTGCCCTTACCCCATATTTACAAAAATCTACACATTTACAAATTCGTCGCTAATGTCACGTCTTCCCCATATTTCCCCTATACCAAATTCGTTCCCACAATCCCTCTATCCAAAATTTGCCATCACCCAATTCATCATCAATCCTCATAAGGAGGGAGAGATGGAACAACAAGCACAATGTCACACCCACGTCATGATGCGTCTCACATTCCAAACATTTGCATCATAAAAATAATAAAACATGGCATGGTGTGGAGTTACGTCTCCTCAGGTGAGTGGATGTAGATTGGTGCGAGGAGATTTCCATCCTAACTATTCTCTAAATGACATTAACACACTTTACACCACCCGGGGTCTTTCCCTGCCAATCCATTGGCCAACTTACACTATGGGTTCTAAAAACCAATTCCCATTGACCAAACTGTGGTGCTTCTCAATTTGGGGTCTCACTCCCCCGATTCATCTCCCGGTGCCCTTGCACAATTTCCGGGCTGGGTCGTGTAGCTCTCCCAGCAGGTCTACCCACCTGCACACCTCCACCACTGCAGTTGCCACCCGAGCTTACCTAGCTCCTCACCCTAACCTATCTAATTGGGGAAGGCACCTCCTGGCTCTGTCACCCCTCGGTGCCCTCTGGCACTGGGCTACCCGGGTCCGTCCTCCGGATCCTCGGGCCCCATCCACAACAACTCTACCGGCTCCCAGAGCCCACCTGCGGCCTCACCTGGCCGACATCCTCACAGTGGTGGAGTGCCCAAACCAACTACACACACTAACAGGCTACACGCCCAGCCATTTCCACAACACTAATACACCCATCCAAATACCATTCTTTCACCCGCACCACAGATGCCAATATCCAACCACAATTTACCTGTACCCTCTACCTAACACTTACACTACCCTCCCCGGGTATTCGTGATGGGGGTCCATCCTTCCCCCATTCACACCTTTGCACCATCCACTCCACTCCATAGTTTCCACCATACTCAATCCACGACCATCCATTCCAATACTCCATATATTCCACACTCCATGTATTCCACACTCCATGTATTTCACACAACCATTCTCCATACACCTGTTGTTGCACACCTGTGCAATCACACCTGGTGCCACCTGCACCCTCCTTCCTTCCTGGACCATTTGGTCAGCACAACTCACATCACTATCACTCACTCATACACTGCTCCATACACCTGTTCAGTTGCACACCTGTGCAATCACACATTTTAACCATACACACGGCATCATCTAATCTACCTGTTGCCCTGCTAACTTAGTGCTCCCCGTCTCCCCTTTAAACTAAGCACATACCACGTCATTATCATCCACACTAATCTACCTGCGTCCCCACTACAGGTATCATTGTCACTACCTAATCTTACCGTTACCTAAGGTCATCTTCTCTAGATCCCTACACACTATATCCTAACCCTCCCGGGCTAGTTTTCACTGCCAACCCCATAAATCTAGTGCTCCTTTGCCCCCGCTGTGAGAGATGGCAGAGTTGCCATCCCATCACATCGGGTATCTCTCACTATAAATTTTGCTCGTCCAAATTCAACAAATCCAAAATTTGCCAATCACTACCCATCATCTGCCAATCATCACTGCCAATCCTTTGCCAATCATCAAATTTTGCTTTTTCTAATTTCGGGGCCAAAACACTATCCTCGTCATCAGTCTACTCACTAGTGCCTCTCGGTGCGCCAGTTCATCTCTAAAGCTCGGCTTCGTAAAGCCGAGCAATGAATGCGGGTTGTTTGGTGCCGGCGGCTGGATGCGTCCGGCACTCGGTGCAGGGAAGGACGCTTACCCGGGCCGAGATCCCACGCACCATCTCGGCACAGAGCCGTCCAATGGCCCGATCTCGACCTGCCGGAACGCCTCAGCAAAAAGGGGTCGCCATGACGACCCTTCCTATTGGGCTGCCCGCTCCGCCTAGTGGAGCACGGACGCGGCCGTTCCGAGCGAGGCCCAGCGTGGATCGTGTACGGTGGTTCTTTCGAAACCGCCGTGGTTCGGATCCCCGCTGGTCCTCGCGGCATGCGAAGCTGCCCGGCGCGCACCGAGGGCCCGATTCGGCTATACGTCGCTCTAACCGCTAACCCGGTTATCGTCGATGCTCCACTTGCATGCTCACACCCCGCAGCCCGTTCCTTGCTCATACATCCAGCCGTCTCCATGCTCTTGGTCATTGCACCTTCCCTGACACACCCAGGTACACTCATTCCGCTCACAGACTTTGTCACACACCTGACCACCGCACACGTTGGCACACACTCGTCGTTCGCACACCTCACCAACACACCTCTTCGCACCCCCTCCGCGGTCACCTCCTCTGTGACAACCACAGGTGTGCTCTCACTTGCACACCCAACCACGTGCCTCACTACCAATTCCAGTGTGCATTCCCATACGCGCTCTACCATTCCAGGTGTGCATCCCTCCATTCCAGGTGTACATTCTCTCTCACCTGCCACAACCAACTCACGCGCCGTGTCACTCTTACTACTCTTACCTCCACTCTCGGTCGCACATTCACCCTTACTCTCGACAGCGCACTCTTTCCTCATGCACCCGTCCGTTACACACCTTTCTCGCGCATCCTCCTGCGCACTCTCTCCCGTTACACCCTCCGTAACACTCACCACAGGTGTGCATGCTTCCGTTACATCCCCTGTAACACTCACCACAACGCGCTTCCATGTGCTCCCTCGCACACGCGCTACGACCAACTCACTCTCGACAGCACACTCACTCCTGCCTCGGCGCACACTTTTTCCTCACACACCCCAGAGTCGGACATTCTTGCACACCTCTTTCGTACACCGTACCTGTCGCACACTTCACCAACGGCCTCTCACGAACATCCGGATCCAAACCAACCCCCAAGCCGACTGAAGCTCCCCTCACATCATATACATCTCCGCATATATCGCCACTCACCTTGGCACCTCGTCTCCGCACCTCCTTCGCCACCTGCAAACTCTTTATTTGGTTAGCGAGCACATCATCACGATTTGAGCACCGACCTTGTACATATTCCATCACTTCCTCCTTCATCTCCCTCTTAGTTTCCCTCCGTCTCTTCTTAATTTCACTCACCTCCTCTTCCACTTCCTCTAACTTTTGCTTCACCTCTTTTATTTCCCGGTGTGTCTCCTCAATTTCGTCCTCTAAGGCCACCTTGACTGTCTCTATGTGCGTCCTCACCTCCCGGTCCTTCGTCTCCATCACTTCTGTCACCTCGTCCAACTTCTTCGTCAACCCCTCATGTACCATCTGACATTCCTTCTTCGTCGCTATCAAGTCGTCCTTGATGTCTCTTTGTGTCGCTTTTAACCCTCCTAGTACCGCAGTGTTCTTTTGTACCTGCTCCACTAACTCCGTCTGTCCCACCGTCAGCTGTTCCACCTCCTGCGTCAGGTCCTCTATGCCCCCTTGTAACCTTGCCGTCCCATTTCTCACCTCTTTCTCCATACGCTTCTCACCTCTTTCTCCATACGCTTCTCACCTCTTTCTCCATACGCTTCTCACCTCGCCTTACCTCCTCCATCTCCTCCATCTCTTTTGTAGATGCCACCCTCATCTGTCCCAATTCATCCCTCTGAGCATCCAATTTACCTTCTAACCCGATTTTCACCTCCTCTATCTGGTTCCCCATCCGTTTGATTTCCCGGGCGGATTGCTCCCCTACTTCCCGCAATTTGCCTTCCATCCTATCTTCTAGCCCCCTTAACCCATTTTTCACCCCTTCTATCGGATTCTCCTGGGCAGCCATTCTATTTTCCACCCCCGTTAACCCATTTTCACCTCTTTTATCCCGTTGTCTAACCCCTCAAATTTATTGTCTAGCCCCCCGATTTTTCCATCGAGCCCCCCCATTTGGCTTCCCATCCTATCCATTTTTGCATTCAGTTGGGTCAAGAATAATCTGAGGTCAAACCCGGTTTGCCCAGCATCCCCAGCCGCTACCGCGGGCTCGCCCTCCGCGGCGCCGCCATTTTGGGACCCTTCAACCACGTGCGCGAGAGCGCCATTTTGTGCGCCTGATACTCCCTCAACCACCTCCTCATTGCTCCCCTCCATTTCTTCCCTCTGATCCTGGGTTACCCCTAACCCCTCTTCTAGTTCCCCCACCGGCATCCGATTGCCTTGACTAGCCATGGCGCGATTTCAAAATTCGGGTTTTTTAACACAAAACAAATTTCGGCATCTCGTAATTTTGAGCGCGTTAAGCGCGCTTCGGGTCCGATCCCGCTCCCGACACCAATTGTTACTGCCAATAGTACAATTGGTGTTCCAAAATTTGGGCTAAATAAATTTAGTCCCAGGTTCGAATCCCACTCCTGACACCAATTGTTACAGACCGCGGATAAGATGTTGGTTTGCCGAGCGGATGGCCCCGCAGCCCTAACAGTTACCCCGACTAACCCGATTCCCGAACGTTGGCCGGATCGCGCCACAGGTATTCAATAGGGAAAAGACAAAGGCGACACGGATGGGAAGAAGAAGAAGAAGACAAAAAGGTTGGAAATACTACTAAATTTATTCCTACTATTTACACGCTCAAAGTAACCAAGGAGAAGGAAGGATAATAAAATAATATACAGAAGAATCAGAGACACAGTGCAATTATTAGCTTACCTACAGTCTTAATTAAACCCAGGACAGAACAAACAAAAGACAGACTCACGCGGGGAATGATGATAGGAATGGCAGGAGGTGGATGGCTGGAGGGGGAGGAAGGTTCAGCTGGACCCGCAGCACGGTCGGGTCGGGGATTAGCAGCCGCCGCCCTTTCTCGATCGGCGCGTTTAACAGCCGCCGTTCCTCTTCCGATCGGCGCGTTTAGCAGCCGCCGTTCCTTCGCGGCCCCTGATCAAAAACTGCCGTCAAGGCCCCCAAGCTGCTGTGGCTGAAGCTGCTGTGGCTGAAGCTGCTGTGACTGAACTTGCGGTGGCTGGAGCTGCTCTTTTAGGGATCCCTTACTCAACTCTTATACTCAACTCAACTCTTCTCGTACTCAGTCCAACCACTCAACTCAACAACTCAACAACTCCCTTGCTTAGTCCAACCACATCTCTTTGCACGTCTCCCTTTTGGTCCAACCACGCACTCGGTTCTTGCGCGCGCGCTTTTATAGCGCCTCAGGCGATCAAGCCGCCGCCCTTCAGGACACGCCCTTCGGTGAGCTCGCTTCGGCCCTGATTGGTGGGCACAGGCCCTCTGACTCCACCCTTGATGACGATGGGCGGGCACGCCCTTCTTCCCCGAGCTGAGCACATGCTTAGTGGCGGCTATTGTAGTTGGCAGTAGAAGTTTTGGGAGTGGGAATGGGGAATGAAAGGGAATCTATCTTATTTCACTTGGTGCAATGGAGTGTCATCTTAATGGAAGACAAGGCCTTACCCTAATACACATAATAGGGAAATAAGCTACTGAACAGGGATATTACGGTGTCCTTCATGTATGCTTTATGGAACTAACTACGGGAACGCCCTTTGACCTTTATACAACACTGGAGTAAGGACGGCGATATTTTACAACAATTTACACTACAACAACAAAAAAAAAAAACCATTCTCATATCCACAACAATATCATATTATCGAGTGTAATAGTGGGGCAACTTAGCATAACAATTGTGCATTTTTTGAGGAAAGCACCAAATTTGGCACACTAGTTGACTATCATATTGTTACGGATCTCAACGTCGGCCCCTCTTCCCCTTATCAAGGGGGGGATTAATCCCCTTGTCTGTGACTGACCGACGACCGACGTGGTCCTCGAAGTTACAACGTCCTTACCGGAGCGACGGTAGGTAGGGTCCGTAGGCCTAGGGGTTCACTACTTACCTAATTACTGCCGCCAGCCGGGAACGAGGGAATAACTTCTTTTTTTTTCTTCTTTTTTTCTTTTTTTTTGTATACAAGATCGAGGCTCGTGAAAGAGCTAACATTAATCACACAAAAAGACAAACCGACACACAAAACACAAAAAAAGGGGAGCGGCAGACAAGATGGGGAGGGAGGGGGAAGGACACAAACACAACATTTGAGAGCAGGGACATCGGGAGGACTTGGGGGGAGGTGGGAGAGGAATAAAACATATGAACACTGCAAGGACTCTGGGGTGAATTACCGGGGGTAGAAAAGATCAAGGTTTTCGATGGGGGAAGATAAGAGATGGTGGTGAACAGCTGTTTTAAAGACCTGGAGGGAGGAGTGGGATTGAAGGGAGTGGGGGAGTTTGTTCCAGAGGCGGGAGAAAAGGGGAATGAAAGAGTGAAGGTGAGCAGAGAGCCTAGACTTTGGCAGTTTAACCATAAGAGGGTTGCAGGCAGATCTCGTGCGACCTGAAGGAATATTGGGGGGACAGAGCACAGAGAGAGCTGGGGGAGCAAGGCCGGAGAGGAGTCGGTAGAAGACAGAAAGACCACCAACCTGCCTGCGGTGAGTGAGTGAAAGGCCCTCGGATTTGACTACATCGCAGGAGATTCCAATGATTCTGAAAGCTTTGGCCTCAACAGCGTGAAGCCGAGCAAGGTGTGAGGCAGGAGCACCAGCCCAGAGGGGGGAACAGTATTCCATTGAGCTGCGGATGAAAGCCTTGTATGTGGTGAGGAGCTCAGGTGTGCCAAGGAAGGACTTCGCACGACGGAGGATGCCCAGTCGGCGACTGGCTTTGGAGGCCAGCTTGGAAATGTGGTTTTCCCAAGAAAGATCATGGCAGATAGTGAGACCCAAAAGCTTGAGCGACAGAACTTCTTGGAGAGGATTGTTGAGAAAGTAGATGGGAGGGTTGTCCAGTCGGTCCTTTCGGAGAGACATTGTAAGAGTGTGAGATTTGCCAGGATTGAAAGACATGTTCCACTTGTTTGACCAGTCTGTGATTTTGTCCAGGTCTGCAGAGAGTGAGGACGCTGCAGACTGCCGATCTGAGGGATGAGGAATGGAGCGGCAGATAGTGGAGTCATCAGCAAAGAGATAGAGAGGATTTTCCAGAGAGTCTGAGAGATCATTGATGAAGACCAGAAATAGCACAGGGCCCAGAACACTACCTTGGGGAACTCCAGCCAGAACAGGAAGGGAAGATGAGAGAAATCCATTCAGGGCCACACGTTGCCTACGACCAGAGAGGAAATCCGCAAGCCATGAGTGGAGATTTCCCTGAATACCATAGGAGGTGAGTTTGGTGAGCAGAGCTGGGTGCCAGACCGTATCGAAGGCACGTGATATGTCAAGTGAGACAGCTCTGATTTCCTGTTTGGCATTGAGGACCTCCATCCATTGTTGAGACAGCAGAAGCAACATGTCCAGAGTAGAATGACCTGGTCTGAATCCAAATTGATGATCAGAGATCAAGCCATTGGAGAAGAGGAAGGATTTGATATCTGAAGCAATGATGGATTCCATGACTTTGCTGATAATTGGGAGCAGGCTGATTGGTCTGTAGTTGCAAGGATCTGTTTTTGCACCTTTTTTGTGTAAAGCGGTAATGTTTGCTGATTTCCAAGATGCTGGCAGATGACCTTGAGCAAAAGAGAGGGTGAAAAGAACAGAGAGAGGGTGAGATAGAGCGGCAGAGCAGGATTTTAGGACCCGAGGGCTGATGCCATCTGGTCCAGTTGCAGAATCAGCGTCGAGGTTTGATAAAAACTTCTCCACCTTGTCAGGAGAGAAGGATACAGAGTCCAGGAGCAGTTGGGTTCGACTGGGAAAGGTGGGAACAGAGAGAGATGGGTTTGGGACACAAGATTTTGAGGCAAACACAGAGTTGAGGCATTCGGCTTTGTCACATGCGGTGTCAACTGTGTAGCCATTTGAGGTAAGGGAGGGGATGGAGGGGGAACAAACACCAGAAACGGATTTGACCAGACGCCACCAGGATTTGGAGGAAGGAGACAGGTTTGAGAGTTCAATCTTGAGTGTGGAGAGATAGTGCTTCCTGGCACTCCTGAGGGTAGAAACACACTCGTTTCGAGCTTGGTGGAAGGAACTGAGATTGCCTTCAGTTGGATTTGCCTTCCAAGATGCAAAGGCAAGTTGTTTCAGGGCAACTGCCTCACCACAAGATTCAGTGTACCATGGACGGGAGGAAGGGTAAGACAACTGAAGACGAGATGGGATAAATCTGTGCATGAGAGAAAGCAGTTTGCTTTGGAAGAATTCCCAGGAAGAATTGATGTCAGAGGCATTAGAGATGGGAGACCAGTCCAGTTGATTGATGGCTGCTTGCAGACCGTGGCAGTCGGCCTGAGTGAAATGCCAGACTCGTCGACGCTGAGGAGGCTCTCTGAGAATGGCCAAAGAGATGTCCACTTTAACAAGCACATGATCAGAAGAACCTATTGGAGCAGAAGAAGAGCAGCAGACATTTGCAGGGAAGTTAGTCATAACCAAGTCCAGAAGAGAAGATACTCCATTGACTGAGATCCGGGTCGGGAAATTGACAGATTGTGTCAGTCCCAATGAGTCGCAGAAGTCCTTTGCTGAGGTGCCATGGCTGGTGAGAGATGAACCCACACCCAGCCAGCTGGCATGATGACAGTTGAAGTCGCCACATATGAGGAAGAGAGAGTTTGGATGAGTTGATAGAAGTTGGTCCATGTTGTCCGACAGAGAAATGTAAATGGAGTCATCGCTGTTTGGAGGACGGTACAGAACACATATGAACAAAAGGTGGGAGCGGAGAGGAAGCCGTAGCCAGAGGTACTCCTGTGGGTGGGGTGGAGAGAGGGCAGTGCAGGGAGAGTGAGGAAGAGAGTTTTTGATAAAGATAGCCACCCCACCACCAGGACGAGGCTCAGGTCTATCGTACCGGAGGAGGGAGTAACCAGGAAGAGATATTAAGGAATCAGAGACATCTTGAAGGAGGAAAGTTTCTGTTAAGCAGATCAAGTCTGGATTTTCAGAAGCAACCTGAATGGAGAGATCAATCAGGTTTGAGCGAAGGCCCCGGATGTTTGAGGTCCATACCATTAGTGAGGAGAGAGGGGGAGCATCGGGTGCAGGACAGGGGAGGGGAGGGGTAGGGTCAGATGAAGGGTGAGAGGGGGATGTAGGAAGAGCAGTTGAAAGTGTGTCAGAGATTACAGAAGAGTTACAAGAAAGGGAAGGATGAGGAGGATGAAAGGTTTGATGGTGATGGAATGAGGCACAGTGAGAGTTTGATTGAGGGGGGGCAGAGGAAAGTCGAAGGTTGGGGGAGGTGGAGGTATGACATAGAAGGGAGACGAAGTGGGGAGGAGGCAGCTTTGAGAAGGAGGTGGGAGGAGGGAGAATTTGGGATGGATGGTTGGGGGGGAGATTTGAAGGGGAGGGGCAAGGGGGGAGTTTAGAAAGTGGATGATTAATGAAAGATGAACATATATAACAAATTGGGTTTGTTGTGATTTTCAAGTTAGCGATTCGTTTAAGAACGATGGAGGAGGGATGGAATGAATGAGAATTTAGAGCATGGAGTGATTTGGAATCAAAAGAGATTGAATATTTTTTTGAAATGGAATGAGTTGAAGAGGAAATTGAAAGGAGCCTTTTAAATAAGAAGAAAAACAGCATGTTGTAATAAACCACTGAATAAAACACTGAAGGGGATAGTTGAAACATATTTAAACAGAACTGTGAAGAACAATCTTATATTGACAAAAATACCAATGGGGAGAGGAAGCCTAGAGCGACGACCACGAGTCACTTGAACAGGGCAAAAGGTGGAAGGCAAGGGGAAAATGGGGGCGGGGCGAGACCGCACGTGGGCAGAGGCAAAAGCACACGAGGAGAAAGGGAAATAAAAGTTTTTTTTTTGTTTGTTTTTTTGTTTGTTTTTTGGGGGGGGGGTGTGGGGGTTACAACGTTAGACAAATAGTAGATGTTTGGTGAAGCTTGGTGGAGAAGGGGAAATCAAAAAAGCTAGCAAAACAACGAAGGAAGGAACAACCTTCGACGGGGGAAGCCTTCGGCTGCAAGGCCTTGCTCGTGACGCGGCAAACAAACGATTAATATATGAAAGATAAACACCGAGAAACTTCCAAGGGGGACACTATAAGTTCACACACCGAACGATAAATACAGTTTCGACAAAATACAATTGTGAACAGACTTAACTTTAAAAAACGTGGAGACCGTGTGGACCGTCGAAAACCCCTGCCACTTCTGCCCGATCGGCAGCATTAATGGATTACGCCGAGCGAAGCGGACCGCGGCACGAGCTGTTTATCAAGGGACTAAACCCGATTCATATGCGGTTGGCCAAATCGTGCCACAGGTGTTCAATGATGGAAAAGACAAGGACGATCGGACGAGGAAGAAGAAGAAGGCAAAGGTAGGAAATAACAGGATTTATTATTATTTACACAAGACTAAAGGAAGAAAAGAAATCAAAGTAATATACAGAAAATGGAAGGAGCAGAAGGACACAGAGCAATTTCTAGCTTATCTATACAGGCTTAACTTATTCCCCAGACAGACAGACGACAGTCAGACTTACACGAATGGGGGTAGATGGATGCCAGGGATCGATGGCATGGGAAGGCAGAGAAAGGGCCAGGCAAATGGTAGGCGTCGAGGCGCTCCAAGCGCGCGCTCAGATCCACGCTTTTGGGGTCGAGGCGAAAACCCGGCAAACAGCTCCGCGTGTCGTTGGACGCGACCGGACAATTATATAGCAGGGGAAAGTTGGTATGTTGCATACGCAATTCTCGGCCGGGCAATCCCCGTGGCCCTCTTTCTGCCGCTCGCTCCACTCGACCTCAATAGAACTTGCAATTCGTCCTCCCTCTCTCGTCTGGCCCCTTACGAATCTCTCCCCCTCAATCATCTGAGGTGGGGGCGTCGCGCCGCGGGTTATATGATACGCCCTACCAAGCCATACCCACTGATTTGTGGTTGGTCGTTCGGGGCTCCACCCTTGATGACGAGGTGCGGGCCACGCCCATAATGTAGCTCCTCCCCCTTCTTCTCCGAGGCTTGACCACGTGCGTAATGGAGGTTTTGGGGCGATTCGAGCGAGCCCCAGCCAAAGGGCAGCGAACGCTGCCGGCAATTGCGTTTTGGTGGCAATTGAAAGGGGATTCTACCTTATTTCATTTGGTGCAATGCAATGTCAACTCGTGGAAAACAGAGCCTTAACTAATACACAACACATAATAAAGAAATAACTATAGAGAGGTTCTATGATTGGCTACGTGCTTGTACATGGACTAGCTAAAGGGACGACCTTTGACCTTTACACAAATGGAGGTATTTACAAGGAATTACTATTATTTACGGAGGGTGATATTTACAACAATTACAGGATTCTCAAATCCGCAACACGGCACCCTCATCCTCCAGGCACGTCCCGGGTCTATAAAACTTTACTTAATGTGACACGCAGGTGTAATTCCCTCTACCATTAATCTGACCCTGAGTGTGACAGTTTTAAAACACAAATAAGTATGTCCCGCTGTTGCATTGCACCCTGCCTAACAGATTCACGCCCACAGGATAACCGAATTACGGAATGGTTTTCAAAACTATACATGTACGGTGGGGAGCATTATTTACAAGACATTAATTGTATTTACACTGCAACCCAGGACCTGAGATTTCTTTTGGGAAACAAAAAGAAAATCCTGTGGGAGGGAGGAGACAGCATGCACTGCATCGACGCACCAGCACCAATAAACACCAAAGCACCATAAAGCACCAATCAACAAAACGCACCGAAGTGCACAGTCACCACAGATCAATAAAAAAAAACAACAACTGGTGGTCTTGCTCTTCTGCTCCCTCTGCTGGCCGTTGTTCTTCCTGATGTCGTCATGTTCTTTGCTTGCGGCCTATTTGGTGGAAATAAAAAAAAGGCACACAACGCGTCCATCTTTTTTTATTTATGGCCAACAGGCCAACGCGTCCATTAGTTAATGGCATTAGTTGGTTTCTGGCATTAATTGGTGCATTGAATAATTGAATTGAATTAAATAAGAGAAATAAGAATTGAAAATCATCAGAGATAGAATTGTGAGGAACTTAAATTTAAAAAACAAGGTGTGTGTGTGTGTGTGTGTGTGTGTGTGTGTGTGTGTGTGTGTGTGTGTGTGTGTGTGTGTGTGTGTGTGTGTGTGTGTGTGTGTGTGTGTGTGTGTGTGTGTGTGTGTGTGTGTGTGTGTGTGTGTGTGTGTGTGTGTGTGTGTGTGTGTGTGTGTGTGTGTGTGTGTGTGTGTGTGTGTGTGTGTGTGTGTGTGTGTGTGTGTGTGTGTGTGTGTGTGTGTGTGTTGTTTCTGGCTTCCTTCTTGTAACTACAGTGCAGTAACTGGTCTTTATTTTGATTGTATGTTCTCAGGTGACAGATTCTTTCCTTTAGCAGTTTTATTCTTTTTTTTGAAACTTACTTTTGTTTAACCACACAGGTACAACCCTTATCCTTGGAAGAAATGATTGCCCGGAAGAAGGCCGAGCAAGAGGCTGAACAAAAGGTATGAGGGAGACCAGAGTGGTTATTAATGGGTGTCATTTTTTTTGAGGGAAAGAGAGTTGGAAGTGCAGTTCTGAAGGTTTTACAACATGTACTGTATTCTGCGGTCTGCATCTTTATTATTTACCTCATGAGAATGAAAGTGGAACATCAAAAGGTTATTTTTCTCAGCTGAAGAAGTGTTAGTGCTGCTTCTGCTTATAGATGTTATGGGAACAAATACCTGTCTTTTTTTTAAACAAAACTTTTCTTTGGGTTTGACTTTAGCCGAAGTTCTTGACAAGGGAGGAGCGAGAAGCAGAGGCATTGCGACGACGGCAGCAACAGGTTGATGAGCAGCGGCGAGTAATTGATGATGAGCGCAAGAAACGAATGGTTTTTCAGGAGGAAGGAAAGAAGATGCTCGGTAAGGTGGGCCTGCTTTTACCTGTCAGAAATTTATAGAAACTGACTGTTGAAAGTTTTTTTTGACGAAACGTTTTGTCTTTCAGCGCTTCTGTTAGCATCCACTGTTCTCCCCAAAATATATGAAATGATATGATTGGGGTTTAAAAAAAGAAAAAGATTAAAATTTATTACATTGGCTATGAATATATTCTCCTACAAGCGGAACTAGAGTCTCTATACTAGGAGGAGTGACAACTTTAAATTAGAAGCCATTTTATATCCATTAAGCCGGCGCACCGAACCTGCTCCCCTTGTGTGTGAAGCGCTACGTATCCGTTTTCGAATCAAACTGTCTTTCTGTGTACCCAAAGGGGAAATTATCCTTGGCTGCTTGGCAAGGGTGATACTGGGTGGTTTGCTGTTGCCTTCCCAGCAGTTAGTCACGCCAGGAATTTATAATTTGAGCAGGATGCCGGTGATAACAATCCTCTCTTGGTGAAGGACACTGTGGGATCTATAGCATCCACCAACTAATGATATCAGATGCGACACCCAGCTCAACGTTCATTTTATGGATGGCACCCACACATTGATGAATCACCCTATCTGCAAAATAACGGGATGACAGTTTATAGCTGCGTCGGGATTCGAACCGAGGCTAAACAGCTAAGAGACGAGTTTGTGTACTCCAAACAGAACCTCAGACTCCTTACAAATGCTTCTACTTTATTTTCATGTGTGTGTCTATCTATCTGTGTGTCTATCGATCTGTGTGTCTATCTATCTGTGTCTATCTATGTGTGTGTCTATCTCTCTGTGTGTCTATCTCTCTGTGTGTCTATTTCAATCTATCTGTTTGTCTATCTATATGTGTGTCTATCTATCCGTGTGTGTCTATCTACAGTGCCTATAGAAAGCCCCCTTTCAAAATTTTCACCTTTTGTTAACTTATATCCTGGAATTAAAATGCATTAAATCAGACTTTTTCCACCTTTATTTGTACATTGTAACCCACAACTTCCAAGTGAAAAACAATTTTTACAAATCTCAGAAAATTAATTAAAATATAAAACTAGAAGATCTTGGTTGGAGAAGTGTCCACCCCCCTGAGTTAGTACTTGGTGGAAGCACCTTTAACAGCAATTACAGCTGTGAGTCTGTTGGGATAGGTCTCTACCAACTTTTCACACCTTGATTGTGCAAAGGGGTGTGAATACTTTCTGAAGGCCGCACTGTAAAAATCACTTTACAGGGGGGTGGGGAGGGCAGGCGAGCTGAAATAACCCTATTATGAGCACCGTTTTGCATTTGAAAATGGCCATGCTTGTGTGTGTTTTTGGTTGTTTGATTGTCGTGTTTTGTTTCACAACATCACAAAACATTGTGCATGGTACTTTATCTCTTGTGCTGCAAGATCTCTGCCACTAAGCTTGACAAGCGCATGTCTTGCATACATGTTCTCAGTGACAAAAGTACGAAACTCGTGAAGTTAGTCTCGTGCGTAAATTTTGTCACAAAAGTCACCACCTTGAGCAGGCAGCATCCTCCAGTATATTTATTTCTACTTCGTACTCTCTGGAGTTTGAAGTTATTGTAGTTGAACTTACACAGCTTATCTACTCGAGTACTCTTTTTCGGAATGTATTTCAATTTCATCCTCATCTTCTCATCTGGCTATAGTGAAAGGCAAACAACACAAGTGATAAAACTTAGTAAGGTTCTCAAATAAGGAGAAATAAAGTTTGTTCCCTTCCATTCTGCTCTAACTCCTCAACGAGCCTCGATTATGTAAAAAGAAAAAGGCAAGCACCCAGATTGTGATGCCATTGCTATAAGTATAAAGTTATACTGATTTTGGGTTGTGATGTCTGCAGAGGACCCGTACGAGAGGGAGCGTCGTGAGAGGAGGGAGCGACGTGAACGGGAAAATGAGAACAACGTGGTTGGTGAAGAAAGAACCAAGATAAGAGAGGAGAAGGATCGTGAAAAAGAGTTACAGGCCATTAAGGTAGAATCCTTCAGCCTTCCTAAAACACAAGTCGAAACGATATAATTCAATTGCGATAAAAGCCGTTTTGATTTTTTTCATTTTGACACATTTTCATCAAGCAATGAGGATTATTTTTACAATTCTTTAAATAAGCCATTGATTTCTATATCGTTCTCATTTATCCCAAATGACGTCACATACAATAAGTTTGATTTGTGGGTTTTTCAGGCATATCTCAGTGTTAGTATCTTAAGAGATTTTTAAAAACCTTTGTGTTGCTCTTATCTTTGGTATGAGCAATGCAGGAGTATTGAGTTTGTTATTTTTTCTTTTGCAGTACATTACTTTGCTTGCGTGATTGCAGGATAGGTACCTGGGACAGCCAAAGAAGCGCCGGCGTGTGCGACGTCTCAATGACCGCAAGTTTGTATTTGATTGGGATGCTGGGGAAGACACCTCTGTGGACTACAACCCACTGTAAGTGGTTTAAGATCTGACCGTGTGTGTTTTTGCCAGTTTTGTTCACTGTATTTGTACAAAAGTTCAAAATTTGTACTTTATATTCTGCTGAATGGAGGGAGCCTAAGCTTGATTTGCCATTGCAGAATTGATATCGTTGTAACTTTGAGAAAAGAAGGCCAATCCTTGAGACAAATTGCAAAAAAATTACAAGTGTCAGTAAATGCAGTTGCTTGTGCCATTAAACGACATAATGAAACTGGTAAAAATGAGGATAGAAAACATTCTGGTCGACCAAGAATCACAACAGAATCTCAGGTCAACCAAGAATCACAACAGAATCTCAGGTCAACCAAGAATCCAACAGAATCGCAAGTCGACCAAGAATCACAACAGAATCACAGGACAAGTAATCCGAGTCACCAATCTGCGCAATAGACGGCTTACAGCACCGGAAATTAGAGCCCAACTAAACTGCTCCAGCATTGCAACTGTTTCAAGGCCTTCTTTTCTCAAAGTTACAATTGCCCGTGTTTTTTCTGGCGTTAGCTGAGCTTTGGCACCCATGTTGATGCAACCTGAAACACAACAAGTACAAAAAGTTTTAATTAAAACAAAAGCCGCGTCGATGTTACACAATGCCTAGATGCAGCTGTGCCTATAACGTCGATGTTATAGGCACAGGACATTCCTATTGATTCGATTACTTGATGTTATTTTTGTGCAAAGTGAAAATATATCTCGGCAATTTCCCATGTGTGGCGACGAATTTTAAATATATCTCGGCATTTTCCCATCTATTTCAGGCGGTGTATGACTGACCATGCCGCGATGTAAAAAAAAAAATATCTCGGCAATTTCCCGTATGTGGCGACACGTGAACGAAGCTATGCTCCTCTCTCCACATTATTGTGACAACGTATAAATTAAATATTTCATCGTGACGATTGTCATCAAATGGACGAATTTTTAATATATCTCGGCATTTTCCCGTCTGTTATTTCAGGCGGTGTATGACTGACCATGCCGCGATAAAAAAAAAAAAAATCTCAATGGACTTGAAGTTACAGGCCTTTGAGAATTCATTTCGTTCTATAAAGGGCAACTTTCATCGGATTTTCTTCACGTTTTTTTTCAACCGAGTCTAAAACTATGTTAGCGACTGTGAAAAATGAAATGATATATCGAATTTGATTTGAAAGAAAACTGAGAGAGCAAGACACCACGGGCCTACAAAACAGGCCTCAAAGCTATGCGAGTTAATAAAATGGTGGATATTTGTTTATATGAAGCCTCTCCCACAATGGGTGGAGCTATGGTTCCCAGAATGGGTGGAGCTTTGAGGTTTTGTCTTCTCTGCAAGAACAACAACAACAAGATGAAGAAGAACAAGAAGAAGAACAACAACAGCAGAGGGCACTCTATGAGCAGCGTCTTGCGACGCGGCTAAAAACACTCATTCGATTGTATGGCTGGCCTTTCTGTAAACATTTTTTGCGACGCTTGGCAATAATAGACATTGCACGTGATGAAGATACTAAGCACAAACATTCATTCCACACAGAGCAGAGTATTTGTAAACAGTTTTTGCTCCTGAGATGAAACGTTATTAACATTAACTTCACGTTTTAGTTTGGATTTAGTATTGCTCTTTTCAAACTATTTCCAAAAAATGCTTTAAACCTAGGTTTCGCACAAGAAAGATGCATTGAAGCACAATATGTTATCAGTAGATAAGCAGATATATCTTTGGTAAGAGTTTTGTTCACATCTTGTGTTCATTTTGAACATTAAACACATTATGTTGGGTGTACCTAAACTTTTGACTGGTAGTGTATATACAGAGTGGCCACAAAGTCCCTATGTACACAGTTAGAATTTAGTTAGCATTTATCTGTATGCTCCCCTCCATTCTCTACACAAATCTGAATCTTTCTCTGTAGTCAGGTTTGTTATGTAATTTCGTTCTTTTTTTGTGGAGATTAGCAAAACTATACATTTTTGGAAAGCTGATAGCACCAGGAATCCGAAAAACCATGTTTCCATTTGCGCAAATTTTTCTTTGGCGGCCATATTGGATTTTCAAAATGGCCACCATCGGAAACCTATTTTTCGCGATATCTCAACATCCGAACCACCTAGAGTGCTGATTCCAACACCTATACCCACATTTTTGGGGATGAGGAATCACATGAAGCCATCTAAAATAATCTACACCTACCCTGGGATACCAGGTGGCAGCCTACAGCGGAATTTCAAGATGGCCACTTTCAGGAAACATGTTTTTTTCTGAATATGTATACCACATTGAGTGATGTTTCGCTACATTGTGGCACACGGATCATAATTATGAAACCACATCCCTCATATATCCTAAACAGGTGATTTATGTATTCAAGAGGTAAGTATATAGAGATGAGGCTATACAATCCATAATTATACATGTAATAATTACTTTTATTTGAACATAGAATATTTCCCATAGATGAAATTTTATCTTTGTCAACATTCATCAACATTTTGTCCTCATAGGTTTTCAAATGTCCTCATCACTGTCGTCAGAGCAGAGAACAGGTTGACAGTCATCGTCGTTTTCACATTCGGAGCTGCACAAACACAAGTCTGTGCATGCCAAGTCATTGGCACGGCACGAACACCGTCTCGATGAGCAGTCTCCTTTGCACTGACATCTGACCATCTCAAGTATTGCTTTCGGTGCTGGTGGTACATCTGTCATTAGTGGTTTCAATTCCCCATCGTTGTCCTTGAAGTAGCCATGTTGCTGTGGATCCAGGAACACTTGATGTGCGATAGTAGCCTGAGCCCATACCCTTGCCTGAAGATGTACACGATCAACATGCTGATTTAGAGCCCCTAGCATTGGAGGTAACTTGTGACTTTCAGTCATGTGTTTACAGAAGAGGTACCAGCGCAACTCCGGAATGCTGTTGATACATATTCCCTTTGGTACGTACACTGCGCATACAAATCTTGCCAAGTTGGACATCTGATCTGCGGTCACATCTGCAGCATCACCGAGCATTCTCATGGCCTGTATCACGTCACTATCGGCTCTGACGAAAGCTTCAAACCATGTTGTTTTGCCTATTCGCGAAAACCGTCCAGTATTGTCTGCTCCTGTGAATGTGTGGAATGCTGGCAATGCCTTGGCCTTTTCGACGCCAAGATTGTTCCAGATTGGTTGTACTTGCACAAGGCCCGACACAAGGGAGACAGCAGTGTTTTTGAGCAGAACATCATAGTTAGCTATGACCAAGACCAGGACATCCGTATCAGGAGAGAAGAAGGTAAGCTGTTCTGCGTTGGGATTGCGGCGAGTTGCCAGCACTGCTTGGTGAATCATCAGAGTGTCTGCCTCCTCATGATTATTGTCTTCAAAATGCACGCCTTTGTTACTCTTGGCCTTTCCTGCTGCACATATAATTATCAGCTTGGAGGCATCTCTGTTGTACTCCAACGTTTTCTCAGCCAGATATTCTGCCAAATCTGACTTTGTCTGAGCGTGTGACAAGAACCGCTTCATGGTGATGTGTTGGATCTTGGTATTGTCCTTCACTTGGTACTGTACTGGATTGTGCCCCCCTCGTCTTTTTTGTCTTGTGCTTTGCTTCAACGAATCGGCCTTGTAAGTATCAAACACGAGGATAACTTCGTCAAAATGTCTTGTCAGTGACATCAATCTGGTATTAAAGCTGACACTGAGATCTTCAACGGTTACTGTTGCAGCTGGTTTTGTCGACAATTTCTGTACAAGAACCATGGCGTCGACTACTGCTATTTTCATAGCTGCAGAGTTATGGACTTGAGCTTGAGGACTTGAGGTCGGAGCTAAGTCACCCGGAGCTAAGTCTCCATGTTTCACAAGGAGATGGATTAACTTTGACTTGTCAAGGCAAGGAAGCAGGTCACCGTTTGGTGCGAACAAGGCGCGAGGTGTAAGGGTGAATTCGTAGTTGCCTATTGCGTCTTTCTGGTCAACATCACGGCTTGATTTTGTCAATATCATCAGCCTTCCATACAAGTCTTTTGTTTCCTTCAAGTCGACTGACTTGTCCCTGAGCATGATCTTGGTCTTCTTCACACCAGACAAGTACATCGTGTTGTTTTCTTTTTTCACGGGTGCAAATAAGCTGACTGTTCCGTTGATTCTTTCGTCAACATACTCTTCGTACAAGTGTTGACCAATGTTGTCGATATTCAGGATTTGTGACGTGTGCTCCTCTGGGACATAGGCATGTGTGATCAAGTTGTATATGCTATTTCCTTCTGTGGTAAATGGATTGCCATGACTCATGATAGCAGCCTTGATCTTTTCAACCGCTGTATTGTTCAGATTCACTGCCCTCGGACTAAGTTCGTGGTGTTCTGTCACTTTGTCTGTTTTGGTGTCGAACTGATCTTTGAATTCTCTGGTCAGCCGTGACAATTCTGGAGAGGCCATAAAGAATCTCTGCCTTGCATTGGCATTATTGGAGATGCCTGGAAGTCCAGAATGAACCTTCATTGCTCTGTTTTCATGTTCACAAGCGTGGTCTGCACCGATTGATACAAAGGGGATGCTAGATTTCGTTACTGAGATATTTCCATTCTCGAGTTCCCTGTATGTGGCCGGATGCGTCTTCCTCAGGTCATACATATCTGCTATGTATCGCGGCCAAAGACGTTTGTATTTGATACGATCCATGGAGAAAAATAGCTTGCTGAGTGCCTCACCAGATTCGAGGTGGAGTTTGAGATCTGCGTCCCGAGAAGCTTCCACAAAGAACAGAATTGTCTCCACTCGATGCAGGTAATTCATCAAGGACTTGAACATGGCTTTTTTGGATTGTTCTGTTTCCCAAGTCTTGAATATGTTCACAACATCAGCTGTAGTGATGACATTCAACAGTTTTGTGTTGGCTTCTTTCACACTTGTGGCTTTGGTGAACTTGTCCTTTTCTGAACATGCCTCGTCTATTTCTTCTGACATATCTGAGCAAACGGCTTTCAACTGTGGATAATTTTTGAAGAACAGGTCCAGCGCCATTTCATAAAGTGCTATATATGAATAAATATGAGCACGGAGAGTGCGTTTGTAATGCGAACATCTCAGGATCTGCCTTGTTGTTGAAGGTCCGTAGAGGTCGGCCTCTATCCACGCGTCATCAATACCTGAGTTCTCAATGGAAGTACCCAGGGCTCTCAAAGCAGCCATGACCACATGCAGCTCGCCAAGCCGAGGTACAACGGTACCTTTCAGGTCTGGCCTTGCATCCAGCAGCCTTATCACCTTTTCATAGAGGGCCATATCCCAGGAAATGACTGTAGGGTGGCTTGTACCAACAACTAAGTTCTTTAGCTGAGTTGTCTGAGAGATGACGGTCAGAAGAGTCGACCACTCGTGTGCTACTTCAAGTAGAAGGGGTAAGACTCCGACTTGTGTCAAACTGTGACTACCCGACAGCAATGAGTGGTATCCTGCCCAACCAGGTATATATGTGCTGTTTGATTTCTGCATTCTGGTGATCATAGAAGCAACCAACCATCCTAGATGTGTAAGGTGATACGCTGGTGATATACCATCCTTGCTGATGTGGAATGTGTCTGTTCTCTTTATGGTTTTCGGCACCGGCTTGTCACAATGAAGCATAGGAACCTGGTACGGGGTCACTGACAAACTGGTAGTGTCAGCTATGCTCAGTTGTGGCGCCAATGTTTCTCCTTGAGTGTCACGTTTTTGATAAACAGCAATGATTGTTCCATGGGTTGTCCCTTTGCCATCCACGCTGTCTTCAGCAAAGTCTGTGTTATCAGCTGCAAAAAACACAAAAGTTCCCTTCTTCAAAAATGGAGGAACATAAAGTCCTTGTAACTTCAGGGTGTTTTCCACAATGGCATTTGCTAGGGCTGTTTCGAGGTGCATAACACGACTGTACGAGACACAGTAACCTTGAGAGCAGAGACTTTCCAGGAGTTTCTTGTTTCTTGTGTCATGGTGAACTGCCAAGGCTAATCCTAGAGACTGTGGAGTTTCTTGTGATTTGGTTGATCGGAAGGTCGCAGAATCAGTTTTGGGCCTATAGTTCACTTGCTTGTCAGATTTGAATCCACCCAATAGCATCTGACTAACAGTGAGTACTTCTCTGTTAACGTGAGTGGTTCGTTTTTCAGTTTCTAGTGTTTCTGTTGGCCCCACCATAACCCATCTGATCATTGCGTGGAGTGCTGCTGGAACATCATCTGTGCTGCTAGTGACCTGTATAGCATCGGATGAGTTTTCCTGTTGGTGGAAGTTCTTGATAATTCTGCGCAATGCCTTTGCTGCTTTATAGATAATATTCAGATCGTCTACTTCACTTTCTATCATGGCAGACTGAACCATATCGGATTCGCATGCATCTGGGGAGTAAAGAACAGAAGGTTTTCTCCTGTCCTTTTGCCTAACAGACGTTACGTGTGGTAGTTCTAGAAGAATTCTCTCCTTGAGCCAGTGTCTACTATATGCAGGGAAGTGGTGCGCCAATGCATCTGTGCCACCAAGCAAGTTGATGTATGTTGTTTCAATATGTGCCATGGATAAGTATTGTTTATTCTGAGTTTGACAGTCGACAAGGCTAATCAACTCAATCAAACATGATGTTTGAAACGGATGACCTCTCTCTGTTGTTCCCTTGTTATCCTTGGTACGTAACACATGGAATACATTTGTTGTCCAACATGACTTGTGGTATTGAACATCGATTGCATGTGCATCAGTGGGTGAGATGGATGTGTTTAACCTAGTTTGCAGGGTGAGATTTCCAGACAGCTCCACAGCATCGTGTAATGCTTTCCCACCGTTTTCTGTTCTCAATGTGTACAATTTTTGCTCGTTATCTTCCTGGCAGAAAAAGCAATGTTCCTTAATGAATGGAGCTGTTGCAGAACGTGTAAACGGACTGGTGGTGGAAGTTGATGGTTCGTCCAGTTCTGTGCTTTTTCGCTTTTGTCCACGTTTTTTCTCTGTGTAGGAGCCGGCTGAAATGTGATATTGATGGCGGTCTTTGGCACGTTGTACCTTCTCTTTGTTGGTTGCATTTGAATAACAGATACGATGCCAAACTGCATTATTGAATTGCAGACTTTCACTTGTTTCATCCTTTAAGCAACTGTGAATTTTAACATATTTTCCATCATGGTAGGCTGCTCTATCATTAAGGGTTTGTAGCAAGTGTTCAAACGAGTCCGGTTTGGGCTGCTGGACAAGCGTTCCATATTTTGCTGAAGCGGTTTGACAAATTATGCAGTGCTGCCACTGTGTGGGCTGAGTCTTAACTTCACTCATCTTCTCTCAAGACCTGCAAATATATAAAACGACAACAGGTAAGTAATTGTGAGCTTCATGAGGTTTATTTTAAATGAACTATTAGGTCTGATATAATGACTTTCCATGTACATGAACTGAACATGTTGAAATGATCCCATTTATGACTATGACTGTACTGAGGCGAAACATCACTCAATGTGGTATACATATTCAGAAAAAAACATGTTTCCTGAAAGTGGCCATCTTGAAAATCCGCTGTAGGCTGCCACCTGGTATCCCAGGGTAGGTGTAGATTATTTTAGATGGCTTCATGTGATTCCTCATCCCCAAAAATGTGGGTATAGGTGTTGGAATCAGCACTCTAGGTGGTTCGGATGTTGAGATATCGCGAAAAATAGGTTTCCGATGGTGGCCATTTTGAAAATCCAATATGGCCGCCAAAGAAAAATTTGCGCAAATGGAAACATGGTTTTTCGGATTCCTGGTGCTATAAGCTTTCCAAAAATGTATAGGTTTGCTAATCTCCACAAAAAAAGAACGAAATTATAAATCTGAACATAATGAACCTGACTACTGTGTTCTTCTGGACATCTTCCATGTTGAGGGTTGGTGGTCATAAAAGCAGCCAGCCCCTGACAGCTGTTTTGAGGTCTTCAAATGTTGTTAGGCGGGGATGAGGAATTTCCTCTTTCACAATGCCCCCAAAGCGAGTTGTCACATATTGTCAAGTCCGGACTTTGAGGAGGCCACACTATCTCAGATCCACGTCCAATCCATCGTCCACTGAATTTGTCGTCGAGATATTCTCCAATGATATCCGAGAGCATAATGTGCTAGTGCACTATCTTGTTGCAGGATAGCTGCTTCTTCGAGACTTCTCTCACACAGTTGTGGAACAAACCACGTCTGAAGCATGTTCAAACAAGCAGTGTGAACACTTGTATCGAAGAAATATGGCCCAATCAAGTGATCTTCTGACATTTCTGCCCACATCATGACATGAGGTGGATGCTGTTCAATTTCCTCATAAAATTGAGGATTTTCTTTGCACCAAAAATAAACATTCCTGGATCGATTGCTGAGGTAAATAGCACGCTCATCCGAAAAAATGACAGACAGAACCACAAACGCAACCGACCAATATACTTGAAAAATCTTCGATTTTGAAGTAATAAGTAACAGAGGACACACTATTATGCATCGGGACATTGTGGACACTCTGTATATATGTGTATGTGTATGTATATATGTGTGTGTGTACTACAACAACAACAACATGCATTTTCAGGCCATTTTCCCTGCTAGAGCGGGGGTTAGCCTTGCGGTCCCTATGACAATCTTCTCCATTTTGCCATATTTTCTGCATCTCTCCTTGTTAACCCCCTTGCCCGCATTTCTTCTTCCACCATCTTTAGCCAAGTCTTTCTCGGTCTTCCCCGTCCTCGACTTCCTTCTACGTTCATTTCCATCACTCTTCTCAACCAGTCACTTTCATCCTTCCTCAACACATGACCAAACCATTTCAACCTGTTCCTCGTCACAGCATCAATCACAGGCTCTGTTCCCATCATCTTTCGCAATTCATCATTTGTCTTCCTCTCTCTCAACGATACTCCGCACATCCACCGAACCATTTGCATTTCCACCCTTTCCAGCCTTCGTTGCTGCTCTACGTTCATTACCCATGTCTCGCTCCCATAAATCATAACACTTCTCACACATGCAGCATACACCTTTCCCTTCAGCTTCAACGACACTCCCCTCCTCATCAGCCTGCCACATCAGCAATGCCGGGTACTTCTGTCGGGTCCCCCCCTCCCCCTCCCACCTCCCCCTCCCCCTCCCACCTCCCCCTCCCCCCTTCCCCCCCTCCCCCCTTCCCCTCCCCCTCTCCCCTCCCCCCTCTCCCCTCCCCCTCCCACCCCCTCCCCCCCTTCCCCCATCCCACCCCTCCCCCTCCCCCCTCCCATCCCTCACCCTCCCATCCCTCACCCTCCCCATCCCCCCCTCTTCCCTCTCCCCTCCCCCTCCCCCTCCCCCCCTTCCCTCCCCCCTTCCCTCCCCCTACCCCCTTCCCCTCCCCCTCCCCCCCTTCCCCTCCCCCTCCCCCCCTTCCCCTCCCTCCTCCCCCCCTTCCCCCTCCCCCTCTCCCCTCCCCCTCCCCCCCTTCCCTCCCCCCTTCCCTCCCCCTACCCCCCTTCCCCTCCCCCTCCCCCCTTCCCCTCCCCCTCCCCCCCTTCCCCTCCCTCCTCCCCCCCCTTCCCCCTCCCCCTCCCCCTCCCCCCTCCCCCTCCCCCTCCCCCTCCCCCATCCCCCCTCCCCCTCACCCCTCCCCCTCCCCCCTCTCCTCCCCCCTCCCCCTCCCCTCCCCCCTCCCCCCTTCCTCCCTCCTCCCCTTGATACAACCTCACTTTTGATACAACCCCACTTTTGATACAACCCCACTTTCATTGGACATGCTTTGACACAACCCCCTTGGATACAACCCCGACACACGCACACACACACACACATCCCCCCTACCCCCACCCACACCCCTCCCCCCAAACACACACCCCTCCAAACACACACACACACACACCAACCCCCCCCCCCCCCCACACATATACCTTCCCCCCCCCCCCCCCCACACACACACACACACACACACACATCACCCCTACCCCCACCCACACACACACCCTCACACCTCTCCAAACACACCGCCACACACCAACCCCCCCCCCACCCCCCTACATATCCCTTCCCCCCCACACACACATCACCCCACCCCGACCCACACACACACCCCCACACCCCTCCCCCCACACGCACACCCCTCCAAACACACACACACACACACACACACACACACACACACACACACGCACACACAAACACCCCCACACGCACACACATATCCAGACAAATGCACATCCCCCTTCCCCTCCACCTCCGAAGATGGACCCCCCCCCCCCCCATCCCTCACACCCTCCCCCACATGCACACACAGGCACACACAAACAGGCACGCACACACAGGCACGCACGCACACACAGGCACGCACGCACAGGCATGCACGCACAGGCACGCACGCACACACAGGCATGCACGCACAGGCATGCACGCACAGGCACACATGCACAGACAGGCACTCACAGGCACGCGCACACACATGCATGCGTGCACACAGACACGCACACACACACATGCACACCCCTCCACACATACACACACACACACACACACACACACACCCCTACACACACAGGCAC